>NW_024037061.1:3002500-3383855 GCF_015706575.1 Patiria miniata
ATGTCTATCTCGCAGATTCAAAAAGTCTGATTTCAGACAAAAGTCTGGAACATCTTGAGCCTGAATAGTTAAAAAATCAGGCAAATTTGGTTACAAGTTTCATTTTGCCGTTGCTTTGTCAAATTTGCTTCACTTCAATGTAACTTTCTGGTGTAGTACGGACCGACCTATATTATTATTTGTTGATTAAACACAAAACAAATCAATACGGTTTTCTTCAGCACACTGCATCCTGTCAGATCACTGCAAAATTCATTCTGGAACTGTGAACGTGCTAAACATGCCAACAGTAGCATAACCCAAAATTTGTGACATCGATAAAGACGATATATTTGTACTTTCATTCTGATATTCGCCGTCGCCCTTATAACGAATTAGCTTCAGTGTAAAATAACCGGAGAAAAGCATTACCCAACCTTTAGGCTGATGTGATTTAACATGAAATCAACCATTGCATCCCTTTTTTTATTTTACATTTTCTTGTAGAATCCATGCATTACCAGACCAATAGGTCCCTCTGGGGGTAAAGGAAATCAATGTAATCAATTGACGACGGTGCAACCATGTCAGAAAAGGAATATGTAGGTTAACTTTGATGTATTAACGTGTCAGAAACAGGGCTATCAAACTCAAGGTTGATTTGATTGATGTACGTACGCATTGGCCCACGAAGTAGTTAAACGTAATTAAAATAGCTCAAATGGAGGAAAACGTCGGACCTTACTATGACAATGAATGGAGTTCTGTGTTGACTCTTTCTTGTAATTTCAGAAACAAGGTTAACTGACAAGCACGTCTGGTATAACATTCGGAGACAACATCATTGTCTTGTCTCCTGTGTTCTGGTGGTTGAGTTCATGGTAAATTGTGAGGCAGCGCGAGATATTCGGGTATATAAACCTATTCCATGCTCTCAGCATAAGCACACTTGACTGTTTTTCTGTTCTTGAGAAGACTGTATCAGAACCGAATTTTTCATCAAAAGACACGGCAGACTTGCAATTGTGGTCTTAACTTTTGCATGAGTGAGGAGCAGGCTTTCAACATCCAAAGAAAACAGTCGCTACATTCACCGCATTGGGTGAACAGTTCATTAAAAATATGAAGGAGGCGTGCGACCCTCTCTCATTTGCTTTGAGCGAGGAGGGAATTTGTTGATTCAGGAAAAGTCTGGTAATCTGTACTCTAAATAATATGGTAATTAGCTTTTAATGACATTGTAAAAATTGGATGTTTGATGTTGTCACAAAAACAAATGGACGATGAGCAGACGCTGCTTTCAAATTCAAAGCTACAGCGTCAGGCGTGTTTTGGATTAAGAGTGTAAACAGTTGAGATTGCAATTTTATTGGTTGGATGAAAGTGACCCTGTTTGTTTGTCTCTTCAGTAGAGACAGTGACAAAATTGGGTTTGGAGTGAGGGATTGACAGTGACGGTTCTTTGTGTGAAAGCAAGACAAATTCTGGTTTAGTTTCTGTGCACAGAATACAGACACTTTTTGTGGGGCAGTTGCTGCTTTTCACGGCATAACAAAATGAACAATTCATCAGCAGACGCGGAGGGCATGCCGCCATATCTCATCGGCCTCCGAACTTCTTTTATTGTCCTCCTTGCAATGGTGGTAACATTTGGAAACATTCTGTCCATCGCCGTGACGCGCCGCGTGACCACTTTAGCCGACAGCACCAAGGTCCTTATGATGACGCTGGCCGTGTATGATCTAGTCCTGGGCTTGTCCGCGTTTTCAAACGTCGTGGCTTCAGCTCTAGACCGATGGCCGTTCAGCGAATTGGGCTGTCGTATCGTCACCGCTGTGAAGTTCGTATCTTTAGTGATGTCGGTGGTGTCCATGCTTTTGCTCAACATCGAGCGTTTCCTTGCCGTCACCCGACCGTATCGTTTCCCAATCTGGTGCTCCAAGCGTCACGTCATCCAAGTCGTGCTTGTGTCATCGACGCTCACTTTGTCCATCGCCGTGGTAACCTTTCAGACCCCTGCTCAGTATTTTCCGAGCGCCGTCAGCTGTTTCCATGCTCAGAATTCAAACACAGTCAACGTCATGATGCTCATCTTCTTGGACATAATTCCGACTCTGACGATAACGTGTATCTACTGTATTCTCATAAAAATCAGCCATCAGCACAAGCAGCGCATCAACCCAAATGGCGTCAACGCAGCCAACAAAATTCAAGACAACAAGGCATTGAAGACTTTCCTTCTGGTCACCCTCACATTCGCTGGATGCTACACCCCGGCCATGGTGTCCCGTGCCCTCTCAGGTTACGTCAAAGTATCTATCCCGGCCTGGCTTCATTTCATAATGGTCTGGCTGACGACGTGCAACAGCGGCTTCAACGTGTTCATCTACAGTCTCTTCTTTCGGGCTTACCGTCAAATGGCGAAGAAGATTATCACAGACTGGTTTACCTTTCGTTGCAAGACATAACAAGGACACGGTTATGCTTTGACAAATCCACTCACCAAAGTAATTGAGTGAATGGAAGCCCCACCCAGGGTGACCGTTTTAGCCAATTTTCGGCTAACTTTGACAGAATTTTTGTTAAAAAACAAGTTTGACAGAAAATTTGACACAATGGAATTTTTTGGCAGATTTCTGGCAGAATTCTGCAAAAATGGTTATGCAACAGAAAAACAGCAAATTTGAACAAAAAAGTGTACATTTGTTTAAAAAAGCTTCAATCCTTTCACACAAACCCTTGCATAATGTGACAGGTTGGCTGGTCTAGGTGTTGAGGTTCACTGGGAAACGGACTTTGTCGTGGCCGGATCCACGTTTTGCCAGAAATTTACCAATAATATTTCAAAAAATCTTTATGTGACTAGATTGTTTATTATGTAATTGAATCTTAGTTAAGGCAATACTACCAATTTGTATGTGATTTTAAAGTGTTTATAGTGCATTTCGAGTACTTCTTGGGAATTTGGCAGATTTTTGATAAATCTGACAGATTTTTGATGTGCATTTAGCAGAATTTGTCTCTGACCTTAAGGTCATCCTGGCCCCACCCTACGTAGAAAACCTACTACAGTTCCGTACTGTCAGACTGGGCTTGAGGTCATCTGGCAGCCTCCTTTCAATGGACCGATCCAGTAAGCTCCGCCCACTGCGCACGTGGGCAAATTAATAGACCGCTTGCAGACGCGATCGATAATTGACGCGCCAAGCAAGTTGAGCGACGCCATGTTCTGGGACAAAATGTGCGTGGATAGATATACGCCTGTCCCACAACATGGCGTCGCGCGCCTTCGCGCGTCGATCATCGAACGCGTCTGCAAGCGGTCTATACGTGCTCCTCTCCAATGCCACGCTTCTTTTTTTCTTCCACGCGCATCACACGCGCGTGCACGCATGTCGGACTTTTGTGCGCGCATGTCGGACATAAATCACGGCTGTGATTGGTCAGAACACCATGGGTCGGTGCTTACTGGATCGGTCCATTCCCCAAGCTTGTCTCGCCAGTTACGGTGACAGAGCCTTTTCAAATGTTGCACTCGGCTTTGGAACCGTTTGCAATGTGAAATCAGAGACACGAAAACATGACATCTTTCACGCAGAAACTCAAAACACATCTCTTTATGCTGGCTTTTTCCAACAACTGAGATTTTTTTCCTTTACATCTAGACTGGCGCCTTTGAATGGCTTCCAGAGAAAGTGCGCGTTATGAATTTTGTGTTATTATTATTTTTATTATTAAGAACCGTATAAAATAAAAGATGCGAGGATGTTGCCTCTCATCATATCAGCAGGGGTCTACAGTTTACCATTACTGCTATGTCATGGCTGCCACTACAGCTAAAACATCAGTGAGCTGGAAAAAAGCATGCCCTTACCCTAATGTAGATACATAGGCCGTTTGAAATGAACATAAACAAATGCAATGTTTTTTACATATATGTCTCATCTTTCTATGTGTTTGCTTAACATTCCACTTCCATTTTCAATGTAGCATTAAATCATTCACTGAATGTAGTCATTCAGGAAAGCTACCTCTGATTGTTGTCATAAAACGATTACTTCCTTATCTGGATAAGCTTACATAAAGTGAGAAATCTAAGACCTGCAGTGGGTATCATTTTTCATTCGGATGAGTTCAAGTAGACAATGGCTACAATCACTCTTGCATTGTGTGTGTGCATTTTCCTGCAGGTTTCGTCGGCAATGGATTCAGAGTATTTTAACATGAATCCTCATTACCAGAGCGCGGCTGAGGGTGGGACGGCAAGATTCACTTGTCACACCAATTTAAGTGTTGAATGTCCTAAATGTCTGATTTTCTGGGAGAGGAAGCCAGTGGGCGGTGATTACCAATGGATGACCATTGATTTTGAGAAATATTCAGTTCATCTGAATGGCACAAAAGTTGAAATTATAGCAACCAATGCAATCCTAGAAGATGCGAGGGTGTAGCCTCTCATCATATCAGAGGGCTATAGTTTACCTTTACCGTTATGGCATGGCTGCCATTACAGCCAAAACGTTTGCATGGTGCACGTTTAATGGCAACTACATATTGCAAAGATGCCTTTATTATGTTGTTCAGTGACATCTACTAATGCTAATCTCATTAAAAGAAGAGACAATACGCACTTGGCATCATTCAATTTAGCCTTCTTTCTGGTGCAACTGTAATGTTTTTCTTCATATTATATCTGTTGCCAACTGACCGACCCTAAATCAGAGCAAAAATAAATATGAAACCATCAAAATAGAAAGGCATGCCCCTAAAATAAACTGGAAAAACAAACAGTATGAAATATACATCAACAAATGCAATGGCTTTTACATATATGTCATCTCTCCATGTTTTTGCTCAATCTACTTCCATTTTCAATGTAGCAATAAATCATTCACTGACTGTAGTCATTCAGGAAAGCTACCTCTGATTGTTCTCTTAAACAATTACTTCCTTATCATTTTTCATTTGGATGAGTTCATGTCCACAATGGCTGTATACGTAGTCGCTCTTGCATTGTGTGTGTGCATTTTCCTGCAAGTGTCATTGGCATGGGATTCGGAGGATTTCAGCCTGAATCCCCAGTACCAGAGCGTGGGTGAGGGTGGGACGGCCAGATTCACTTGTCGCATCAACTTTAGGGTTAATTGCTCAAAACATACAATTTACTGGAGGAGGAAGCCAATTGCCAGCAATAACTTTACATTACTGGCCCGCTGCTCGGACGTCGTCATTCTATCTGATTTTGAGAAATATTCAGTGTATCTGAATAGCACAAAAGATGGAACAGTCTACACGCTGGTTATTAACAATGCTACATCAGCTGACAGTGGGCAGTACGTCAGCGATATATTTGATGGAACAGAGTTTCTATATTCCAACACCGCAATACTCAATGTGACTGATCATCAACCCATCTGTCAAACACCCCTTAACATATCTATCAGAGTTACCCAAAGCCAAGGACTGGTGGTGGGCGATGAAGGAGAGTTTGGCTGTGATGTTGACCCCCTTCCAAACTCAACTACATTCAGATGGTTCATTAAGGGAGCAGGCAACCAGACTATTTCAATCAACGACACGGACAGATTCACAACTTCAGCCAATGGACTGATCATCTCTCCGCTCTTGGCTTCAGACAACCAACGTCAAATAAGATGCGAAGTTTCTTACTCCAAGGAATGTGAGGAATGGAGTCCTTGGTACCAGCTGAACAATTTCACTCCAAACCAGAGTTCAACCACGAGCAAGTGGAGGCAGCCTCCAGCCAGCCCCGACGCAACTCCAACCCCACACCCATTGCAGACCACCACTGGTCCCGATACGCAGCAGCCCGTGCCACTCTGGGTGATTGTTGGTGCTACCCTTGCCTTGCTGCTCCTCGTAGCTTCCTTTCTTGGTGTCTGCTTCTATCGTCGTAAGCCTAAACCCACACCGCATCAGGCTGACCAAGCCGCACCAACTCTAAGGAGTACCGCCCCTTCGTCGGGCCAGCACCAGCGCCCTGTCCACATGCAGGTCGAGGGAGTTCTCTACGCGATGCCCGAAATACGCCCGAACCAGACGACTGCAAGGTCTGGTTCTTCATCTCCAGGTGCTGGTGGTTTGAGAGGTAACAGACAGAGGAGGCACGAACAAGGAGAAGTTTCCCTCACACGTGTACAGGTTGGTGAAGATCTGTACACTGTGCCGAGTAAGGTGAAATCTCACAGCGTAGAATCATCTGAGGAGCTCTTCAATGACGATAGTGAATCAGATGCCGCTCTTGTGCGATTTCAGGTCGGGGAGGATCTGTACACGGTACCGAACAAACCTTTTCCAGTATGAACATAGGGTATATCTCCAACCCAATTCATCAAGATAAGGTGGCCTAATGACCATCATCCTCATTATCGTAGTCGTAAAGTAAGAAAGGCATGACTTTGGTAATATAACCCAGAAAATATTCCATCAAGTAATGTACTATATCCCACTTTTTTTGTAGGATTACGAAGCTGTTTAATAATCAAACAAGAATTTTGCACAAATCAAAAGAGAATTTTGCTTGCAGTCACTCTGCTGTATGGGGTGAAGCTTCACATCAAAATTACAATAAAAACATGTACATTACATCAAGTTTTGAATTAATTGGGGTTTTAAATTTGTAGAGTATCTCTGCACTTTGAAGTTCCTTGTAAATATGTTTAATCAAAAGTAGATTGCACAGAATCCAACTTGTAGCTATAAGGGAACAATTTCAATGAAAAGTTTGCTTTAAATGCAATGTCTTCAAAAATTGGCTCTTATAAATCTGATATGTGGACTGGCCCCCTCGCTTTCATATCCAAGTACAAAATGATCTTCTTCATTATATTCAAGAGTTTTGTCCGTTGGACTTTTTAAAATAGATATGGAACATTATAGACGTACAAAATCAGTAATCAGAAATATTATAATAATTCTTTAAGGATATGTAAAGACAATAGCCTTGGAAGGAACCTCTGTTTAAAACAAAGTTAATATGTCATTTTGAAAAAGATTTTTGGTTCCCAACCAAGGGAAACCCCCTTTTTTTCTCTTTGGCCTTCAGCCCTTTCTGGAACCCTACTAACAATAAAATTTGTTCACAAACTAAAAAATTCAGGCAATAAGATGCTGTTAAGGCCTCCCCAAAAAAGGCTTAGATTTCTGGTATGCGCGCGCGTCACCGTAGCCATGTGCGTCAGCAAACATTAAAACGTTTTTTTTTTCAATGTAAGATGATGTCTCAAAACTGCAAAACTCACTGGTTTGACTGGAATCCTGCTGCTGCACAATTTTGACGTGTTTTTATATGGGGTTACAATCGAGTATAAGCTTTATGTTGCCTCTCTTGGCAAGTTGGCTCCCATATATTTTGCACTAAATTTATAGTCGGGCACCATATGCAGTCATCAGTCGACATTTGAAGGAAAAAAAAAGTTTAAAAAAAGTAAAACAAAACAAAACAAAAAAAAACGCGTCGCCGCACCACTTTCGGGGCAAGCTCGATACCAGAAACTGAAGATTTTTTTGCGGGGGGGGGGAGCGCCTAATTGAAAAGCTATGAAAAAAAAAAATTTACTCAGCGGCATGGCGTATATTTCGACAAACAATGCAATCCCAGAACATGCGATGGTGTTGCCTCTCATCATAACGGGTGCTATATTTTACCTTCGTATGTCATGGCTGCAACTACAGCCAAAACTTTAGTGAGCTGCATGGTGCACATATCATCATGATGACAAGGGCGGATCCAGAACACAATTTTTTTGGGGGGGGGGGCCAAAAAAAAATTTGGTCCCCCAAAAAAGTGGGTCTAAAAAATTACGGCGTGGGGTTCGGGGCCCGCGAGGGCCCCGACATTTTTTTTGGATTCTAGATGCTCTGTGGTGCGATCTGAGGCAAATTCTGACCACTTTAACCAATTTTTTTTTTGAGGAAAAGATGGTGGTGTACTCATTGCCTGCCTTTATTGCGATGTCACATAAAAAAAAAAAAAATTGGTTTCGTTTTTTTTTGGGGGGGGGGGCCATGGCCCCCTTTGGCCCCCCCCCCCTGGATCCGCCCTTGCATGATGACATATAATGTCAATGACATATTGCAAAGATGGCTGTATTTGTATTTCGTTGGGTGACAATACGCGCTTGACATCATTTAATTAGCTATCTATTGGGTGCAACTGCACTTTCTTTCTTCAAAAAGAAAACATGCAATGGTTTTTATAAGTCAAAACCAAAAGTTATCTTTTCTAAATGTCATCTCTCCATGTTTTTGCTCATTATTCCACTTTCATTTTCAATGTATCATTTACTGAATCATTTTTAGAATGTGGTCATACAGGAAGGCTACCTTTGATTTAAATCTTAAACGATTACTTCCTTATCTTGAAACGCCTTCATGAGAAGAGAAATTTCAAACCTGCAGTGGGTTTCACTTCTCTTTTGGACGGGTTGGTGGCAACATGGCTGTAGTCGCTCTTGCATTGTGTGTGTGCGTTTTCCTGCAGGTTTCATCGGGTTCGGGGCATTTAAGCCTGAATCCCAAGTACCAGAACGTGGGTGAGGGTGGGACGGCAAGATTCACTTGTCGCATCAACTTTAGGGTTGAATGTCCAAAATATAACATTCGCTGGGAGCGGAAGCCAATTGGCAGCGATAAGTATCCCGGTACATTACTGGCACGTTGCTCAGAGACACACCTCGTCATTCTATCTGATTTTGAGAGATATTCAGTTTATCTGAATAGCACAAAAGATACAACAGTCTTCACGTTGGTTATAAACAAAGTTACATCACTTGACAGAGGGCAGTATAAAATCTACATAAACAACCCTGAAAATGTTCTACAGTCCAACATCGCAATACTCAATGTGACCGGTCATCAACCCATCTGTCAAACACCCCTGAACATATCTACCAGAGTCACCCAAAGCCAAGAATTGGCGGTGGGTGATGAAGGAGAGTTTCGCTGTGATGTTGACCCCCTTCCAGACTCATCTACGTTCAGATGGTTCATTAAGGGAGCAGGCAACCAGACTATTTCAATCAACAATACGGACAGATTCGTAACTTCAGCCAATCGCCTAATCATCTCTCCGCTCCTGGCTTCAGACAACCAACGTCAAATAAGATGCGAGGTTTCTTATTCCCAAAAATGCGAGCAACGGAGTCCTTGGCACCAGCTATTGCTGGATGCAAGGACCAAGTCCACACCGACCAGCTTCACCATGAACGAGTTCACTTCCAACCAGAATTTGACCACCAGCACGAGCAAGTCGACGCAGTCTCCAGCCAGGACTGACGCAACTCCAACCCCACAACCATTGCAGATCACCACTGGTGTTGATACCACCAGCTCAAGCAAATCTACACAGCTTCCAGCCAGCACTGACGCAACTCAAACCCCGAACCCGTTACGGATTACCACTAGTCCCAATACACAGCAGCCCATGCCACTCTGGGCGATTATTGGTGCTACCCTGCCCTTGCTGCTCCTCGTTGGTACCTTTCTTAGTTTCTGCTGTTATCATCGTAAGCCAAAACCAAGACCGCATCAGGACAACCAGGCCACCCCGACTCTGAGACGCTTTGTCCCCACTCCGGTTGGTACAGATTCCCACATATACAGCAGTCACACATTCCAACGAGGAACCACGGATGGAAGTGGACGGAATGCTGCCCTTGCGTCCGCCCAGCACCCTATCCACACACGTGTCAACACGGTTCTCTACGCGATACCCGCAACGCGCCCAGGCCAGGTGGCTGCAAGGTCTGATTCTTCATCTCTGGGTGCTGGTAGTTTGATAGGTAACAGACAGAGGAGGCATGAACATGGAGAAGGTTTCCTCACACGTGTACAGGTTGGTGAAGATCTGTACACTGTGCCGAGTAAGTTGAAATCTCGCAGCGTGGAATCTTCTGAAGAGCTGTCCGATGACGATAGCGAATCAAATGTCGCTCTTGTGCGATTTCAGGTCGGGGAGGATCTGTACACGGTACCAAACAAACATTTCCCCGTATGAACATACGGTATATCTCCAACCCATGCTCATTAAGATAAGTTTTCCTGATGACCTTCATCCTCATTATCGTAGTTGCAGAGTTAGAAAGGCGTAACCTTGGTAATATAACCCAGAAAATATTCCATCAAGTATTGTACTACATCCTGGGTTTTTTTAAAAAGGATTATGACGCTGTTGTGTTTAATAATCAAACAAGAATTTTGAACAAATCAAACGAGAATGTTGCTTGCGGTCCATTTTGCTTATAACGCCCTCTGTTTGGGGGGAAGCTTCATGTCAAAATTACAGTAAAAACATGTACATGTATTACATCAAGTTTTGAAATGAGCGGGGTATTAGAGCATCTCTGCATTTTCAAGTTCCTTGTAAAATGTTTAATCTAAGAAGACTGCACAAAAATCCTAGTTTTAGCTATAAGGAAACAATTTAAATGAAAAGTTTGCTTTAAATGCAATGTTTTCACAAATTGGCTCTTATATATCTGATATGTGGACTGGCTCTTTTTCTTTAATATCACGTATAAAATGATCTTGATTATATTCAAGAGTTTTGTCCGTTGGACTTTTTAAAAATAGATAGGAACATCATTGACGAACATAAGCAGTGATCAGAAATATTATAGTAATTCTTTAAGGTTATGTGAAGGCAATAGCCTTGGAAGGAATTTCTGTAAAAACAACAGTCGATTAATTTGTCGATTTCGAAGATGATTTTTGGGCTCCCAACTAAGGGAAATATCCCTTCTTTTTTTTGTGCCTCCAGTGCTGTCTGGAACCCCCACTAACTAACAAGTTAATTCATCAAAAAAATCCAGGCAATGAGACGGTGTGTTAATTGAAAAACTATGGAAAATAATATCTGATATTACTCAAAGAATGGCGTATATAGCAACCAATGCCATCCCAGAAGATGCGAGGGTGTAGCCTCTCATCATATCAGGTGGCCATAGTTCACCTTCACTGTTATGGCATGGCTGCCATTACAGCCAAAAAGTTTGCATGGTGCACGTATAATGGCAACTAAATATTGCAAAGATGCCTTTATTATTTTGTTCAGTGATATCTACTTATGCTAATCTCATTAAAAGAAGAGACAATACGCACTTGGCATCATTCAATTTAGCCTTCTTTCTGGTGCAACTGAAATTTTTCTTCATACTTTTTTTTGCCAACTGATGACTGACCCTTCTTCAGAGCAAAAATAAATATGAAACCATCGAAATAGAAAGGCATGCCCTTAAAATAGACTGAAAAAACAGACTGTTTGAAATATACATAAACAAATGCAATGGTTTTTACATATATATGTCATCTCTCCATGTTTTTTCTCAATCTACTTCCATTTTCAATGTAGCATTAAATCATTCACTGACAGTAGTCATTCAGGAAAGCTACCTCTGATTGTTCTCTTAAACAATTACTTCCTTATCAATTTTCATTCGGATGAGTTCATGTCGACAATGGCTAAAGTTGCTCTTGCAGTGTGCCTGTGCATTTTCCTGCAAGTGTCATTGGCATGGGATTCGGAGCATTTCAGCCTGAATCCGCCGTACCAGAGTGTGGGTGAGGGTGGGATGGTGACATTCACCTGTCGCATCAACTTTAGGGTTGAAAATCCACGTGATACAATTCACTGGAAGAGACAGCCAATTGGCAGTGATAACCGATTACAGATGACCATTGATTTTGAGAAATACTCATTTGATCTGAATAGCACAAGAGATGCAACAGTCTGCACGTTGGTTATTAGCAATGTTACATCAGCAGACAGTGGGCAGTACGTCAGCTATATAGACAATGGTAGAAATGAACTATATTCCAACATCGCAATACTCAATGTGATTAGTCATCAACCCATCTGTCAAACACCCCTGAACATATCTACCAGAGTTACCCGAAGCAAAGATTTGGTGGTGGGTGACGAAGGAGAGTTTGGCTGTGATGTTGACCCCCTTCCCGACTCAACTACGTTCAGATGGTTTATTAAGGGAGCAGGCAACCAGGCTATTTCCATCAACGACACGGACAGATTTACAACTTCAGCCAATCGACTGATCATCTCTCCACTCCTGGCTTCAGACAACCAAAGTCAAATAAGATGCAAGGTTTCTTATTCCCAAGAATGTGAGCAATGGAGTCCTTGGCACCAGCTGAACAATTTCACTTCCAACCAGAATTTGACCACCAGCACGAGGAAGTCGACACAGCCTCCAGCCAGCACCGATTCAACTCAAACCCCACACCCATTTCAGATCACCACTGGTCCCGATACGCAGCAGCCCGTGCCACTGTGGGCGATTATTGATGTGACCCTCGCCTTGCTGCTCCTAGTAGTAGTAGCTACCTTTCTTGGTGTCTTCTTCTATCGTCGTAAGCCTAAGCCCAGACCGCATCAGGCTGACCAAACCGCCCCGACTCTAAGGAGTGTTGCCCCTTTGTCGGGCCAGCGCCAGCGCCCTGTCCACATGCAGGTTGACGGGGTTATCTACGCGATGCCCGAAATACGCCCGAACCAGACGGCTGCAAGGTCTGATTCTTCATCTCCAGGTGCTGGTGGTTTGAGAAGTAACAGACAGAGGAGGCATGAACAAGGAGAAGGTTCCCTCACACGTGTACAGGTTGGAGAAGATCTGTACACTGTGCCGAATAAGGTGAAATCTCGCAGCGTAGAATCGTCTGAGGAGCTCTCCGATGACGATAGCGAATCAGATGCCGCTCTTGTGCGATTTCAGGTCGGGGAGGATCTGTACACGGTACCGAACAAACATTTCCCCGTATGAACATATGATGTATCTCCAACCCAAGCTCATCAAGATAAGTTTTCCTGATGACCTTCATCCTCATTATCGTAGTCATAGAGTTAGAAAGGCGTAACTTTGCAAATATAACCCAGAAAATATTCCATCAAGTATTGTACTAAATCCCGCTTTTTGTTGTTGGTAGGATTAAGGAGCTGTTTTGTTCAATAATCAAACAAAAATTTTGAACAAATCAAACGAGAATGTTTCTTGCGGTCAAGTTGCTTATAACGCCCTCTGCATAGGGTGAAGCTTCACGTCAAAGTTACAGTAAAAACATGTACATATATTACATCAAGTTTTGAAATGAGCGGGGTATTAAATTTGTAGAGTATCCCTGCACTTTCAAGTTCCTTGTAAATATGTTTAATCAAAAGTAGATTGAACAAAATCCAAGTTGTAGCTATAAGGGAACAATTTGAATGAAAAGTTTGCTTTAAATGCAATGTCTTCAAAAAATGGCTCTTATAAATCTGATATGTGGACTGGCTCCCTCGCTTTCATATCCAAGTACAAAATGATCTTCTTCATTATATTCCAGAGTTTTGTCCGTTGGTCTTTTTAAAATTAGGTATGGAACATCACTGACGTACGAAATCAGTAATCGGAAATATTATAATAATTCTTTAAGGTTATGTAAAGACAAAAGCCTTGGAAGGAACCTCTGTAAAAAAAAGATATATTTCGTTTCGGATTTTGCTCTTGAAAAGTGGCACCCACAGGGCTATGGATTCTAGTTCTATTCATCACCAGCGGATTTTGATGGGAGTGCCCTTTGAAACTTGTGCATGAAAAATCCTGATTGGTTGATCCATGGCAACAACAGTGTGATATTATACCTAATCGCGAGGTCCGTATCACACTCTGCGTATTGCGCTACTCCAAGATGCGTGCGCCATTCCTTCTGCACACACTTGTACTAAAAAACTTTTCAGGCAATAAGACGCTGTGCTAATTGCAAAGCTATGGAACATAATCTCCAATTTTACTCAAAGCAAAATCCCAGAAGATACGAGGATGCCTTTTTGTCATATCAGGAGTCTATGGTTTATATTTACTGTTTTTTCATGGCTGCCACTTCAGCCAAAACTTCAGTAAACTGCATGGTGCATATAGAATGTCAACTACATATTGTAGAGATGGCTGTTTTGGTAAAGTGATCCACTCATGATAATCTCATTGCAATAAACAAAACAAGAGACAATACGCACTAGGCATCATTCAATTGAGCCATCTACAATGTATATGGGTGCAACTGCACTTTTTTCTTCAGATTGTTAGTTTTGCTGACCGACCACCCGCAATTCAGAAGCAAAAAGTACGTGAACCGTAGAAACAAAAAGGCGTGCACTTACACTAATCTAGAAAAACAGACAGTTTGAAATGTACACAAACAAATGCAATGGTTTTTACATATATATGTCATCTCTTTGCTCACCAAACTACTTTCATTTTCAGTGTAGCATTGAATTATTCACTGAATGAATCATTTAGGAAAATTTTAACTCTGATTATTCTCCTAAACGATTACTTCCTTATCTGGAACAGCTTACATGAAATAAATCATTTTTCATTCGGATGAGTTAATGTCCACAATGGCTACAGTCGCTCTTGCGTTGTGTGTTTGCATTTTCCTGCAGGTTTCATCGGCATCGGGTTCGGGGCATCTTTTAAGCCTGAATCCCCAGTACCAGAGCGTGGGTGAGGTTGGGACGGCAAGATTCACTTGTCGCACCAACTTCAGGGTTGACTGTTCAAACTATAACATTCACTGGGAGCGGAAGCCAATTGGCAGCAATAAGTATCCCGGTACATTACTGGCACGTTGCTCAGAGTCAAACTTCGTCATTCTATCTGATTTTGAGAGATATTCAGTTTATCTGAATAGCACAAAAGATGCAACAGTCTTTACACTGGTTATAAACAAAGTTATGTCAACTGACAGTGGGCAGTATTACATCTACATATTAAACAGTGCAAATGTTCTACATTCCAACATCGCAATACTCCATGTGACTGATCATCAACACATCTGTCCAACACTCCTGAACATATCTACCAGAGTTACCCAAAGCCAAGAACTGGTGGTGGGAGATGATGAAGAGTTTGGCTGTGATGTTGACCCCCTTCCAGACTCATCTACATTCAGATGGTTCATAAAGGGAGAAGGCAACCAGACTATTTCAATCAACGACACGGACAGATTTGCAACTTCATCCAATCGACTGATCATCTCTCCGCTCCTGGCTTCAGACAACCAAAGTCAAATAAGATGCGAGGTTTCTTATTCCCAAGACTGTGAGCAACGGAGTCCTTGGCACCAGCTATTGCTGGATGCAAGGACCAAGTCCACACAGACCAGCTTCACGGCGAGCAATTTCCTTTCAAACCAGAATTTGACCAACAGCACGAGCAGGTCAATGCAGTCTCCAGCCAGCACCGATGCAACTCCAACCCCACACCAATTGCAGATCACTACTGGTCCCGATACGCAGCAGCCCGTGCCACTCTGGGTGATTTTTGGTGCTACCCTTGCCTCGCTGCTCCTTGTAGCTATCTTTCTTGGTGTCTGCTTCTACCGTCGTAAGCCAAAACCCAGACCGCATCAGAACGACCAGGCCACCCCGACTCTGAGACGCTTTGTCCCCACTCCGGTTGGTACAGATTCCCACATATACAGCAGTCACACATTCCAACGAGGAACCACGGATGTAAGTGGACGGAATGCTGCTCCTTCGTCCGTCCAACACCCTATCCACACACGTGTCAACACGGTTCTCTACAGGATACCCGCAACACGCCCAGGCCAGGTGGCTACAAGGTCTGATTCTTCATCTCTGGGTGCTGGTAGTTTGAGGGGTAACAGACAGAGGAGGAATGAGCAAAAAGAAGTTTCCCTTACACATGTACAGGTTGGTGAAGATCTGTACACTGTGCCGAGTAAGGTGAAATCTCGCAGCGTGGAATCTTCTGAAGAGTTGTCCGATGACGATAGCAATTCAAGTGTCGCTCTTGTGCGATTTCAGGTCGGGGAGGATCTGTACACGGTACCGAACAAACATTACCCCGTATGAACATACGGTATACCTCCAACCCAAGCTCATTAAGATATTGTGCCTCCGTTACCGTCATCCTTGTTATTGTAGTCGTAGAGTAAGAAAGGCGTGACTTTGGTAATGCAACCAAGAAAATATTCCATCAAGTATTGTACTATATATCGCTATTTTGAAGGATTACGAAGCTGTGAACAAATTTAAACGAGAAAGTTGGTTGCGGCCATTTTGCTTATAAAGCCCTCTGTATGTGGTGAAGCTGCACCTCAAAATTACAGTAAAAACATGTACATGTATTACATCAAGTTTTGAAATGTTTTGAAAATGAATGGGGTATTCAATTTGTAGAGTATCTCTGCATTTTGAAGTTCCTTGTAAATGTGTTTAATCAAAATTAGATCGAACAAAATCCAACTTTAAGCTATAAGTAAACAATTTAAATGAAAAGTATGCTTTAATATCAAAGTACCAAACGATCTTCATTATATTAAAGAGTTTTGTCTTTTGGACTTTTTAATAATAGATATGGAACATCATTTACGAACAACATCTGTAATCAGAAATATTATGATAATTCTTTAAGGTTATGTAACGACAATAGCCTTGGAAGGAACCTGTTTAAAAAAAAAGACTTATTTCTTTTTGGACTTTGCTCTTCACAAAGTGGCTCCCACAGGGCTATGGATTTTAGTTCTCTTCATCACCAGCGGATTTAGGTGGGGGGGGGGGGCTTTGAAATTTGTTCATGAAAAATCCTGATTGGTTGATCCATGGCAAGAACAGTGTGATATTATACCTAATCGCACGGTCCGTATCACACTCTGCGTATTGCGCTACTCCAAGATGCGTGCGCCATTCCTTCTGCACACACTTGTACTAAAAAACTTTTCAGGCAATAAGACGCTGTGCTAATTGCAAAGCTATGGAACGTAATCTCCAATTTTACTCAAACCAAGGCCAGAAGATGCAAGGAAGGATGTTGCCTCTTATCATCATCAGAGGTCTATAGTTTAAAATATCCTGGTTTTTCATGGCTGCCACTACAGCCAAAACTTCAGTAAACTGCATGATGCATATAAGATGGCAACTACATATTGTAAAGATAGTTTAATTATTTTGTTCAGTGATATCTACTCATTATAATCTCATTGCAATAAACAAAACAAGAGACAATACCGGTACGCACTAGGCATCATTCAATTTAGCCATCTATACGGGTGCAACTGCACTATTTTCTTCACATTTTTAGTTTTGCTGACTAACCACCCGCAATTCAGAAGCAAAAAGTACGTGAACCGTAGAAACACAAGCAAATGCAATGGTTTTTACATATATATGTCATCTCTTTGCTCTCCAAACTACTTTCATTTTCAGTGTAGCATTAAATTATTCACTGAATGAATCATTTAGGGAAATTTACTCTGATTATTCTCTTAAATAATTACTTCCTTATCTGGAACAGTTTACATGAAATAAATCATTTCTCATTCGGATGAGTTCATGTCGACAATGGCAAGAGTCGCTCTTGTGTTGTGCGTGTGCGTTTTCCTGCAGGTTTCATCAGCATCGGGTTCGGGGCATGTAAGCCTGAATCCTCAGTACCAGAGCGTGGGTGAGGGTGGGACGGCAACATTCACTTATCGCATCAACTTAAGTGTTCACTGTTTAAAAAATGCAATTCACTGGATGAGGAAGCCAATTGGCAGCGATACCTATACATTACTGGCACGTTGCTCTGTTGTCATGCTATCTGATTTTCAGAAATATTCAGTGTATCTGAATAGCACAAACGATGCAACATTCTACACGTTGGTTATTAACAATATTACATCAACTGACAGTGGGCAGTACGTCAGCTACATATTTGATGGAACAAAGTTTCTATATTCCAACATCGCAATACTCAATGTGACCAGTCATCAACCCATCTGTCAAACACCCCTGAACATATCTACCAGAGTTACCCAATGCCAAGAACTGGTGGTGGGCGATGAAGGAGAGTTTGGCTGTGATGTTGACCCCCTTCCAGACTCATCTACGTTCAGATGGTTCATAAAGGGAGCAGGCAACCAGACTATTTCAATCAACAACACGGACAGATTCGCAACTTCAGCCAATCGACTGATCATCTCTCCGCTCCTGGCTTCGGACAACCAAAGTCAGATAAGATGCGAGGTTTCTTACTCCCAGAAATGTGAGCAATGGAGTCCTTGGCACCAGCTGAACAATTTCAGCAGCAACGCAACGCCAACCCGACACCCATTGCTGATCACCACTGGTCTCGATATGCAGCAGACCATACCACTCTGGGCGATTATTGGTGCTACCCTCGCCTTGCTGCTCCTCGTAGCTACCTGTCTTGGTGTCTGCTTCTATCGTCGTAAGCCTAAACCCAGACTGCGTCAGGCTGACCAAGCCACCCTGACTATAAGGAGTGTTGCCCCTTTGTCAGGCCAGCGCCAGCGCCCTGTCCACATGCAGGTTGACGGGGTTCTCTATGCGATGCCCGAAATACGCCCGAACCAGACGGCTGCAAGGTCTGATTCTTCATCTCCAGGTGCTGGCAGTTTGAGAAGTAACAGACAGAGGAGGCATGAGCAAGAAGAGGTTTCCCTCACACGTGTACAGGTTGGTGAAGATCTGTACACTGTGCCGAATAAGGTGAAATCTCGCAGCGTAGAATCGTCTGAGGAGCTCTCCAATGACGATAGCGAATCAGATGCTGCTCTTGTGCGATTTCAGGTCGGGGAGGATCTGTACACGGTACCGAACAAACATTTCCCCGTATGAACATATGATGTATCTCCAACCCAAGCTCATCAAGATAAGTTTTCCTGATGACCTTCATCCTCATTATCGTAGTCATAGAGTTAGAAAGGCGTAACTTTGCAAATATAACCCAGAAAATATTCCATCAAGTATTGTACTAAATCCCGCTTTTTGTTGTTGGTAGGATTAAGGAGCTGTTTTGTTCAATAATCAAACAAAAATTTTGAACAAATCAAACGAGAATGTTTCTTGCGGTCAAGTTGCTTATAACGCCCTCTGCATAGGGTGAAGCTTCACGTCAAAGTTACAGTAAAAACATGTACATATATTACATCAAGTTTTGAAATGAGCGGGGTATTAAATTTGTAGATTATCTCTGCATTTTCAAGTTCCTTGTAAATATGTTTAATCAAAAGTAGATTGAACAAAATCCAAGTTGTAGCTAGAAGGGAACAATTTCAATGAACAGTTTGCTTTAAATGCAATGTCTTCAAAAATTGGCTCTTATAAATCTGATATGTGGACTGGCTCCCTCGCTTTCATATCCAAGTACAAAATGATCTTCTTCATTATATTCAAGAGTTTTGTCCGTTGTACTTTTTAAAAATAGACATGGAACATCATTGACATACAAAATCAGTAATCAGAAATATTATAATAATTCTTTAAGGTTATGTAAAGACAAAAGCCATGGAAGGAACCTCTGTAAACAATCAAGCAGGAATTTTGAACAAATCAAGCAGGAATTTTGAACAAATCAAACGAGAATTTTGCTTGCGGTCATTTTGCTTATTGGGCCCTCTTTATGTGGCAATGCTGCACGCAAAAATTATTGTAAAAACATGTATCAAGTTTTGAAATGATGGGGGTATTTAATTTGTAGACTATCTCTGCATTTTCAAATTCCTTGTAAATGTGTATAGTCAAAATCAGACTTAACAAAATCTAAATTTCAGCTTAAAGGGAACAATTTAAAAGGAAAGTTTGCTTATGCAATTTCTTCATCAAGTTGATCTTATAAAAGGAAAGATGACTTTTCATTATATTTAGGAGTTTTATCCGTATGATTTTTTTTAATAGACATAAAACATTAAAGAGAAACAAAAACAGCAATCAGAAATATTTCTTTAAGGCATTAAGGTTATGTTACTAAGACAATAGCCTTGGAAAAACTTTTGAAAAAAAAAGAAAAAAAAAAAAGAAAAAAAAAAAAAAAAAGTGGTTTATATGTCGATTTCAAAAAACGAAATCGACATTTTACCCAACCATCTGAATTCAGCAGTGTAGATCAGAGCTGGTTATTAAACAAAACATACCTTGATGGAGGCATTTTCTTTCTGCACTTACAGATAAAAATATCAACCAACTTCATATAGAACAGATTTGCTACATTCCAACATCGCTATACTCCATGTGACCGGTCATCAACCCATCTGTCAAACACCCCTGAACATATATTCCAGAGTTACCCAAAGCCAAGAACTGGTGTTGGGCGATGAAGGAGAGTTTGGCTGTGATGTTGACCCCCTTGTATACAATAAATAGCCTAAACCTATTTGAATACAACGGTTACATTTCCATGCCTATGGAGTCCATTTGTCAGTGTTGCACACTTATTCCAAGCTGTATTGCCCAATGTGACGTTTATATGTGTCACATTTCACATACATAGTCAAATGAGTTCATGTATTCAAAAACTCTGAGGGAAGTTGTTTCGGAATCCCAAATACACATATTTTTTGCCTGAGAATATTTCTAAATTTATCTTTAACACGTCTTGGGTTCCCGAGAGATGTCTCCTGTCTGACTTAAATCAATCGTGAATTTGCACATTTTAACTGATGACTTCTTCCAACCAGAAATAGCGTGTATCTGTTTATCAAATTGATACTGAAATTTATCAAACACAAAAAGATGTTTTTATTCCCAAACTGAAACGAAAGGGTTTGTGGGGGAAAGGCTAAATTTCTTGATTCTTTTTGTTTTGTTCTGACATGAAAATATTCATAACTCAACCGGGCAATGTCCAATAAAATAGTTGTGGGCCCAATCACCCTGCTTTTGTATTCAACAAAAGCGAATCTCCCTAGTTTTACATATTTTCTTTCTGTCTTTTTCATTTTCGTTTTAACTCACCTTGTTGTCATTCAGAAAGGCAACATCTGACTGTACTCTTATAAATGATTGCTTCCTTATCTGGATAAGCTTGCATGAAAAAATAAATGTATTCATTTGTCATTCGGACGGGTGTGGCAACAATGGCTATAGTTGGTCTTGCGTTGTGTGTGTGCATTTTCCTGCAAGTGTCATTGGCATCGGGTTCAGGGCATTTCAGCCTGAATCCTCAGTACCAGAGCGTGAGTGAGGGTGGGACGGCAAGATTCACTCGTCGCACCAACTTTAGGGTTGACTGTCAACAATATACAATTCACTGGATGAGGAAGCCAATTGGCCGCGATACCTATACATTACTGGCACGTTGCTCTGTTGTCATTCTATCTGATTTTGAGAAATATTCAGTGTATCTGAATGGCACAAAAGATGCAACAGTTTACACGTTGGTTATTAACAATGTTACATCAACTGACAGTGGGCAGTACTTCAGCTATATTTTCGACGGTGCAAATCTTCTACATTCCAACATCGCAATACTCAATGTGACCGGTCGTCAACCCATCTGTCAAACACCCCTGAACATATCTACCAGAGTTACCCAAAGCCAAGAACTGGTGGTGGGTGATGAAGGAGAGTTTGGCTGTGATGTTGACCCCCTTCCAGACTCATCTACGTTCAGATGGTTCATAAAGGGAGCAGGCAACCAGACTATTTCAATCAACAACACGGACAGATTCACAACTTCAGCCAATCAACTGATCATCTCTCCGCTCTTGGCTTCAGACAACCAAAGTCAAATAAGATGCGAGGTTTCTGATCCCCAAGAATGTGAGCAACGGAGTCCTTGGCACCAGCTATTGCTGGATGCAGGGACCAAGTCCACACAGACCAGCTTCACCGTGAACAATTTCACTTCAAACCAGAACAGCACCGATGCAACTCCAACCCCACACCCATTGCAAACCACTGGTCCCGATATGCAGCAGACCGTACCACCCTGGGCGATTATTGGTGCTACCCTCGCCTTGCTGCTCCTAGTAGCTACCTTTCTTGGTGTCTGCTTCTATTGTCGTCAGCATAAACCCAGACCGCGCCAGGCTGACCAAGCCGCACCGACTCTTAGATGCTCTGCCCCCATCTTGGCAAGTGCAGATGCCCAATCATCTGGGGAGGCAAGTGGACAGAATGACGCCCCATCGTCCATCCATCGCCCCATCCAAACACATGTCGTCGGGGTTCTCTTCAAGATGCCCGCAAAGGGTGCAGGCCAGATGGCTGCAATGTCTGATTCTTCATCTCTAGGCACAAGTAGTTTGAGAGGAAACAGACAGGGGAGGGATGGGCAAGATGCAATTTCTCTCACACCTGCACAGGTTGGTGCAGTTCAATCAGTACAATCTTCTAAAGAGCTCTCTAATGACGATAGTGAATCAGATGTCGCTCTTGTGCGATTTCAGGTCGAGGAGGATCTGTACATGATACCAGACAAACATTTACAGGTACGTACTTCAGGTACACATGCACCTCCAACCCAACCTCATCGAGATAACATTCCCCGTTCTCGATCATCTCCATCGTAGCCATAGAGTAAGAAGCACGATTTTGGTAATATAATCCAGAAAATATTTCATAAAACATTGTACTCTTAGTACTTTTCATAGCATTACAAAGCTGTTATATTTAATAATCAAACAGGAATTTTGAACAAATCAAGCAAGAATTTGGCTTGTAAGTAATTTTGCTCAATGTAACGCGCTCTGTACAAATGTATGTAATGCTTCAAGTGAAAATTTTAGTAAAAACATATATTACATCAAGTTTGAATTAATCTGGGAATTCGATTTGTAGAGGATCTCTGCAATGTCAAGTTCCCTGTAAATGTGTACAATCAACATTAGATTCAACCAAAATCCAATCTTAGCTATAAGGGAACAATTTAAATGACAAGTTTGCTTTAAATGCAATTTGCTCTTACAGATGTGATATGCGGAATGGTGCCTTTTCAGTATACCCGCAATTTTTGTCTGTATATTTAAATAGACTTTGAACATCAAAGAGAGAAAAAAAAGAGTAATCAGAATATTTCAATAGTGTTTAAAGGAACTTCTGTAAAAAAAAAAAAAAATCGCTTCGCATGTCATTTTTTTTACCAAAATTTTACAAGGACTATGTGCGCATTTGTTTAAATACCGAAACATCTGACTTTCGCGATGCTGAGAAGAGCTGTTTATTAACCCTAACAGAACTCAACCCATCAAACCCCAACGGCATGTTTTGTTGGAATCTGTCAGGATGGGTACAGTACCCCTAAACTGACAGTCTTTACATTGGGTTGGCACACCTCCAGAGTTAAAGTCAGAAATATGTGTGTACAGTTTCCCATATATGGTGTTGGAATTTGCCAGGATGGGTATGGTTCCTAGTAAATCATGCTAGGGAGTTGGGGTTAAAGAAAAAAACCTTGAAAGAGGCATTTTCTATTTGCATTTATAGTAAAAAATATCATCAAACTAAAAAACCTATTATTTGAGCCAAATGTCTCTGTGTACTCTTTGGAGGAATTTGCTAATAAAAATGCATACAAGTGATATTTTAAGCCTTTTAAAATCATTTATTTTTGTGCCATTTATTATGCTTACAGTTTGGTTTCCTGCTTACTCAGGTACATACACTCACCCACATGTTTGTATAAGACTATTTTAACTTGCAACACGAAGCACGAGACCTGTTTTTATATTAAGCAAATGGTGAAACTCCAATGTATTTTTTATGGACTTGTGTTTCCTGCTTAATAATTTTTGTCTGTATATTTTAAATAGACTTAGAACATCAAAGAGAAAAAAAAAGAGTAATCAGAATATTTCAATAGTGTTTAAAGGAACTTCTGTAAAAAAAAAAAATCCAAAAAAATTGCTTTGCATGTCATTTTTTTTCTTCAAAATTTTACAAGGACTATGTGCGCATTTGTTTTAATACCCAAACATCTGACTTCCGCGATGCTGAGCAGAGCTGTTTATTAACCCTAACAGAACTCAACCCATCAAACCCCAACGGCATGTTTTGTTGGAATCTGTCAGGATGGGTACAGTACCCCTAAACTGACAGTCTTTACATTGGGTTGGCACACCTCCAGAATTAAAGTCAGAAATATGTGTGTGCAGTTTCCAATATATGGTGTTGGAATTTGCCAGGATGGTTATGGTTCCTAGTAAATCATGCTAGGGAGTAAGGGTTAAAGAAAAAAACCTTGAAAGAGGCATTTTCTATTTGCAATTACAGAAAAAAATATCAACAAACTTAAAAACCTATTATTTGAGCCAAGTGTCTCTGTGTACTCTTTGGAGGAATTTGCTAATAAAAATGCATACAAGTGATCTTGTTGGCCTTTTGCAATTATTTATTTTTGTGCCATTTATTATGCTTACAGTTAAGTTTCCTGCTTACTCAAGTACGTACACTCACCCACATGTTTGTATAAGACTATTTTAACTTGCAACGATAAGCACGGGACCTGTTTTTATATTACGCAAATGGTGAAACTCCAATTTTTGGACTTGTGTTTCCTGCTTGTGGTATTTATCGGATAAAAGAGAAACTCATAATGCAAAAAGATTTATTTTGTTTCGGACTTTGCTCTTGAAAAAGCAGCTCCCACTAGGGCTATGGATTCTAGTCCACCAGCGCTCTTAGGGGGGGGGGGGCCTTTGAAATTTATTCATGAAAGATCCTGATTGGTTGATCCACGGCAACAGTAGTGTGATATTCTACCTAATCGCAGTCGGTATCGCACTCTGCGCATTTCGCTACTCCAAGAAACGTGCGCCATTCCTTCTGCACACAATTGTACTAGAATATCCACTACAAAGTTTGTGCACACAATTGTACTAGACAAACCGCTGAAAAGTTTGTGTACCGTGTGCGTGTTCCATCTTTACTGTGCGTCATGTTTACTTGAAGATAAATTTGTTATCTCACTCGCG
The DNA here is from genome assembly GCF_015706575.1 of Patiria miniata. Classification (NCBI taxonomy): domain Eukaryota; kingdom Metazoa; phylum Echinodermata; class Asteroidea; order Valvatida; family Asterinidae; genus Patiria; species Patiria miniata. The sequence continues at coordinate 3,027,212 of NW_024037061.1, forward strand.
CTCTGGTGCGTCTTGCCTCCCACAAAGCTTACTACTCGTCCTTTGGTCTCGTGGTACGTGGGACACACATGCACTACATTATTCCACGTTCCACTTGCGCTCGCGTGATAGCTCATATAATAATAAAGAAAACAAATGCAATGGTGTTTACATATTCAGAACCAAAAGTTATCTTTTCTCAATTCATCCCTCCACTTTTATTTTCAATGTAGCATTTACTATTATCAATCTAAGAATGTGGTCATGTAGGAAGGCTACCTTTGATTTAAATCTTTAATGATTTATCTTGAAAAGCTTGCATGAAAAGAGAAATCTACAACCTGCAGTGGTTTTCACTTCTCATTCAGACGGGTTGGTGGCAACATGGCTGTACTTGGTCTTGCGTTCTGTGTGTGCATTTTCTTGCAAGTGTCATCAGCATGGGATTTCGAGGATTTCAGCCTGAATCCCCAGTACCAGAGTGTGGGTGCGGGTGGGACGGCAACATTCACTTATCGCGCCAACTTTAGGGTTGAATGTTTAAAATATACAATTTCCTGGAAGAGGAAGCCAATTGGCAGTGAAAACTATACATTACTGGCACGTTGCTCAAACCTCATCTATCCATCTGATTTTGAGAAATATTCAGTTTATCTGAACAGCACAAAAGATGAAACAGTCTACACATTGGCTATTAACAATGTTACATCAGCTGACACTGGGCAGTATGTCAGCTTGATATTTGATGGAACAGAGTTGTTAACTTTCAGCATTACAACACTCCATGTGACTAGTCATCAACCCATCTGTCAAACACCCCTGAACATTTTAACCGGAATTATCCAAAGCCAAGAACTGGTCGTAGGGGATGAAGGAGAGTTTGGCTGTGATGTTGACCCCCTTCCAGACTCATCTACATTCAGATGGCTTATGACTGGAGCAGGCAACCAGACTATTTCCATCAACGACACCGAGAGATTTGCAACTTCAGCCAATCGACTGATCATCTCTCCGCTCCTGGCTTCAGACAACCAAAGTCAAATAAGATGCGAGGTTTCTTATTCCCAAGACTGTGAGCAATGGAGTCCTTGGCACCAGCTATTGCTGGATGCAAGGACCAAGTCCACACAGACCAGCTTCACAGTGAACAATTTCACTTCAACGTCAAACCAGAATTTGACTACCTGCACGAGCAAGTCGACGCAGCCTCCAGCGAGCACCGATGCAACTCCAACCCCACACCCATTGCAGATCACCTCTGGTCCCGATACGCAGCAGCCCGTGCCACTCTGGGTGATTGTTGGTGCTACCCTTGCCTTGCTGCTCCTCGTAGCTACCTTTCTTGGTGTCTGTTTCTATCGTCGTAAGCCAAAACTCAGACCGCATCAGGACGACCAGGCCACCCCGACTCTGAGACGCTTTGTCCCCGCTCCAGTTGGTACGGATTCCCACATATACAGCAGTCACACATTCCAACGAGGAACTGGGGATGTAAGTGGAAGGAATGCTGCCCCTCCGTCTGGCCAGCGCCCCACACACACACGTGTCGACACGGTTCTCTACGCGATACCCGCAACGCGCCCAAGCCAGACGGCTGCTAGGTCTGATTCTTCATATCTGGGTGCTGGTAGTTTGAGGGGTAACAGACAGAGGAGGAACGAGCAAGAAGAGGTACCCCTCACACGTGTACAGGTTGGAGAAGATCTGTACACTGTGCCGAGTAAGGTAAAATCTCGCAACGTGGAATCTTCAGCAGACCTGTCCGATGACGATAGCAAATCCGATGTCGCTCTTGTGCGATTTCAGGTTGGGGAGGATCTGTACACGGTACCGAGCAAACATTTCCCCGTATGAATATTCGGTGTATCTCCAACCCAAGCTCATCATGATAAGGTTTTCTGATGACCTTCTTCCTCATTATCGTAGTCATAGAGTTAGAAAGGCGTAACTTTGGTAATATAACTCAGAATATATAACTAAGAATTCCATCAAGTATTATACTATATCCCGGGTTTTTTTTGTAGGATTACAGAGCTGTTATGTTCAATAATCAAACAAGAATTTTGAACAAATCAAACGAGAATGTTGCTTGCGGTCAATTTGCTTACAACGCCCTCTGTATGAGGTGAAGCCCTCACAATTACAGTAAAAACATGTACCTGTATTACATAGAGTTTTGAAATGAAAGGTGAATTGAATTTGTAGAGTATCTCTGCATTTTCAAGTTCCTTCTAAAATGTGTTTCATCAAAATTAGATTGAACAAAATCAAAATTTTTAGCTATAAGGAAACAATTTAAATGAAAAGTTTGCCTTAAATGCAATGTCTTCAAAAATTTGCTCTTATAAATCTGATATGCGGACTGGCTCCCACGCTTGCATATCATGTATAAAATGATTTTCTTCATTATATTCGAGAGTTTTGTCTGTTGGACTTTTTAACATTAGATAAGGAACATTATTGACGAACAAAAGCAGTAATCAGGAATATATGATAATAATTCTTTAAGGTTATGTTAAGACAATAGCCTTGGCAGGAACTTCTGTAAAAAAAAAAAAGTTGGTTAATGTGTCAATTAACGTTATTATTATTTATATTAGTCTGACCGCAAAAATTAGATTTCAGGACACTGCATTCATTTCTCAAATTTCGTTGAATTATCGTGCCACTCGTAGCTTCCATTGTGGCTGTTGACAACAGTGCGCGTATACCCTGCTGTGTCGCGCGCGACGCTCTGTTGACTGGTTGACTCACATTATACGCTCCAGATTATGCAGGAACCAGCGAAAATGCCCGGATGACTGCAATATCAATGTTATTGCAGTCATGCGGGTACTTTTTACGAAAGCATACAATAGGCTGATTTATTTTTACCACTGGAAGCCTGATATAAATAATAATATCTTATATTACTCAAAGCAAGGCGTATATGACAAACACTGCAATCCAAGAAGATGCAAGGGTGTAGCCTCTCATCATATCGGGGGTCTATACATGTAGTTTACAGTTACCGTTACGTCACGGCTGCCACTACGGCCTGAACGTAAGTGAGCTGCTTGGTGCACATATAATGGCAACTACATATTGCAAAGATGACAATGCGCACTTGGCATTGTTTAATTAGCCATCTATATGGTTGCAACTGCACGCACTTTCTTCAGATTGTTTAGTTTTGCTGACCGACCACCTGTAACTCAGAGGCCAAAAAAAATGTGTGAACCATCATGTCCATATAGAAATAAAAAGCATGCCCTTACCGTAATCTAGATAAATAGGTTGTTCTTAACATTTACATAAAGAAAAGATTTATGTATGGATTTATTTTACATATTCAAAACTAAAAGTTCTCTTTTCTCAATGCCATCTCTCTATGTGTTTGCTCAACATTCTACTTCCATTTTAAATGTTGCATAAGTCAAATAAGATGCGAGGTTTCTTATTCCCAAGAATGTGAGCAATAGAGTCCTTGGCACCAGCTAAACAACTTCACTTCTTTCTGTCTATTTCATTTTCGTTTTGACTCACCTTGTTGTCATTCAGAAAGGCAACATCTGACTGTACTCTTATAAATGATTGCTTCCTTATCTGGATAAGCTTACATGAAAAAATAAATTTATTCATTTGTCATTCGGTTGGGCTGGTGGCAACAATGGCTGTAGTTGGTCTTGCGTTGTTTTTGTGCATTTTCTTGCAAGTGTCATATGCATCGGGTTCAGGGCATTTAAGCCTGAATCCCCCGTACCAGAGCGTGGGTGAGGGTGGGACGGCAAGATTCACTTGTCGCATCAACTTTAGGGTTGCATGTCAACAATATACAATTCAGTGGATGAGGAAGCCAATTGACAGCGATAACTATACATTACTGGCCCGTTGCTCATACGTCGTCAGTCCATCTGATTTTGAGAAATATTCAGTGTATCTGAATAGCACAAAAGATGCAACAGTCTACACGTTGGTTATTAACAATGTTACATCAGCTGACAGTGGGCAGTACCTCAACTTGATATTTGATCGAAAGACGTTTTTAACTCCCTGCATCCCAATACTCAATGTGACCAGTCATCAACCCATCTGTCAAACACCCCTGAACATATCTACCAGAGTTACCCAAAGCCAAGAACTGGTGGTGGGTAATGAAGGAGAGTTTGGCTGCGATGTTGACCCCCTTCCAGACTCATCTACGTTCAGATGGTTCATAAAGGGAGAAGGCAACCAGACTATTTTAATGAACAACACGGACAGATTCGTAACTTCAGCCAATCGACTGATCATCTCTCCGCTCCTGGCTTCAGACGACCAAAGTCAAATAAGATGCGAGGTTTCTTATTCCCAAGAATGTGAGCAATGGAGTCCTTGGCACCAGCTATTGCTGGATGCAAGGACCAAGTCCACACAGACCAGCTTCACGGCGAACAATTTCACTTCAAAGTCAAACCAGAATCCAGCGAGCACCGATGCAACTCCAACCTCACACCCACTGCAGATCACCACTGGTCCCGATATGCAGCAGCCCGTGCAACTCTGGGTGATTGTTGGTGCTACCCTTGCCTTGCTGCTCCTCGTTGCTTCCTTTCTTGGTGTCTGCTTCTATCGTCGTAAGCCAAAACCCAGACCGCATCAGAACGACCAAGCCACACCAACTCTGAGACGCTTTGTCCCCGTCCCGGTACCGGTACGTACAGATTCCCACATATACAGCAGTCACACGTTCCAACGAGGAACCACGGATGTAAGTGGACGGAATGCTGCCCTTTCGTCCATCCAGCACCCTATACACACACGTGTCAACACGGTTCTCGACGCTACACCCGCAACGCGCCCATGCCAGACGGCTGCAAGGTCTGATTCTTCATCTCTGGGTGCTGGTAGTTTGAGGGGTAACAGACAGAGGAGGAACGAGCAAGAAGAAGTTTCCCTCACACGTGTACGGGTTGGAAAAGATCTGTACACTGTGCCGAGTAAGGTGAGATCTTGCAATGTGGAATCTTCTGAAGAGTTGTCCGATGACGATAGCGAATCAAATGTCGCTCTTGTGCGATTTCAGGTTGGGGAGGATCTGTACACGGTACCGAACAAACATTTCCTGGTATGAACATACAGTGTATCTCCAACCCAAGCTCATTATGATAAGGTTTTCTGATGACCTTCTTCCTCATTATCGTAGTCATAGAGTTAGAAAGGCGTAACTTTGGTAATATAACTCAGAATATATTCCATCAAGTATTGTACTATATCCCATTTTTTTTGTAGGATTACGAAGCTCTTTTGTTTAATAATCAAACGAGAATTTTGAACAAATCAAACGAGAATGTTTCTTGTGGTCAAGTTGCTTATTACGCCCTCTGCATGGGGTGAAGCTTCACGTCAAAGTTACAGTAAAAACATGTACATATATTACATCAAGTTTTGAAATGGGCGGGGTAATAAATTTGTAGAGTATCTCTGCACTTTCAAGTTCCTTGTAAATGTATTTAATCAAAAGTAGATTGCACAAAATCAAAGTTTTAGCTAAAAGGAAACAATTTAAATGAAAAGTTTGCTTTAAATGCAATGTCTTCAAAAAGTGGCTCTTATAAATCTGATATGTGGACTGGCTCCCTCGCTTTCATATCCAAGTACTAAATGATCTTCTTCATTATATTCCAGAGTTTTGTTTGTTGGAGTTTTTAACATTAGATAAGGAACATTATTTTTAAAAATAGATAGGAACATCATTGACGAACAAAATCAGAAATCAGAAATATTATAATAATTCTTTAAGGATATGTGAAGACAATAGACTTGGAAGAAACTTCTGTAAAAAACAATATTTGGTTAATATGTCGATTTCGAAGATGATTTTGGGCTCCCAACTAAGGGACCTCACCCTTTTTTTCTCCAGCCCTGTCTGGAACCCCCACTAACTAATTAATTCATCAAAAAAAATCCAGGCAATGAGGCGGTGTCTTAATTGAAAAACTATGGAAAATAATATCTGATATTACTCAAAGCATGGCGTATATACATGTAGCAACCATTGCAATCCCAAAAATTGCGAGGGTGCTGCCTCTTATCATTATCAGGGGGCTACACACCTTTGTATGTCATGGCTGCAACTACAGCCAAAACGTTAGCACGCAGCATGGTGCACATATCATCAGGATGACATATACATATAAAGTCAATTATATTTTGTAAAGATGGCTGTATTTGTATTTTGTGCAGTGACAATACACGCTTGGTATCATTTAATTACCGGTAGCTATCTATTGTGTGCAAGTTAAAGTACTGCACTTTCTTTCTCCAGATTGTTAAGTTTTGCTGACCGACCACCTGTAATTAAGAAGGAAAACTATATGTGAACCATCATAAAAATAAAAAGCATGCCCTTACCGTAATCTAGATAAATAGGCAGTTTGCAATTTACATAAAGAAAACATTGATGTATGGATTTGTTTTGACATATTCGAAACTAAATGTTCTCTTTTCTCAACGTCAACTCTCTGTGTGTTTGCTCAGCATTCCACTTCCATTTTCAATGTATCATTTACTGAATCATTTTTTAAAAGTGGCCGTACAGGAAGGCTACCTTTGATTTGAATCTTAAAGGATTACTTCCTTATCTTGAAACGCCTTCATGAGAAGAGAAATTTCAAACCTGCAGTGGGTTTCACTTCTCTTTGGGACGGGTAGGTGGCAACATGGCTGTAGTCGCTCTTGCATTGTGTGTGTGCGTTTTCCTGCAGGCTTCATTGGCATTGGGTTCAGGGCATTTAAGCCTGAATCCCCAGTACCAGAGCGTGGGTGAGGGTGGGACAGCAACATTCACTTGTCGCACCAACTTTAGGGTTGAATGTCCAAAATATAACATTCACTGGCTGCGGAAGCCAATTGGCAGCAATAAGTATACAGTACTGGCACGTTGCTCAGAGTCAAACTTCGTCATTCTATCTGATTTTGAGAGATATTCAGTTTATCTGAATAGCGCAGAAGATGGAACAGTCTTCACACTCGTTATAAACAAAGTTATGTCAACTGACAGTGGGCAGTATAAAATCTACATATTCAACCCTGAAAATATTGTACAGTCCAACATCGCAATACTCAATGTGACCAGTCATCAACACATCTGTCAAACACCCATGAACATATCTACCAGAGTTACCCAAAGCCAAGAACTGGTGGTGGGCGATGAAGGAGAGTTTGGCTGTGATGTTGACCCCCTTCCCGACTCATCTATGTTCAGATGGGTCATAAAGGGAGAAGGCAACCAGACTATTTCAATCAACAACACGGACAGATTCGCAACTTCAGCCAATCGACTAATCATCTCTCCGCTCCTGGCTTCAGACAACCAAAGTCAGATAAGATGCGAGGTTTCTTATTCCCAAGAATGTCAGCAATGGAGTTCTTGGCACCAGCTATTGCTGGATGCAAGGACCAAGTCCACACAGACCAGCTTCACCGAGAACAATTTCACTTCAAACCAGAATTTGACAACCAGTATGAGCAAGTCGACGCAGCCTCCAGCCAGCACTGATGCAACTCCAACCCCACACCCATTGCAGATCACCACTGGTCTCGATACCAACAGCTCAAGCAAGTCGACGCAGCTTCCAGCCAGAACTGACGCAGCTCCAACCCTGAACCCGTTACGGATTACCACTAGTCCCAATACACAGCAGCCCGTGCCACTCTGGGCGATTATTGGTGCTACCCTGCCCTTGCTGCTCCTCGTTGGTACCTTTCTTAGTTTCTGCTGTTATCATCGTAAGCCAAAACCAAGACCGCATCAGGACAACCAGGCCACCCCGACTCTGAGACGCTTTGTCCCCAGTCTGGTTGCTACAGATTCCCACATATACAGCAGTCACACATTCCAACGAGGAACCACTGATGTAAGTGGACGTAATGCCGCCCCTTTGTCCGTCCAGCACCCTATCCACACACGTGCCAACACGGTTCTCTACGCGATACCCGCAACGCGCCCATGCCAGACGGCTACAAGGTCTGATTTTTCATCTCTGGGTGCTGGTAGTTTGATAGGAAACAGACAGAGGAGGCATGAACAAGGAGAAGTTTCCCTCACACGTGTACGGGTTGGTGAAGATCTGTACACTGTGCCGAATAAGGTGAAATCTCGTAGCGTGGAATCTTCTGGAGACCTGTCCGATGACGATAGCAATTCAAGTGTAGCTCTTGTGCGATTTCAGGTCGGAGAGTATCTGTACACGGTACCGAACAAACATTTCCCCGTATGAACATACGGTATACCTCCAACCCAAGCTCATTAAGATAAGTTTTCCTGATGACCTTCATCCTCATTATCGTAGTCATAGAGTTAGAAAGGCGTAACTTTGCCAATATAACCCAGAAAATATTCCATCAAGTATTGGACTATATCCCGCTTTTTTGTAGGATAACGGAGCTGTTATGCTCAATAATCAAACAAGAATTTTGAACAAATCAAACGAGAATGTTATTTGCGGTCAAGTTGCTTATAACGCCCTCTGCATGGGGTGAAGCTTCACGTCAAAGTTAAAGTAAAAACATGTACATATATTACATCAAGTTTTGAAATGGGCGGGGTATTCAATTTGTAGAGTATCTCTGCACTTTCAAGTTCCTTGTAAATGTATTTAATCAAAAGTAGATTGCACAAAATCCAAGTTTTAGCTAAAAGGAAACAATTTAAATGAAAAGTTTGCTTTAAATGCAATGTCTTCAAAAATTGGCTCTTATAAATCTGATATGTGGACTGGCTCCCTCGCTTTCATATCCAAGTACAACATGATCTTCTTCATTATATTCAAGAGTTTTGTCCGTTGGACTTTTTAAAAATAGATATGGAACATTATTGACAAACAAAATCAGTAATCAGAAATATTATAATAATTCTACAAGGTTATGTAAAGACAAAAGCCTTGGAAGGAACCTCTGTAAAAAAAAAAAAAAAGACTTATTTCGTTTCGGACTTTGCTCTTGAAAAAGTGGCTTGAAAAGTGGCTCCCACAGGGCTAGTTCTCATCATCACCAGTGGATTTAGGTGGGGAGCGCCTTTTGAAATTTGTTCATGAAATATCCTGATTGGTTGATCCATGGCAACAACAGTGTGATATTATACCTAATTGCACGGTCCGTATCGCACTCTGCGCATTGTGCTACTCCAAGATGCGTGCGTCATTCCTTCTGCACACACTTGTATTAAAAAAAATTTCAGGCAATAAGACGCTGTGCTAATTGCAAAGCTATAGAACATAATCTCCAAGTTTACTCAAAGCAAGGCCAGAAGATGCGAGGATGTTGCCTCTCATCATCATCAGAGGTCTATAGTTTACATTTACGGAATTTTCATGGCTGCCACTACAGCCAAAGCTTCAATGAACTGCATGGTGCATATAGATTGTCAACTACATATTGTAGAGATGGCTTTTATTATTTTGTTCAGTGATATCTACTCATTATAATCTCATTGCAATAAACAAAACAAGAGACAATACCGGTACGCACTAGGCATCATTCAATTTAGCCATCTATACGGGTGCAACTGCACTTTTTTCTTCAGATTTTTAGTTTTGCTGACCGACCACCCGCAATTTAGAAGCAAAAAGTACGTGAACAAAACGAAACAAAAAGGCATGCACTTACACTAATCTAGAAAAACAGACAGTTTGAAATGTACACAAGCAAATGCAATGGTTTTTACATATATATGTCATCTCTTTGCCCACCAAACTAGTTTCATTTTCAGTGTAGCATTAAATTATTCACTGAATGAATCATTTAGGACAATTTAACTCTGATTATTCTCCTAAACGATTACTTCCTTATCTGGAACAGCTTACATGAAATAAATATTTTTCATTCGGATGAGTTCATGTCCACAATGGCTACAGTCGCTCTTGCATTGTGTGTGTGCATTTTCCTGCAGGTTTCATCGGCATCGGGTTCGGGGCATCTTTTAAGCCTGAATCCCCAGTACCAGAGCGTGGGTGAGGGTGGGACGGCAAGATTCACTTGTCGCACCAACTTTAGGGTTGACTGTTCAAACTATAACATTCGCTGGGAGCGGAAGCCAATTGGCAGCGATGAGTATACAGTACTGGCACATTGCTCAGAGTCAGACCTCGTCATTCTATCTGATTTTGAGAGATATTCAGTTTAGCGCAGAAGATACAACAGTCTTCACACTGGTTATAAACAAAGTTATGTCAACTGAAAGTGGGCAGTATATCATCTACATATTCAACCCTGAAAATGTTGTACCTTCCAACATCTCAATACTCAATGTGACTGATCATCAAACCATCTGTCAAACACCCCTGAACATATCTACCAGAGTTACCCAAAGCCAAGAACTGGTAGTGGGTGACGAAGGAGAGTTTGGCTGTGATGTTGACCCTCTTCCAGACTCATCTACGTTCAAATGGTTCATAAAGAGAGCAGGCAACCAGACTATTTCAATCAACGACACGGACAGATTCGCAACTTCAGCCAATCGAATGATCATCTCTCCGCTCCTGGCTTCAGACAACCAAAGTCAAATAAGATGCAAGGTTTCTTACTCCCAGGAATGTGAGCAATGGAGTCATTGGCACCAGCTGAACAATTTCGTTTCAAACCAGAATTTAACCACCAGCAAGAGCAAGTCGAGGCAGCCTCCAGCCAGCACTGATGCAACACCAACCCCACACCCATTGCAGCCCCTGCCACTCTGGGTGATTACTGGTGCTACTCTCGCCTTGCTGCTCCTCGTAACTTCCTTTCTTGGTGTCTGCTTGTATTGTCGGAAGCCTAAACCCAGACCGCGTCAGGCTGACCAAGCCACACCGACTATAAGGAGTACCGCCCCTTCGTCGGGCCAGCGCCAGCGCCCTGTCCACATGCAGGTTGACGGGGTTCTCTACGCGATGCCCGAAATACACCCCAACCAGACAGCTGCAAGGTCTGATTCTTCATCTCCAGGTGCTGGTGGTTTGAGAAGTAACAGACAGAGGAGGCACGAGCAAGAAGAGGTATCCCTCAAACGTGTACAGGTTGGTGAAGATCTGTACACTGTGCCGAGTAAGGTGAAATCTCGCAGTGTGGAATCGTCTGAGGAGCTCTTCAATGACGATAGCGAATCAGATGCCGCTCTTGTGCGATTTCAGGTCGGGGAGGATCTGTACACGGTACCGAACAAACATTTCCCCGTATGAATACGATGTATCTCCAACCCAAGCTCATCAAGATAAGTTTTCCTGATGACCTTCATCCTCATTATCGTAGTCAAAGAGTTAGAAAGGCGTAACTTTGCAAATATAACCCAGAAAATATTCCATCAAGTATTGTACTATATCCCGCTTTTTTGTAGGATTACGGAGCTGTTATGCTCAATAATCAAACAAAAATTTTGAACAAATCAAACGAGACTGTTTCTGGCGGTCAAGTTGCTTATAACGCCCTCTGCATAGGGTGAAGCTTCACGTCAAAGTTACAGTAAAAACATGAACATATATTACATCAAGTTTTGAAATGAGCGGGGAATTAAATTTGTAGATTATCTCTGCATTTTCAAGTTCCTTGTAAATGTATTTAATCAAAAGTAGATTGCACAAAATCCAAGTTTTAGCTAAAAGGAAACAATTTAAATGAAAAGTTTGCTTTAAATGCAATGTCTTCAAAAATTGGCTCTTATAAATCTGATATGTGGACTGGCTCCCTCGCTTTCATATCCAAGTACAAAATGTTCTTCTTCATTATATTCAAGAGTTTTGTCCGTTGGACTTTTTAAAAATAGACATGGAACATCATTGACATACAAAATCAGTAATCAGAAATATTATAATAATTCTTTAAGGTTATGTAAAGACAAAAGCCTTGGAAGGAACCTCTGTAAAAAAAAACTTATTTCGTTTCGGATTTTGCTCTTGAAAAAGTGGCTCCCACAGGGCTTTGGATTTTAGTTCTCTTCATTACCAGCGGATTTAGGGGGGGGGGGGCCTTTGAAATTAATTCATGAAAAATCCTGATTGGTCGATCCATGGCAACAACAGTGTGATATTTTACCTAATCGCATTGTCCGTATCGCACTCTGCGTATTGCGCTACTCCAAGATACGTGCGCCATTCCTTCTGCACACACTTGTACTTAAAAACTTTTCAGGCAATAAGACGCTGTGCTAATTGAAAAGCTATGGAAAATAATCTCCAATTTTACTCAAAGAAAGGCCAGAAGATGCGAGGATGTTGCCTTTCATTATCATCAGAGGTCTGCAGTTTACATTTACGGAATTTTCATGGCTGTCACTACAGCCAAAACTTCAGTAAACTGCATGGTGCAAATATGATGGCAACTAAATATTGTAAAGATGGTTTTATTATTTTGTTCAGTGATATCTACTCATTAGAACCTCATTGCAATAAACAAAACAAGATCAATTTAGCCATCTATACGGGTGCAACTGCACTTTTTTCTTCAGATTTTTAGTTTTGCGGACCGACCACCCATAATTCAGAAGCAAAAAGTACGTGAAACCTAGAAACATAAAAAAGGCGTGCACTTACACTAATCTAGACAAACAGACAGTTTGAAATGTACACCAACAAATGCAATGGTTTTTACATATATGTGTCATCTCTTTGCTCACCAAACTACTTTCATTTTCAGGGTAGCATTAAACTACTCACTGAATGAATCATTTAGGAAAATTTAACTCTGATTATTATCCTAAACAATAACTTCCTTATCTGGAACAGTTTACATGAAATAAATCATTTTTCATTCGAATGAGTTCATGTTGACAATGGCAAGAGTCGCTCTTGTGTTGTGTGTGTGCATTTTCCTGCAAGTGTCATATGCATCGGGTTCAGGGCATTTAAGCCTGAATCCCCAGTACCAGAGTGTGGGTGAGGGTGGGACGGCAAGATTCACTTGTCGCATCAACTTTAGGGTTAATTGTTCAAAACATACAATTTACTGGAGGAGGACGCCAATTGCCAGCAATAACTATACATTACTGGCACGTTGCTCACACGTCGTCATTCTATCTGATTTTGAGAAATATTCAGTGTATCTGAATAGCACAAAAAATGCAACAGTCTACACGTGGGTTATTAACAATGTTACATCAACTGACAGTGGGCAGTACAACAGCTATATATTCGACGGTGTAAATTTTCTACATTCCAACATTGCAATACTCAATGTGACCGGTCATCAACCCATCTGTCAAACACCCATGAACATATCTACCAGAGTTATCCAAAGCCAAGATCTGGTGGTGGGTGATGAAGGAGAGTTTGGCTGTGATGTTGACCCCCTTCCAGACTCATCTACATTCAGATGGTTCATAAAGGAAGTAGGTTACCAGACTATTTCAATCAACGACACGGACAGATTCGTAACTTCAACCAATCGATTGATCATCTCTCCGCTCCTGGCTTCAGACAACCAAAATCAAATAAGATGCGAGGTTTCTTATTCCCAAGAATGTGAGCAATGGAGTCCTTGGCACCAGCTGAACAATTTCAGCAGCAATGCAACGCGACACCCATTGCTGATCACCACTGGTCTCGATATGCAGCAGACCGTACCACTCTGGGCGACTATTGGTGCTACCCTCGCCTTGCTGCTTTTGGTAGCTACCTTTCTTGGTATCTGCTTGTATTGTCAAAAGCCTAACCTCAGACTGCGTCAGGCTGACCAAGCCGCACCGACTCTAAGGAGTGCCACCCCCTCGTTGGGCCAGCCCCAGCGCCCTGTCCACATGCAGGTTGAGGGGGTTCTCTATGCGATGCCCGAAATACGCCCGAACCAGACGGCTGCAAGGTCTGATTCTTCATCTCCAGGTGCTGGTGGTTTGAGAAGTAACAGACAGAGGAGGCATGAACAAGGAGAAGGTTCCCTCACACGTGTACGGGTTGGTGAAGATCTGTACACTGTGCCGAATAAGGTGAAATCTCGCAGCGTAGAATCGTCTGAGGAGCTCTTCAATGACGATAGCGAATCAGATGCCGCTCTTGTGCGATTTCAGGTCGGGGAGGATCTGTACACAGTACCGAACAAACATTTCCCCGTATAAACATACGGTATATCTCCAACCCAAGCTCATCATGATAAGTTTTCCTGATGACCTTCATCCTCATTATCGTAGTCAAAGAGTTAGAAAGGCGTAACTTTGGTAATATAACCCAGAAAATATTCCATCAAGTATTGTACTATATCCCTCTTTTCTTTGTAGGATTACGGAGCTGTTATGTTTAATAATCAAACAAGAATTTTGAACAAATCAAACGAGAATGTTGCTTGCGGACAATTTGCTTATAATGCCCTCTGTATTGGGTGAAGCTTCACGTCAAAATTACAGTAAAAACCAAGTACATATATTACATCAAGTTTTGAAATGAACGAGGTATTAAATTTTTAGAGTATCTCTGCATTTTCAAGTTCCTTGTTCCTTGTAAATGTCTATAATCAAAAGTAGATTGAACAATATCCAAATTGTAGCTATAAGGGAACAATATTGAAAGTTTGCTTTAAATGCAAATGTCTTCAAAAATTTGCTCTCATAAATCTGATATGTGGACTGGCTCCCACGCTTTAATATCAAAGTACAAAATGATCTTCTTCATTATATTCAAGATTTTTGTCTGTTGGACTTTTTAAACTTAGATATGGAACATCACTGACATACAAAAGCAGTAATCAGAAATATTATAATAATTCTTTCAGGTTATGTGAAGACAATAGCCTTGGAAGGAACTTCTGTAAAAAACAACAGTTGGTTAATATGTCGATTTCGAAGATGATTTTGGGCTTCCAACTATTAAAGGGAAATCACCCCCTTTTTTACCTCCAGCCCTGTCTGGAACCCCCAAAACTAACAAATTAATTCATCAAAAAATTCCAGGCAATGAGACGGTGTGTTAATAGAAAAACTATGGAAAATAATATCTGATATTACTCAAAGCATGGCGTATATAGCAACCATTGCAATCCCAGAATATGCGAGGGTGTAGCCTCTCATCATATCAGGGGGCTATAGTTTACCTTCACTGTTATGTCATGGCTGCCACTACAGCCAAAACGTTACTGAGCTGCATGGTGCACATATAATGTCAATGACATATTGCAAAGATGGCTGTATTATTTAATCAGATCAATGATATTTTGTCCACATTTCAACTTAACTTGGTTTGTCAGACTTTTAACAACACTTCAAAAGTAAGGTACATGTATTTCTATGCTCACCTCCTGAATTGTGAAGCCAATAATAGTTTTGCATACAAGAACACCTTAATTGACTGAGTAAAAAACAATTTTAACATGCATGATGATTTCCCACTATTAATTTTCATTGTTAGTCCATCACTCAGAAGGAAATACATTTCTACCATTAAGAATGTAGACCTTATCAACCATAGTATTTGTGATAGTGTCAAGGCAGTTTTGTATCGTAACCAAATTCTTGATTATGATGATCTTGGCACTTTTGGTGGACTGCGCAGGTTATTTTGACAATCTTTAATTTCTGACATTGTCTGGATTATCTGGGGGTTGTCCCTGAGTGTCGGGGTTATCCTGTTTGTGTACACATATTTTGTGTTGGTGTTACGTATATAATTGTATGTTTTTACTGTAATTTTTATCTTCTCCTTTTATGGAGGTTTTATTGGAAATAAATAAATGAATGAATTATTTAATTCGTTCGGTGAAAATACACGCTTGACATCATTTACATAGCCATCTATATGGTTGCAACTGCACTTTCTTTCTTCAGATTGTTTAGTTTTGCTGACCGACTACTTGTAATTCAGAGGCAAAATAATATGTAAACCATGTAGAAATAAAAAGGCATGCCCTTACCGTAATCTACAATGTAGATGAATAGGCAGTTTAAAACTTATGTAAAGAAAACATTGATGTATGGATTTTTTTTTTACATATTCGAAACTAAAAGTTCTCTTTTCTCAATGTCATCTCTCCGTGTGTTTACTCATCAATCTACTTCCATTTTCAATGTTGCATTAAATAATTCACTAAATGAAGTCATTTAGGAAAGGCATCGTTCACTTAGCCATTTATACAGGTGAAAGTGTATTTTTTTTCTTCAGATGTTTAGTCTTGCTGACCGACTATCCGTAATTCAGGCGCAAAAAGTATGTGATCCCTAGAAACAAAAAGGCATGCACTTACACTAATCTAGAAAAACAGACAGTTTGAAATGTACACAAACAAATGCAATGGTTTTTACATAAATATATATTATCTCTTTGCTTACCAAACTACTTTCATTTTCAGTGTAGCATTAACCTACTCACTGAATGAATCAAGGGAAATTTAGGGAAATTTAACTCTGATTATTTTCTTAAGCGATTACTTCCTTATCTGGAACAGCTTACATGAAATAAATCATTTTTCATTTGGATGAGTTCATGTCCACAATGGCTAAAGTCGCTCTTGCATTGTGTGTGTGCGTTTTCCTGCAAGTGTCATATGCATCGGGTTCAGAGTGTTTTAGCCTGAATCCTCAGTACCAGAGCGTGGGTGAAGGTGGGACGGCAAGATTCACCTGTCGCATCAACTTTAGGGTTGAATATCTACCAAGTACAATTTACTGGAGGAAACAGCAAGCGATATCCAATGATTCTGAGAAATACTCATTTTATCAGAATAGCACAAAAGATGCAACAGTCTACACGTTGGTTATTAACAATGTTACATCAGCTGACAGTGGGCAGTACGTCAGCTCTATATTCGACGGTGAAACTGTTGTACATTCCAGCATCGCTATACTCAATGTGACCAGTCATCAACCCATCTGTCAAACATCCCTGAACATATCTACCAGAGTTACCCAAAGCCAAGAACTGGTGGTGGGTGATGAAGCAGAGTTTGGCTGTGATGTTGACCCCCTTCCAGACTCATCTACATTCAGATGGTTCATAAAGGGAGCAGGCAACCAGACTATTTCAATCAATAACACGGACAGATTCGTAACTTCAACCAATCGACTGATCATCTCTCCACTCCTGGCTTCAGACAACCAAAATCAAATAAGATGCGAGGTTTCTTACTCCCAGGAATGTGAGCAATGGAGTCCTTGGCACCAGCTGAACAATTTCAGCAGCAATGCAACGCGACACTCATTGCTGATCACCACTGGTCTCGATATGCAGCAGACCGTACCACTCTGGGCGACTTTTGGTGCTATCGCCTTGCTGCTCCTGGTAGCTACCTTTCTTGGTGTCTGCTTGTTTTGTCGAAAGCCTAACCCCAGACCGCGTCAGGCTGACCAAGCCGCAACGACTATAAGGAGTACTGCCCCTTTGTCGGGCCAGCGCCAGCGCCCTGTCCACATGCAGGTTGAGGGAGTTCTCTACGCGATGCCCGAAATACGCCCAAACCAGACGGCTGCAAGGTCTGATTCTTCATCTCCAGGTGCTGATGGTTTGAGAAGTAACAGACAGAGGAGGCATGAACAAGGAGAAGGTTCCCTCACACGTGTACGGGTTGGAGAAGATCTGTACACTGTGCCGAGTAAGGTGAAATCTCGCAGCGTGGCATCTTCTACAGACCTGTCCGATGATGATAGCGAATCAAGTATCGCTCTTGTGCGATTTCAGGTCGGGGAGGATCTGTACACGGTACCGAACAAACATTTCCCCGTATGAACATACGATACACCTCAAACCCAAGCTCATCAAGATAATGTACTCCCAACACCGTCATCCACCTTACGTAGTCGTAGAGTAGAAAAGACGTGATTTTGGTGATGTAACCAAGAAAATATTTCATCAGGCCTCGTTTTGTATACCCACGATCTTCGGAGGATTATGAAGCTGTTATGTTGAACAATCAAACAGGAATTTTGAACAAATCAAACAGGAATTTCGAACAAATCAAACAGGAATTTTGAACAAATAAAACAGGAATTTCGAACAAATCAAACAGGAATTTTGAACAAATCAAACGAGAATTTTGTCTGCGGTCATTTTGCTTATTGCGCCCTATTTATGTGGCAATGCTGCACGTCAAAATTATTGTAAAAACATGTATTAAGTTTTTAGATGATGGGGATATTTAATTTGTAGACTATCTCTGCATTTTCAAATTCCTTGTAAATGTGTATAATCAAAATCAGACTTAACAAAATCTAAATTTCAGCTAAAAGAGAACAATTTAAATGGAAAGTTTGCTTATGCAATTTCTTCATCAAGTTGATCTTATAGATCTGATAAAAGGAAAGATGACTTTTCATTATACTTACAAGTTTTGTCTGCATGATTTTTGTTTTGATAGACATAGAACATTAAAGAGAAACAAAAACAGCAATCAGAAATATTTCTTTAAGGCATTAAGGTTATGTAGCCTTGGAAGAACTTTTGAAAAAAAGAAAAACAAAGATAAACAAAGAAAAAAAAAAGAAAAAAAAAGAAAAAAAAAGTGGTTTATATGTCGATTTCAAAAACGCAATCGACATTTTACCCAACCATCTGAATTCAGCAGTGTAGATCAGAGCTATTTATTAAACAAAATATACCTTAATGGAGGCATTTTCTTGCTGCACTTACAGATAAAAATATCAACTAAATTCAAATAGAACAGATTTGCTACATTCCAGCATCGCTATACTCCATGTGACTGGTCATCAACCCATCTGTCAAACACCCCTGAACATATCTACCAGGGTTACCCAAAGCCAAGAACTGGTGGTGGGCGATGAAGGAGGTGTGGCCGTGATGTTGACCCCCTTGTATACAATAAATAGCCGAAACCTATTTGAATACAACGGTTACATGTCCATGCCTATGGATCCCATTTGTCAGTGTGGCACACTTATTCCAAGCTGTATTGCCCAATGTGACGTTTATATGTGTCACATTTCACATGCATAGTCAAATGAGTTCATGTATTCAAAAACTCTGAGGAAAGTTGTTTCGGAATCCCAAATACACATGTTTTTTTTGCCTGAGAATATTTCTAAGTTTATCTTTAACACGTCTTGGGTTCCCGAGAAATGTCTCCTGTCTGACTTAAATCAATCGTGAATTTGCACATTTTAACTGGTGACTTCATTAAACCTGAAATAGCGTGTATCTGTTTATCAAATTGATACTGAAATTTATCAAACACAAAAAGATGTTTTCATTCCCGAACTGAAACAAAAGGGTTTTTGGGGGAAAGGCCAAAAATCTTGATTCTTTTTGTTTTGTTCTGACATGAAAATATTCGAACTCAACCGGGCAATGTACAATGAAATAGTTGCGGGCCGAATCACCCTGCTTTTGTATTCAACAAAAGCGAATCTCTCTAGTTTTACATATTTTCTTTCTGTCTTTGTCACTTTCTTTTTGACTCACCTTGTTGTCATTCAGAAAGGCAACATCTGACTGTACTCTTATAAATGATTGCTTTTTTAACTGAATAAGCTTGCATGAAAAAAATAAATTTATTCATTTATCATTCGTACGGGTTGGTGGCAACAATGGCTGTAGTCGGTCTAGCATTGTGTGTGTGCGTTTTCCTGCAGGTTTCATCGGCATCAAGTTCGGAGCATTTCAGCCTGAATCCCCAGTACCAGAGCGTGAGTGAGGGTGGGACGGCAAGATTCACTTGTCGCACCAACTTTAGGGTTGAATGTCAACAATATACAATTAAATGGATGAGGAAGCCAATTGACAGCGATAACTATACATTACTGGCAAGTTGCTCAGACATCGTCATTCTATCTGATTTTGAGAAATATTCAGTGTATCTGAATAGCACAAAAGATGCAACAGTCTACATGTTGGTTATTAACAATGCTACATCAACTGACAGTGGGCAGTACGTCAGCTATATATTCGACGGTGTAAATGTTCTACAGTCCAACATCGCAATACTCAATGTGACTGGTCATCAACACATCTGTCAAACGTCCCTGAACATATCTACCAGAGTTACCCAAAGCCAAGAACTGGTGGTGGGCGATGAAGGAGAGTTTGGCTGTGATGTTGACCCCCTTCCAGACTCATCTACATTCAGATGGTTCATAAAGGGCGAAGGCAACCAGACTATTTCAATCAATGACACGGACAGATTTGCAACTTCAGCCAATCGACTGATCATCTCTCTACTCCTGGCTTCAGACAACCAAAGTCAAATAAGATGCGAGCTTTCTTATTCCCAAGACTGTGAGCAACGGAGTCCTTGGCACCAGCTATTGCTGGATGCAGGGACCAAGTCCACACCGACCAGCTTCACTGTGAACAATTTCACTTCCAACCAGAATTTGACCACCAGCACAAGCACGTCAATGCAGTCTCCAGCTAGCACCGCCGCACCTCCAACCAAACACCAATTGCAGATCACCACTAGTTCCGATACGCAGCAGCCTCTGCCACTCTGGGCGATTATTGGTGCTACCCTCGCCTTGCTGCTCCTAGTAGCTACCTTTCTTGGTGTCTGCTTCTATCGTCGTAAGACTAAGCCCAGACCGCGTCAGGCTGACCAAGCCACCCCGACTCTTAGATGCTCTGCCGCCATCTTAGCAAGTGCAGATGCCCAATCATCTGGTGAGGCAAGTGGACGGATTGCAGCCCCTTCATCCATCCATCGCCCCATCCACATGCCTGCGGTCGGGGTTCTCTACACTAAGCCCGCAGTGCACCTAGGCCAGATGGCTGTAATGTCTGATGCTTCATCTCCAGGTACAAGTGGTTTGAGAGGAAACAGACAGAGGAGGGACGGGCAAGACGCAATTTCTCTCACACCTGCACAGGTTGGTGCAGTTCACTCAGTACAATCTTCTAAAGAGCTCTCCAATGACAATAGCGAATCAGATGTCGCTCTTGTGCGATTTCAGGTCGAGGAGGATCTGTACATGATACCAGACAAACATTTACAGGTACGTACTTAAGGTACACATGGACCTCCAACCCAACCTCATCGATATAACGTTCCCCGTTCTCCATCATCCTCGTTATCGTAGCCATAGAGTCTTCTTCTTCTCGGGTCATCACACCACTCCCTCCCAGTGTTGAGCACAGGATCTCGCTCAGGGGTTGAACTTCTCTAGGTCCTCGTGGGTGCAGGGTTCTGGCAGGTGGGGGCAGACCAGCAGGTGTTCCATGGACTGTAAGAATCACGATTTTGGTAATATAATCCAGAAAACATTTCATAAAACATTGTACTCTTAGCACTTTTCATAGGATTACAAAGCTGTTATATTTAATAATCAAACAGGAATTTTGAACAAATCCAGCAAGAATTTTACTTGTAGGTCATTTTGCTCAATGTAACGCCCTCTGTACAAATGTATGTAATGCTTCGCGTAAAAATGATAGTAAAAACATATATTACATCAAGTTTTGAAATAATCTGGGAATTCGATTTGTAGAGGATCTCTGCAATGTCAAGTTCCTTGTAAATGTGTATAATCAAAATTAGATTTAAAAATCCAAATCTTAGCTAAGGGAACAATTTAAATGACAAGTTTGCTTTAAATGTAATTTCTTAAATTGCTCTTACAGATGTGATATACGGAATGGTGCCTTTTCAGTATATTCATAATTTTTGTCTGTATATTTTAAATAGACTTAGAACATCAAAGAGAAAAAAAAGAGTAAACAGAATATTTCAATAGTGTTTAAAGGAACGTATGTATAAAAAAATCCCAAAAATTGCTTCGCATGTCACTTTTTTACCAAAATTTGACAAGGACTATGTGCGCATTTGTTTTAATACCCAAACATCTGACTTCCGCGATGCTGAGCAGAGCTGTTTATTAACCCTAACAGAACTCAACCCATCAAACCCCAACGGCATGTTTTGTTGGAATCTGTCAGGATGGGTACAGTACCCCTAAACTGACAGTCTTTACATTGGGTTGGCACACCTCCAGAATTAAAGTCAGAAATATGATTGTGCATTTTCCCATATGGTGTTGGGATTTGCCAGGATGGGTATGGTTCCTAGTAAATCATGCTAGGGAGTTAGGGTTAAAGAAGAAAACCTTGAAAGAGGCATTTTCTATTTGCAATTATAGAAAAAAAATATCAACAAACTTAAAAACTGGTGGTGGGCGATGAAGGACATGTGGCTGTGATGTTGACCCCCTTGTATACAATAAATAGCCTAAACCTATTTGAACACAACGGTTACATGTCCATGCCTATGGAGTCCATTTGTCAGTGTTGCACACTTATTCCAAGCTGTATTGCCCAATGTGACGTTTATGTGTCACATTTCACATACATAGTCAAATGAGTTCATGTATTCAAAAATCTGAGGGAAGTTGTTTCAGAATCCCAAATACACATGTTTTTTGTCTGAGAATATTTCTAAATTTATCTTTAACACGTCTTGGGTTCCCGAGAGATGTCTCCTGTCTGACTTAAATCAATCGTGAATTTGCACATTTTAACTGATGACTTCTTCCAACCAGAAATAGCGTGTATCTGTTTATCAAATTGATACTGAAATTTATCAAACACAAAAAGATGTTTTTATTCCCCAACTGAAACGAAAGGGTTTTTGGGGGAAAGGCTAAATTTCTTGATTCTTTTTGTTTTGTTCTGACATGAAAATATTCATAACTCAACCGGGCAATGTCCAATGAAATAGTTGCGGGCCCGATCACCCTGCTTTTGTATTCAACAAAAGCGAATCTCTCTGGTTTTACATTTTTTTTCTTTCTGTCTTTGTCACTTTCTTTTTGACTCACCTTGTTGTCATTCAGAAAGCCAACATCTGACTGTACTCTTATGAATGATTGCTTCCTTATCTGGATAAGCTTGCATGAAAAAAGAAATTTATTCATTTGTCATTCGGACGGGTTGATGGCAACATGGCTGTAGTCGGTCTTGCATTGTGTGTGTGCATTTTCCTGCAGGTTTCATCGGCATCGGGTTCGGCGCATTTAAGCCTGAATCCCCAGTACCAGAGCGTGGGTGAGGGTGGGACGGCAACATTCACCTGTCGCACCACCTTTACGGTTGAATGCCAACAATATACAATTCACTGGATGAGGAAGCCAATATGCAGTGATACCTATTCATTACTGGCACGTTGTTCTGTAGTCATTCTATCTGATTTTGAGAAATATTCAGTGTATCTGAATAGCACAAAAGATGCAACAGTCTACACGCTGGTGATTGACAACGTTACATCAGCTGACAGTGGGCAGTACGTCAGCTATATATTCGACGGTGTAAATCTTCCACATTCTAACATTGCAATACTCAATGTGACTGGTCATCAACCCATCTGTCCAACACCCCTGAACATATCTACCATCTGTCCAACACTCCTGAACATATCTACCAGAGTTATCCAAAGCCAAGAACTGGTGGTGGGCGATGAAGGAGAGTTTAGCTGTGATGTTGACCCCCTTCCAGACTCATCTACATTCAGATGGTTCATAAAGGGAGAAGGCAACCAGACTATTTCCATCAACGACACAGACAGATTCGTAACTTCAACCAATCAATTGATCATCTCTCCACTCCTGGCTTCAGACAACCAAAGTCAAATAAGATGCGAAGTGTCTTATTCCCAAGAATGTGAGCAACGGAGTCCTTGGCACCAGCTATTGCTAGAATCATGGACCAAGTCTACACAGACCAGCTTCACCGTGAACAAGTTCACTTCACGCCAGAATTTAACCACCAGCACGAGCAAGTCGACGCAACCTCCAGCCAGCACTGATGCAACTCCAACCTTACACCCATTGCAGATCACTACTGGTCCCTATACACAGCAGCCCGTGCCACTCTGGGTGATTGTTGGTGCTACCCTTGCCTTGCTGCTCCTCGTAGCTACCTTTCTCGGTGTCTGCTTATATCGTCGTAAGCCTAAACCCAGACCGCATCAGGACAACCAGGCCACCCCGACTCTGAGACGCTTTGTCCCCACTCCAGTTGGTACAGATTCCCACATATACAGCAGTCACACATTCCAACGAGGAACCACGGATGTAAGTGGACGGAATGCTGCTCCTTCGTCTGTCCAACACCCTATCCACACACGTGTCAACACGGTTCTCTACGCGATACCCGCAACGCGCCCAGGCCAGGTGGCTGCAAGGTCTGATTCTTCATCTCTGGGTGCTGGTAGTTTGAGGGGTAACAGACAGAGGAGGAACGAGCAAGAAGAAGTTTCCCTCACACGTGTACAGGTTGGTGAAGATCTGTACACTGTGCCAAGTAAGGTGAAATCTCGCAGTGAGGAATCTTCTGCAGACCTGTCCGATGACGATAGCAATTCAAGTGTCGCTCTTATGCGATTTCAGGTCGGGGAGGATCTGTACACAGTACCGAACAAACCTTTTCCCGTGTGAACATAGGGTATATCTCCAACCCAAGCTCATCAATATAAGGTGGCCTAATGACCGTCATCCTCATTATTGTAGTTGTAAAGTAAGAAGGTGTGACTTTGGTAATATAACCCAGAAAATATTCCATCAAGTATTGTACTATATCCTGGGGTTTTTTTTGAGGATTACTGAGCTGTTATGTTTAATAATCAAACAAGAATTTTGAACAAATCAAACGAGAATGTTTCTTGCGGTCGATTTGCTTATAAAGCCCTCTGTATGGGGTGAAGCTTCACGTCAAAATTGCAGTAAAAACATGTACATGTATTACATCAAGTTTTGAAATGAGCAGGGTATTAAATTTGTAGAGTATCTCTGCATTTCAAGTTCCTTGTAAATGTATTTAATCAAAAGCAGATTGAACAAAATCCAAGTTGTAGCTATAAGGGAACAATTTCAATGAAAAGTTTGCTTTAAATGCAATGTCTTCAAAAATTGGATCTTATAAATCTGATATGTGGACTGGCTCCCTCGCTTTCATATCCAAGTACAAAATTATGTTCTTCATTATATTCAAGAGTTTTGTCCGTTGGACTTTTTAAAAATAGACATGGAACATCATTGACATACAAAATCAGTAATCAGAAATATTATACTACTTCTTTAAGGTTATGTAAAGACAAAAGCCTTGGCAGGAACCTCTGTAAAAACAGACTTATTTCGTTTCGGATTTTGCTCTTGAAAAGTGGCTCCCACAGGGCTATGGATTTTAGTTCTCTTCATTACCAGCAGATTTAGGGGGGGGGGCCTTTGAAATGTATTCATGAAAAATCCTGATTGGTTGATCCATGGCAACAACAGTGTGATATTATACCTAATCGCACGATCCGTATCGCACTCTGCGTATTGCGCTACTCCAAGATGCGTGCGCCATTCCTTCCGCACACACTTGTACTAAAAAACTTTTCAGGCAATAAGACGCTGTGCTAATGGCAAAGCTATGGAACATAATCTCCAATTGTACTCAAAGCAAGGCCAGAAGATGCGAGGATGTTGCCTTTCATCATCATCAGAGGTCTGCAGTTTACATTTACGGAATTTTCATGGCTGCCACTACAGCCAAAACTTCAGTAAACTGCATGGTGCATATATAATGGCAACTACATATTGTAGAGATGGCTTTTTTTGTTAAAGTGATATCCACTCATGATAATCTCATTGCAATAAACAAAACAATACGCACTAGGCATCATTCAGTTTAGCCATCTATACGGGTGCAACTGCACTTTTTTCTTCACATTTTTAGTTTTGCTGACCGACCACCCGCAATTCAGAAGCAAAAAGTACGTGAACCGTAGAAACAAAAAGGCATGCACTTACACTAATCTAGACAAACAGACAGTTTGAAATGTACACAAACAAATGGAATGGTTTTTACATATATATGTCATCTCTTTACCCACCAAACTACTTTCATTTTCAGTGTAGCATTAAATCATTCACTGAAATTAGTCATTCAGGAAAGCGAACTCTGACTGTTTTCTTCAACGATTTCTTCCTTATCTGGAACAGTTTACCTGAAGTAAATCATTTTTCATTCGGATGAGTTCATGTCGACAATGGCAAGAGTCGCTCTTGTGTTGTGTGTGTGCGTTTTTCTGCAAGTGTCATCGGCATGGGATTCGGGGCATTTCGGCCTGAATCCCCAGTACCAGAGTGTGGGTGAGGGTGGGACGGCAAGATTCACTTGTTGCATCAAATTTGGGGTTGAATGTCAACAATATAACATTCACTGGATGAGGAAGCCAATTGGCAGCGATACCTATGCATTACTGGCACGTTGCTCTGTTGTCATGCTATCTGATTTTGAGAAATATTCAGTGTATCTGAATAGCACAAAAGATGCAACAGTCTACACATTGGTTATTAACAATGCTACATCAACTGACAGTGGGCAGTACGTCAGCTATATATTCGACGGTGCAAATCTTCTACGTTCCAACATTGCAATACTCAATGTGACCAGTCATCAACACATCTGTCAAAACCCCCTGAACATATCTACCAGAGTCACCCAAAGCCAAGAACTGGTGGTGGGTGATGAAGGAGAGTTTGGCTGTGATGTTGACCCCCTTCCAGACTCATCTACGTTCAGATGGTTCATAAAGGGAGCAGGCAACCAGACTATTTCCATCAACGACACGGACAGATTCACAACTTCAGCCAATCGACTGATCATCTCTCCGCTCCTGGCTTCAGACAACCAACGTCAAATAAGATGCGAGGTTTCTTATTCCCAAGAATGTGAGCAAAGGAGTCCTTGGCACCAGATATTGCTGGATGCAAGGAACAAGTCCACAGAGACCAGCTTCACAGCGACCAATTTCACCATACACCAGAATTTGACTGACAGCACGAGCAAGTCAATGCAGTCTCCAGCACCGCACCTACTGCAGATCACCTCTGGTCCCGATACGCAGCAGCCCGTACCACTCTGGGCGATTATTGGTGGTACCCTTGCCTTGCTGCTCCTAGTAGCTACCTTTCTCGGTGTCTGCTTCTATCGTCGTCAGCATAAACCCAGACCGCGTCAGGCTGACCAAGCCACCCCAGCTTTGAAGTGCTCTGCCCCCATCTTGGCAAGTGCAGATGCCCAATTATCTTGGGAGGCAAGTGGTCGGAATGCCGCCCCTTCATCCATCCATCACCCCATCCACGGGCGTGTCGTCGGGGTTCTCTACACTAAGCTCGCAACGCGCCCAGGCCAGAAGGCTGTAATGTCTGATGCTTCATCTCCAGGTACAAGTGGTTTGAGAGGAAACAGACAGAGGAGGGATGGGCAAGACAAAATTTCTCTCACACCTGCACAGGTTGGTGAAGTTCAATCAGTTCAATCTTCTACAGAGCTCTCCGATGACGATAGCGAATCAGATGTCGCTCTTGTGCGATTTCAGGTCGGGGAAGATCTGTACATGGTACCAGACAAACATTTCCAGGTATAAACTCATGGTATACATGGACCTCCAACCCGACCTCATTGAGATAACGTTTCCCCTTCTCCATCATCCTCGTTATTGTAGTCGTAGAGTAAGAAACACGATTTTGGTAATATAATCCAGAAAACATTTCATAAAACATTGCGCTACCAGTACTTTACATTGGATTGCAAAGCTGTTATATTTAATAATCAAACAGGAATTTTGAACAAATCAAGCAAGAATTTTGCTTGTTGGGCATTTTGCTCAATGTAACGCCCTCTGTACAAATGTATGTAATGCTCCACGTAAAAATTATTGTAAAACATATAGGCCTATTGCATCCAGTTTTGAAATAATCTGGGAATTCGATTTGTAGAGGATCTCTGCAATGTCAAGTTCCTTGTAAATGTGTATAATTAAAATTAGATTTAAAAATCCAAATCTTAGCTAAGGGAACAATTTAAATGACAAGTTTGCTTTAAATGCAATTTCTTAAATTTGCTCTTACAAATGTGATATACGGAATGGTGCCTTTTCAGTATATTCATAATTTTTGTCTGTATATTTTACATAGACTTAGAACATCAAAGAGAAAAAAAAGAGTAATCAGAATATTTCAATAGTGTTTAAAGGAACGTATGTATAAAAAAATTCCAAAAATTGCTTCGCATGTCACTTTTTTACCAAAATTCTACAAGGACTATGTGCGCATTTGTTTTAATACCCAAACATCTGACTTCCGCGATGCTGAGCAGAGCTGTTTATTAACTCTAACAGAACTCAACCCATCAAACCCCAACGGCATGTTTTGTCGGAATCTGTCTGGATGGGTACAGTACCCCTGAACTGACGGTCTTTTACATTGGGTTGGCACACCTACAGAATCAAAGTCAGAAATATGTGTGTGCATTTTCCCATATATGGTGTTGGAATTTGCCAGGACGGGTATGGTTCCTAGTAAATCATGCAAGGGAGTTGGGGTTAAAGAAAAAAACCTTGAAAGAGGCATTTTCTATTTGCATTTATAGTAAAAAATATCATCAAACTAAAAAACCTATTATTTGAGCCAAATGTCTCTGTGTACTCTTTGGAGGAATTTGCTAATAAAAATGCATACAAGTGATCTTGTTGGCCTTTTGCAATTATTTATTTTTGTGCCATTTATTATGCTTACAGTTAAGTTTCCTGCTTACTCAAGTACGTACACTCACCCACATGTTTGTATAAGACTATTTTAACTTGCAACGCTAAGCACGGGACCTGTTTTTATATTACGCAAATGGTGAAACTCCAATTTTTGGACTTGTGTTTCCTGCTTGTGGTATTTATCGGATAGAAGAGAAACTCATAATGCAAAAAAAGATTCATTTCGTTTCGAATTTTGCTCCCACAGGACTATGGATTCTAGTTCTCTTCATCACCAGCGCTTTGGGGGGGGGGGCCTTTGAAATGTATTCATGAAAGATTCTGATTGGTCGATCCATGGCAACAACAGTGCGATATCTAAGCGCAGGGTCCGCATCGCACTCTGCGCATTGCGCTACTCCAAGATACGTGTGCCATTCCTTCTGCACACACTTAAAATAACTGCTGAAAAGTTTGTGTAACATGTGCATGTTCCATCTTTACTGCGCGTCACGTTTGCTTGAGGATAAACTTGTTATCCCATTCGCGCTCTGGTGCGTCTTGATCCCACAAAGCTTAACACTCGGCCTTTGGCCTCGTGGTACGTGGGACACAGACGCACTACATTATTCCACGTTCCACTTGCGCTCGCGTGATAGCTCATAATATAATAATAAAGAAAACTAATGCAATGGTGTTTACATATTAAGAACCAAAAGTGATCTTTTCTCAATGTCATCTCTCCATGTGTTTGCTCAACGATTCACTTTTATTTTCAATGTAGCATTTCCTGTAATCAATCTAGGAATGTGGTCATGTAGGAAGGCTACCTTTGATTTAAATCTGAAATGATTACTTCCTTATCTTGAAAAGCTTCGTGTAAAGGGAAATCTACAACCTTCAGTGGGTTTCACTTCTCATTCAGGAGGGCTGGTGGCAACATGGCTGTTCTTGGTCTTGCGTTATGTGTAAGCATTTTGTTGCAAGTGTCATCAGGATCGGATTTGGAACTGAAACCGCAGTACCAGAGTGTACGGGAGGGTGGGACGGCAAGATTCACTTGTCACATTAACATTAGGGTTGACTGTTCAAAATATACCATTTACTGGAAGAGGAAGCCAATTGGCAGCGATAACTATACATTACTGGCCCGCTGCTCGGACGTCATCATTCCATCTGATTTTGAGAAATATTCAGTGTATCTGAATAGCACAAAAGATGGAACAGTCTACACGTTGGTTATTAACAATGTTACATCAGCTGACAGTGGGCAGTTCATCATCTCTAAATTCGATGGTACAAAGTTTCAACCTTCCAACATCGCAATACTCAATGTGACTGATCATCAACCCATCTGTCAAACACCCCTGAACATATCTACCAGAGTCACCCAAAGCCAAGAACTGGTTGTGGGTGATGAAGGAGAGTTTGGCTGTGATGTTGACCCCCTTCCAGACTCATCTACGTTCAGATGGCTTATGAAGGGAGCAGGCAACCAGACTATTTCAATCAACGACACGGACAGATTTGTACCTTCAGCCAATCAACTGATCATCTCTCCACTCCTGGCTTCAGACAACCAAAGTCAAATAAGATGCGAGGTTTCTTATTCCCAAGAATGTGAGCAACGGAGTCCTTGGCACCAGCTATTGCTGGATGCAAGGACCAAGTCCACACAGAACAGCTTCACCGTGAACAATTTCACTTCACACCAGAATTTGACCACCAGCACGAGCAAGTCGACACATTCTCCAGCCAGCACTGATGCAACTTCAACCCCACAATCATTGTGGATTACCACTGGTCCCGATACGAAGCAGTCCGTCCTACTTTGGGTTATTGTTGGTGCTACCCTCGCCTTGCTGCTCCTAGTAGCTACCTTTCTTGGTGTCTACTTCTATCGTCGTCAGCATAAACCCAGACCGAATCAGGCTGACCAAGCCACCCCAACTCTAAGATGCTCTTCCCCCATCTTGGCAAGTGCAGATGCCCAATCATTTGGAAAGGCAAGTGGACGGAATGCCGCCCCTTCATCCATCCATCGCCCCATCCACGCGAATGTCGTCGGGGTTCTCTACACTAAGCCCACAACACGCCCAGGCCAGATGGCTGTAATGTCTGATGCTTCAACTCCAGGTACAAGTGGTTTGAGAGGAAACAGACAGAGGAGGGACGGGCAAGACGAAATTTCTCTCACACCTGCACAGGTTGGTGAAGTTCAATCAGTTCAATCTTCTACAGAGCTCTCCGATGACGATAGCGAATCAGATGTCGCTCTTGTGCGATTTCAGGTCGGGGAGGATCTGTACATGGTACCAGACAAACATTTCCAGGTTTGAACTCACGGTACATATGGACCTCCAACCCAACCTCATCGAGATAACGTTCCCCCTTCTCCATCATCCTTGCTATCGAAGTCGTAGAGTAAGAAAGATGATTTTGGTAATATAATCCAGAAAACATTTCACAAAACATTGTGCTTCCAGTACTTTTCATAGGACTACAAAACTGTTATATTTAATATTCAAACAGGAATTTTGAACAAATCAAGCAAGAATTTGGCTTGTAGGTCATTTTGCTCAATGTAACGCTTTCTGTACAAATGTAGGTAATGATTCACGTAAAAATTATAGTAAAAATATATTACATCAAGTTTTGAACTAATCTGGGAATTCGATTTGTAGAGGATCTCTGCAATGTCAAGTTCCTTGTAAATGTGTATAATCAAAATTAGATTGAAAAGTCCAAATCTTAGCTAAGGGAACAATTTAAATGACAAGTTTGCTTTAAATGCAATTTCTTAAATTTGCTCTTACAGATGTGATATACGGAATGGTGCCTTTTCAGTATATTCATAGTTTTTGTCTGTATATTTTAAAAAGACTTAGAACATCAAAGAGAAAAGAAAGAGTAATCAGAATATTTCAATAGTGTTTAAAGGAACTTCTGTATAAAAAAAAACACAAAAAATTGCTTCGCATGTAATTTTTTTACCAAAATTTTACAAGGACTGTGTGCGCATTTGTTTTAATACCCAAACATCTGACTTCCGCGATGCTGAGCAGAGCTGTTTATTTACCCTAACAGAGCTCAACCCATCAAACCCCAACGGCATGTTTTGTTGGAATCTGTCAGGATGGGTACAGTACCCCTAAACTGACGGTCTTTTACATTGGGTTGGCACGCCTCCAGAATCAAAGTCAGAAATATGTGTGTGCAGTTTCCCATATGGTGTTGGAATTTGCCAGGATGGGTATGGTTCCTAGTAAATCATGCTAGGGAGTTAGGGTTAAAGAAAAAAACCTTGAAAGAGGCATTTTCTATTTGCAATTTTAGAAAAAAATATCATCAATCTAAAAAACCTATTATTTGAGCCAAATGTCTCTGTGTACTCATTGGAGGAATTTGCTAATAAAAAAGCATACAAGTGATATTTTGTTGGAATCTGTCAGGATGGGTACAGTACCCCTAAACTGACTTAGAACGTCAAAGAGAGAAAAAAATAATAATCAGAATATTTCAATAGTGTTTAAAGGAACTTCTGTACAAGAAAAACCAAAAAATCATATATTTAATCAGTTAGGGTTAAAGAAAAAAACCTTGAAAGAGGCATTTTTTATTTGCAATTATAGAAAAAAATATCAACAAACTTAAAAACCTATTATTTGAGCCAAGTGTCTCTGTGTACTCTTTGGAAAAATTTGCTAATAAAAATGCATACAAGTGATATTTTCGGCCTTTTAAAATTATTGATCCTTGTGCCATTTATTTCACTAACAGTTTAGTTTCCTACTTGCTCAAATACGTACAATAACCCACATGTTTGTATAAGACTATTTCAACTTGCAACGCTAAGCACGGGACCTGTCTTTATATTACGCAAATGGTGAAACTCCTTTTTTTTTTTTCTGGACGTGTGTTTCCTGCTTGTGGTATTCATCGGATTTCGTTTCGAACTTTGCTCTTGAAAAAGTGGCTCCCACAGGACTATGGATTCTAGTTCTCTTCGTCACCAGCGCTGTGGGGGGGGGGGGGGGCCTTTGAAATGTATTCATGAAAAAATCCTGATTGGTCGATCCACAGCAACAACAGTGTGATATTCTACCTAATCACAGTCGGTATCGCACTCTGCGTATTGCGCTACCCCAAGATGCGTGTGCCATTCCTTGTGCACACACTTGTACTAAAATAACCGCTGAAAAGTTTGTGTACCGTGTGCGTGTTCCATCTTTACTATGCGTCACGTTTGCTTGAGGATAAATGTGTTATCCCACTCGCACACTGGTGCATCTTGCCTCCCACACAGCTTACCATTCGTCCTTTGGCCTCGTGGTATGTGGGACACAGACGCACTACATTATTCCACGTTCCACTTGCGCTCGCGTGATAGCTCATAATATAATAATAAAGAAAACTAATGCAATGGTGTTTACATATTAAGAACCAAAAGTGATCTTTTCTCAATGTCATCTCTCCGCTCCATGTGTTTGCTCAACGATTCACTTTTATTTTCAATGTAGCATTTTCTGTAATCAATCTAAGAATGTGGTCATGTTGGAAGGCTACCTTTGATTTAAAGGTAGAGTCCATCATTTGCAGCCATCCGAAAAGTAACTGGCGTAATTATTGTTGAAAAACTAACTTGGTTGAAAGATAGTAAGGAGACTAAACTCCCTGTGAAATTATTCTTTCTGGGAAGCTGTCATTTTGAAGTAATCAACGAAAGAAGGCATTTCCAACGGTGATTCTTAAGAAGCACCGTAGGAAAATTTAAATTAGTAGTTCGTTTTGTTATTCAGCGCAGCGCGCACAAGTATTCGAACGACGCACACGCGCGCGCGGTTGTTATAATTCGTCGAATCAGTGCGCGACGTCGCGTATAGTTGCAATTCAAAACAATTCAAAACATGATTCAGCAACTTTTGATTTGAAATTGAGATCTAAGAATGCTGTTTTTCTCGGAATGTACAGCTGAAGCTTAGCTGAAACTTCATCAGGTTAGTTGCTCAGTATCCCTCATTAGATTTTGAACTCTTTTGTTGCTTCAAACGAACAAAATGCACAAATTACAAATGATGGACTCTACCTTTAAATCTGAAATGATTACTTCCTTATCTTGAAAAGCTTGCATGAAAAGAGAAATCTAAAACCTTCAGTGGGTTTCACTTCTCATTTAGGAGGGCTGGTGGCAACATGGTTGTTCTTGGTCTTGCGTTATGTGTAAGCATTTTGTTGCCAGTGTCATCAGGATCGGATTTGGAACTGAAACCGCAGTACCAGAGTGTACGGGAGGGTGGGACGGCAATATTCACTTGTCACATTAACATTAGGGTTGACTGTTCAAAATATACCATTTACTGGAAGAGGAAGCCAATTGGCAGCGATAACTATACATTACTGGCCCGCTGCTCGGACGTCATCATTCCATCTGATTTTGAGAAATATTCAGTGTATCTGAATAGCACAAAAGATGGAACAGTCTACACGTTGGTTATTAACAATGTTACATCAGCTGACAGTGGGCAGTTCATCATCTCTAAATTCGATGGTACAAAGTTTCAACCTTCCAACATCGCAATACTCAATGTGACTGATCATCAACCCATCTGTCAAACACCCCTGAACATATCTACCAGAGTCACCCAAAGCCAAGAACTGGTTGTGGGTGATGAAGGAGAGTTTGGCTGTGATGTTGACCCCCTTCCAGACTCATCTACGTTCAGATGGCTTATGAAGGGAGCAGGCAACCAGACTATTTCAATCAACGACACGGACAGATTTGTACCTTCAGCCAATCAACTGATCATCTCTCCACTCCTGGCTTCAGACAACCAAAGTCAAATAAGATGCGAGGTTTCTTATTCCCAAGAACGTGAGCAATGGACTCCTTCGCACCAGCTGAACAACTTCACTTCTTTCTGTCTATTTCATTTTCGTTTTGACTCACCTTGTTGTCATTCAGAAAGGCAACATCTGACTGTATTCTTATAAATGATTGCTTCCTTATCTGGATAAGCTTGCATGAACAAATACATTTATTCATTTGTCATTCGGACGGGTTGGTGGCAACAATGGCTGTAGTCGGTCTAGCGTTGTGTGTGTGCATTTTCTTGCAAGTGTCATATGCATCGGGTTCAGAGCGTTTTAGCCTGAATCCTCAGTACCAGAGTGTGGGTGAGGGTGGGACGGCAAGATTCACTTGTCGCACCAACTTTAGGGTTGAATGTCCAAAATATAACATTCAATGGCATTGGAAGCCAATTGGCAGCGATAAGTATACAGTACTGGCACGTTGCTCAGAGTCAAACTTTGTCATTGTATCTGATTTTGAGAGATATTCAATTTATCTGAGTAGCACAAAAGATGCAACAGTCTTCACACTCGTTATAAACAAAGTTATGTCAACTGACAGTGGGCAGTATAACATCTACATATTCAACACTGAAAATGTTCTACGGTCCAACATCGCTATACTCAATGTGACCAGTCATCAACCCATCTGTCAAACACCCATGAACATATCTACCAGAGTTATCCAAAGCCAAGAACTGGTGGTGAGTGATGAAGGAGAGTTTGGCTGTGATGTTGACCCCCTTCCAGACTCATCTACGTTCAGATGGTTCATTAAGGGAGCAGGTAAACAGACTATTTCAATCAACGACACGGACAGATTCGCAACTTCAGCCAATCGACTGATCATCTCTCCGCTCCTGGCTTCAGACAACCAAAGTCAAATAAGATGCGAGGTTTCTTATTCCCACGAATGTGAGGAATGGAGTCCTTGGCACCAGATATTGCTGGATGCAAGGACCAAGTCCACACAGATCAGCTTCACCGTGAACAATTTCACTTCAAACCAGAATTTGACCACCAGCACCAGCAAGTCGACGCAGCTTCCAGCCAGCACTGACGCAACTCCAACCCTGAACCCGTTACGGATTACCACTAGTCCCGATACACAGCAGCCTGTGCCACTCTGGGCGATTGTTGGTGCTACCCTTGCCTTGCTGCTCCTCGTAGCTACCTTTCTCGGTGTCTGCTTCTATTGTCGTAAGCCTAAACCCAGACCGCATCAGGACAACCAGGCCACCCCGACTCTGAGACGCTTTGTCCCCACTCCGGTTGGTACAGATTCCCACATATACAGCAGTCACACATTCCAACGAGGAACCACGGATGTAAGTGGACGGAATGCTGCCCTTTCGTCCATCCAGCACCCTATCCACACACGTGTCAACACGGTTCTCTAGGCGATACCCGCAACGCGCCCAGGCCAGGTGGCTGCAAGGTCTGATTCTTCATCTCTGGGTGCTGGTAGTTTGAGGGGTAACAGACAGAGGAGGAATGAGCAAGAAGAAGTTTCCCTCACACGTGTACAGGTTGGAGAAGATCTGTACACTGTGCCGAGTAAGGTGAAATCTCGCAGCGTGGAATCTTTTGAAGAGTTGTCCGATGACGATAGCGAATCAGATGTCGCTCTTGTGCGATTTCAGGTTGGGGAGGATCTGTACACGGTACCGAACAAACATTTCCCTGTATGAACATACGGTGTATCTCCAACCCAAGCTCATCATGATAAGGTTTTCTGATGACCTTCATCCTAGAAAGGCGTGACTTTGGTAATGTAACCAAGCATAAATAAATATTTCATCGAGCATTGGACTATACAGGGTCGATAAAAATACTGAAAACCAGATATTATTGCCAATTGGAACAGAAGTAGGGCACATGTGCATCAAAGGGAGATATCCTCTCTTATGGTCGAATCTCCTCTTTAAAATGACACCCTGTTTATGTCATTACATTCACAGTTGATTGAGCAGCGAGCAATTTTATGAAAGAGTCTATTTAGAGAATTGCGCCACTTTTCAACTGTGGTTTTTGAGGTGTCATTTGTCACAGAGTGAAAGGCTATGGTTGCCAACCAAGGCAGATGGGGAAAAAAGAGAGATTTCACCATGAAAAGTGGCGCAATTCTCTAAATAGACCCTTTCATAAAATTGGTCACAGCTCAGTCAACCGTGAATGTAATGACATGATCAGGGTGTCATTTAAGAGGAGATTTAACCCTAACTGAGGATATCTCCCTTTGATTCACATGTGCCCTACTTCTGTTCCAATTAGCAATAATATCACGGTTTCGTTTTAATTTTATCCACCCTGTATATCCGCATTGGACTATATATCCGCTATTTTCGTTAGTTTATGAAGCTGTTATGTAGACAATCAAACAGAAAATTTGAACAAGTCTAACGAGAAAGTTGCTTGCGGTCATTTTGCTTATAACGCCCTCTGTATGTGGTGAAGCTTCACCTCAAAATTATCAAAATTATCGTAAAAATATGCATATGTGTTACATAAAAGTTTTGAAATGAAAGGGGTATTGAATTTGAGGAGTATCTCTGCATTTTCAAGTTCCTTCTAAAATGTGTCTAATCAAAATTAGATTGAACAAAATCCAAATTTTTAGCTATAAGGAAACAATTAAAATGAAAAGTTTGCTTTAAATGCAATGTCTTCAAAAATTTGCTCTTATAAATCTGATATATACGGATTGGCTCCCACGTTTTCATATCATGTACAAAATGATATTCTTCATTATATTCAAGAGTTTTGTCTGTTGGACTTTTAACATTAGATAAGGAACATTATTGACGAACAAAAGCAGTAATCAGGAATATATGATAATAATTCTTTAAGGTTATGTAAAGACAATAGCCTTGGAAGGAACTTCTGTAAAAACAGAAAGTTGGTTAATGTGTCCATTAACATTATTATTATTTATATTAGTCCGTTGAACTTTTTAAAAATAGATAGGAACATCATTGACGAACAAAATCAGAAATCAGAAATATTATAATAATTCTTTAAGGATATGTGAAGACAATAGACTTGGAAGAAACTTCTGTAAAAAATAATATTTGGTTAATATGTCGATTTCGAAGATGATTTTGGGCTCCCAACTAAGGGATATCACCCTTTTTTTTCGCCAGCCCTGTCTAGAACCCCCACTAACTAATTAATTCATCAAAAAAAATCCAGGCAATGAGGCGGTGTGTTAATTGAAAAACTATGGAAAATAATATCTGATATTACTCAAAGCATGGCGTATATACATGTAGCAACCATTGCAATCCCAGAAATTGCGAGGGTGCTGCCTCTCATCATTATCAGGGGGCTACATACCTTTGTATGTCATGGCTGCAACTACAGCCAAAACGTTAGCACGCAGCATGGTGCACATATCATCATGATGACATATAATGTCAATTCTATTTTGTAAAGATGGCATTGTATTTGTATTTTGTTCTGTGACAATACACGCTTGGTATCATTTAATTATCGGTAGCTATCTATTGTGTGCAAGTTAAAGTACTGCTCTTTCTTTCTCCAGATTGTTAAGTTTTGCTGACCGACCACCTGTAATTAAGAGGGAAAAATATATGTGAACCATAATAAAAATAAAAAGCATGCCCTTACCGTAATCTAGATAAATAGGCAGTTTGCAATTTACATAAAGAAAACATTTATGTTTGGATTTGTTTTTACATATTCAAAACTAAAAGTTGTCTTTTCTCATTGTCATCTCTCCATGTTTTTGCTCAGCATTCCACTTCCATTTTCAATGTATCATTTTTCATTTACTGAATCATTTTTAAAAGTGGCCGTACAGGAAGGCTACCTTTGATTTAAATCTTAAAGGATTACTTCCTTATCTTGAAACGCCTTCATCAGAAGAGAAATATCAAAACTGCTGTGGGTTTCACTTCTCATTTGGACGGGTTGGTGGCAACATGGCTGTAGTCGCTCTTGCATTGTGTGTGTGCGTTTTCCTGCAGGCTTCATTGGCATTGGGTTCAGGGCATTTAAGCCTGAATCCCCAGTACCAGAGCGTGGGTGAGGGTGGGACAGCAACATTCACTTGTCGCACCAACTTTAGGGTTGAATGTCCAAAATATAACATTCACTGGCTGCGGAAGCCAATTGGCAGCAATAAGTATACAGTACTGGCACGTTGCTCAGAGTCAAACTTCGTCATTCTATCTGATTTTGAGAGATATTCAGTTTATCTGAATAGCGCAGAAGATGGAACAGTCTTCACACTCGTTATAAACAAAGTTATGTCAACTGACAGTGGGCAGTATAAAATCTACATATTCAACCCTGAAAATATTGTACAGTCCAACATCGCAATACTCAATGTGACCAGTCATCAACACATCTGTCAAACACCCATGAACATATCTACCAGAGTTACCCAAAGCCAAGAACTGGTGGTGGGCGATGAAGGAGAGTTTGGCTGTGATGTTGACCCCCTTCCCGACTCATCTATGTTCAGATGGGTCATAAAGGGAGAAGGCAACCAGACTATTTCAATCAACAACACGGACAGATTCGCAACTTCAGCCAATCGACTAATCATCTCTCCGCTCCTGGCGTCAGACAACCAAAGTCAGATAAGATGCGAGGTTTCTTATTCCCAAGAATGTCAGCAATGGAGTTCTTGGCACCAGCTATTGCTGGATGCAAGGACCAAGTCCACACAGACCAGCTTCACCGAGAACAATTTCACTTCAAACCAGAATTTGACAACCAGTATGAGCAAGTCGACGCAGCCTCCAGCCAGCACTGATGCAACTCCAACCCCACACCCATTGCAGATCACCACTGGTCTCGATACCAACAGCTCAAGCAAGTCGACGCAGCTTCCAGCCAGAACTGACGCAGCTCCAACCCTGAACCCGTTACGGATTACCACTAGTCCCGATACACAGCAGCCCGTGCCACTCTGGGCGATTATTGGTGCTACCCTGCCCTTGCTGCTCCTCGTTGGTACCTTTCTTAGTTTCTGCTGTTATCATCGTAAGCCAAAACCAAGACCGCATCAGGACAACCAGGCCACCCCGACTCTGAGACGCTTTGTCCCCAGTCTGGTTGCTACAGATTCCCACATATACAGCAGTCACACATTCCAACGAGGAACCACTGATGTAAGTGGACGTAATGCCGCCCCTTTGTCCGTCCAGCACCCTATCCACACACGTGCCAACACGGTTCTCTACGCGATACCCGCAACGCGCCCATGCCAGACGGCTACAAGGTCTGATTTTTCATCTCTGGGTGCTGGTAGTTTGATAGGTAACAGACAGAGGAGGCATGAACAAGGAGAAGGTTCCCTCACACGTGTACGGGTTGGTGAAGATCTGTACACTGTGCCGAATAAGGTGAAATCTCGTAGCGTGGAATCTTCTGGAGACCTGTCCGATGACGATAGCAATTCAAGTGTAGCTCTTGTGCGATTTCAGGTCGGAGAGGATCTGTACACGGTACCGAACAAACATTTCCCCGTATGAACATACGGTATACCTCCAACCCAAGCTCATTAAGATAAGTTTTCCTGATGACCTTCATCCTCATTATCGTAGTCATAGAGTTAGAAAGGCGTAACTTTGCCAATATAACCCAGAAAATATTCCATCAAGTATTGGACTATATCCCGCTTTTTTGTAGGATTGCGGAGCTGTTATGCTCAATAATCAAACAAGAATTTTGAACAAATCAAACGAGAATGTTATTTGCGGTCAAGTTGCTTATAACGCCCTCTGCATGGGGTGAAGCTTCACGTCAAAGTTAAAGTAAAAACATGTACATATATTACATCAAGTTTTGAAATGGGCGGGGTATTCAATTTGTAGAGTAT
Organism: Patiria miniata; assembly: GCF_015706575.1. NCBI lineage: Eukaryota > Metazoa > Echinodermata > Asteroidea > Valvatida > Asterinidae > Patiria > Patiria miniata. The sequence continues at coordinate 3,067,251 of NW_024037061.1, forward strand.
CTCTGCACTTTCAAGTTCCTTGTAAATGTATTTAATCAAAAGTAGATTGCACAAAATCCAAGTTTTAGCTAAAAGGGAACAATTTCAATGAAAAGTTTGCTTTAAATGCAATGTCTTCAAAAATTGGCTCTTATAAATCTGATATGTGGACTGGCTCCCTCGCTTTCATATCCAAGTACAACATGATCTTCTTCATTATATTCAAGAGTTTTGTCCGTTGGACTTTTTAAAAATATATATGGAACATTATTGACAAACAAAATCAGTAATCAGAAATATTATAATAATTCTACAAGGTTATGTAAAGACAAAAGCCATGGAAGGAACCTCTGTAAAAAAAAAATTATTTCGTTTCGGATTTTGCTCTTAAAAAGTGGCTCCCACAGGGCTATGGATTCTAGTTCTCTTCATCACCAGTGGATTTAGTGGGGAAGGCCTTTGAATTTTTTTCATGAAAATTCCTGATGGGTTGATCCATGGCAATAACAGTGTGATATTATACCTAATCGCACGGTCCGTATCACACTCTGCGTATTGCGCTACTCCAAGATGCGTGCGTCATTCCTTCTGCACACACTTGTACTAAAAAACTTTTCAGACGATAAGACGCTGTGCTAATTGCAAAGCTATGGAACATCATCTCCAAGTTTACTCAAAGCAAGGCCAGAAGATATGAGGATGTTGCCTCTCATCATCATCAGAGGTCTATAGTTTACATATCCTGGTTTTTCATGGCTGCCACTACAGCCAAAACTTCAGTAAACTGCATGGTGCATATAGAATGTCAACTACATATTGTAGAGATGGCTTTTTTGTTAAGTGATATCCACTCATTATAATCTCATTGCAATAAACAAAACAAGAGACAATACCGGTACGCACTAGGCATCATTCAATTTAGCCATCTATACGGGTGCAACTGCACTTTTTTCTTCAGATTTTTAGTTTTGCTGAACGACCACCTGCAATTCAGAAGCAAAAAGTACGTGAACCGTAGAAATAAAAAAAGGCGTGCACTTACACTAATCTAGAAAAACAGTTTGAAATGTACACAAACAAATGCAATGGTTTTTACATATATATGTCATCTCTTTGCTCAACAAACTACTTTCATTTTCAGTGAAGCATTTAATTATTCACTGAATGAATCATTTAGGAAAATATAATTCTGATTATTCTCTTAAACAATTATTTCCTTATCTGGAACAGTTTAAATGAAATAAATCATTTTTCATTCGGATGAGTTCATGTCGACAATGGCAAGAGTCGCTCTTGTGTTGTGTGTGTGCATTTTCCTGCAAGTGTCATTGGCATGGGATTCGGAGCATTTAAGCCTGAATCCCCATTACCAGAGTGTGGGTGAGGGTGGGACGGCAAGATTCACTTGTCGCATCAACTTTAGGGTTGATTGTCAACAATATACAATTCACTGGACGAGAAAGCCAATTGGCAGCGATGACTATACAATACTGGCACGTTGCTCAGACCTCGTCATTCTATCTGATTTTGAGAAATATTCAGTGTACCTGAATAGCACAAAAGATGCAACAGTCTACACATTGGTTATTAACAATGTTACATCAACTGACAGTAGGCAGTACGTCAGCTATATATTCGACCCATCTGTCATCAACCCATCTGTCAGACACACCTGAACATATCTACCAGAGTTACCCAAAGCCAAGAACTGGTGGTGGGTGATGAAGGAAAGTTTGGCTGTCATGTTGACCCCCTTCCAGACTCATCTACATTCAGATGGTTCATAAAGGGAGCAGGAAACCAGACTATTTCCATCAACGACACGGACAGATACGCAACTTCAGCCAATCGACTGATCATCTCTCTGCTCCTGGCTTCAGACAACCAAAGTCAAATAAGATGCGAGGTTTCTTATTCCCAAGACTGTGAGCAACGGAGTCCTTGGCACCAGCTATTGCTGGATGCAAGGACCAAGTCCACACAGACCAGCTTCACTCTGAACAATTTCAATTCACACCAGAATTTGACCACCAGCACAAGCAGGTCAATGCAGTCTCCAGCTAGCACCGCCGCACCTCCAACCAAACACCAATTGCAGATCACCACTAGTTCCGATACTCAGCAGCCTGTGCCACTCTGTGCCACATTCACATATTGCACCAACTGTAGGATTGAATGTCCAAAATATACAATTTACTGGAAGAGGAAGCCAACTGGCAATGGCAGCGATAACTATACATTACTGGCACGTTGCTACCTCCCAGCATCGCAATACCCAAATAACACTTGGCTTAAAAGCATCGTGAGTGACCATTTAACCTTGTATAACTTTTGACCCAGAATTTCTGAGGCAAAGGTCAGACCCAGGCCAACTCCCAATAGGATTTGTATTGTCAGGTATAGCTGCTGTTATCACAAGAACATCAATTATCCTGTTACTAGGCCCAATCTTGAAGCTGGGAGACAGGTGTTCCTCGTCTGTTTACAGGTAGCCTCAGTTTGTTGTGTTGGGGGAGGGGGGGGGGGGGAGTGGCCAGGGTGATTAAACTCGAACTTTTTTGCACCGGTACTGACCAAATACAGAGCAATCTGTACATATATCTAATTTTTTGCCTTGAAATTATTTTCTTGAGCAAAGAGGGCCTCTGTCCATCTATTTAGACACTATGAGAAGGCATTATTTTTACCAAAATGCCAACTTAAAGCACTGTGTTAGACCGTAACACCCATACACCATCACACTGAAAAGTTCAGTACTGTGGTGGATTACAACTAAAATGAAACAATGGTACCTCACAGGGTTAAAGACCAAGAGAAATGTGCTTTAATTGGACAGTCCTTTTTCATTCTCTTGGTTCTCATTTCTCACTGACTTTACTTTGGGCTCCCAACCAAAGAATAACATTTTGCTACATCAAACCTGTCTGGAAAACCAACTAACAATTAATTAATAAAATAAAAATGCAGGCAATAAGATGCTACTGCGTTAATTGAAATGCTGTCACGGAAAATAATAACCTTAACTCAAAGCACGGTGTACATAGCAAACAATACGCATTTGGCATGATTCAGTTTAGCCTTCTTTCCAGTGCAACTGTAACTTTTTTCTTTATATTTTACTTTTTGCCAACTGACCGACCCTACTTCAGAGCAAAAATAAATATGAAACCATCAAAATAGAAAGGCATGCCCTTAAAATAAACTGGAAAAACAGACAGTATGAAATATACATAAACAAATGCAATGGCTTTTTATATCCATGTTTTGCTTAATCTACTTCCATTTTCAATGTAGCATTAAATCATTCACTGACTGTAGTCATTCAGGGAAGCTACCTCTGATTGTTCTCTTAAACGATTACTTCCTTATAATTTTTCATTCGGACGAGTTCATGTCGACAATGGCTGTAGTTGCCCTTGCATTGTGTGTGTGCATTTTTCTGCAAGTGTCATTGGCATGGGATTTGGAGCATTTAAGCCTGAATCCCCAGTACCATAGTGTGGGTGAGGGTGGAACGGCAACATTCACTTGTCGCATCAACTTTAGGGTTAACTGTTCAAAATATACAATTTACTGGAAGAGGAAGCCAATTGACAGCGATAACTATACATTACTAGCACGTTGCTCAGGCGGCGTCATTCTATCTGATTTTGAGAAATATTCAGTGTATCTGAATAGCACAAACGATGCAACAGTCTACACGTTGGTTGTTAACAATGTTACATCAACTGACAGTGGGCAGTACGTCAGCAATATATTCGATGGTATAAATGTTCTATATTCCAACATCGCAACACTCAACGTGACTGGTCATCAACCCATTTGTCAAACACTCCTGAACATATCTACCAGAGTCACCCAAAGCCAAGAACTGGTGGTGGGCGACGAAGGAGAGTTTGGCTGTGATGTTGACCCTCTTCCAGACTCATCTACGTTCAGATGGTTCATAAAGGGAGAAGGCAATCAGACTATTTCCATCAACGACACGCACAGATTCGCAACTTCAGCCAATCGACTGATCATCTCTCCGCTCCTGGCTTCAGAAAACCAAAGTCAAATAAGATGCGAGGTTTCTTACTCCCAAGAATGTGAGCAATGGAGTCCTTGGCACCAGCTGAACAATTTCATTATAAACCAGAATTTAAGCACCAGCAAGAGCAAGTCGAGGCAGCCTCCAGCCAGCACTGATGCAACACCAACCCCACACCCATTGCAACCCGTGCCACTCTGGGTGATTACTGGTGCTACCCTCACCTTGCTGCTCCTCGTAGCTACCTTTCTTGGTGTCTGCTTCTATCGTAGGAAGCTTAACCTCAGACCCCGTCAGGCTGACCAAGCCGCTCCGACTCTAAGGAGTACCACCCCTTCGTCGGGCCAGCGCCAGCGCCCTGTCCACATGCAGGTCGAGGGGGTTCTCTACGCGATGCCTGAAATACGCCCGAACCAGACGGCTGCAAGGTCTGATTCTTCATCTCCAGGTGCTGGTGGTTTGAGAAGTAACAGACAGAGGAGGCATGAGCAAGAAGAGGTTTCCCTCACACGTGTACAGGTTGGTGAAGATCTGTACACTGTGCCGAATAAGGTGAAATCTCGCAGCGTAGAATCATCTGAGGAGCTCTTCAATGACGATAGCGAATCAGATGCCGCTCTTGTGCGATTTCAGGTCGGGGAGGATCTGTACACGGTACCGAACAAACATTTCCCCGTATGAACATACGATGTATCTCCAACCCAAGCTCATCAAGATAAGTTTTCCTGATGACCTTCATCCTCATTATCGTTATCATAGAGTTAGAAAGGCGTAACTTTGCAAATGTAACCCAGAAAATATTCCATCAAGTATTGTACTATACCTCACTTTTTTGTAGGATTACGGAGCTGTTATGCTCAATAATCAAACAAAAATGTTGAACAAATCAAACGAGAATGTTTCTTGTGGTCAAGACTTCAAGTTGCTTATACAGTTATAACGCCCTCTGCATGGGGTGAAGCTTCACGTCAAAGTTACAGTAAAAACATGTACATATATTACATCAAGTTTTGAAATGGGCGGGGTATTAAATTTGTAGAGTACCTCTGCATTTTCAAGTTCCTTGTAAATGTATTTAATCAAAAGTAGATTGCACAAAATCCAAGTTTTAGCTAAAAGGAAACAATTTAAATGGAAAGTTTGCTTTAAATGCAATACCTTCAAACATTTGTTCTTATAAATATGATATACAGAATGGATTCTACGCTTTCATATCCAAGTACAAAATGATTTTCTTTATTATATTCCAGAGTTTTGTCCGTTGGTCTTTTTAAAATTAGGTATGGAACATCACTGACGTACGAAGTCAGTAATCGGAAATATTATAATAATTCTTTAAGGTTATGTAAAGACAAAAGCCTTGGAAGGAACCTCTGTAAAAAAAAAGACTTATTTCGTTTCGGATTTTGCTCTTGAAAAGTGGCACCCACAGGGCTATGGATTCTAGTTCTCTTCATTACCAGCGGATTTAGGGGGGGGGCCTTTGAAATTTATTCATGAAAAATCCTGATTGGTTGATCCATGGCAACAACAGTGTGATATTATACCTAATCGCACGGTCCGTATCGCACTCTGCGTATTGCGCTACTCCCAGATGCGTGCGCCATTCCTTCTGCACACACTTGTACTAAAAAAACTTTTCAAGCTGTGCTAATTGAAAAGCTATGGAACATAATCTCCAATTGTACTCAAAGCAAGGCCAGAAGATGCGAGGATATTGCCTCTCATCATCATCAGAGGTCTATAGTTTACATTTACTGGTTTTTCATGGCTGCCACTACAGCCAAAACTTCAGTAAACTGCATGGTGCATATGTTATGGCAACTACATATTGTAAAGATGGCTTTATTATTTTGTTCAGTGATACCTATTCATTATAATCACATTGCAATGAACAAAACAAGAGACAATACGCACTAGGCATCATTCAATTTAGCCATCTATACGGGTGCAACTGCACTTTTTTCTTCACATTTTTAGTTTTGCTGAATGACCACCCGCAATTCAGAAGCAAAAAGTACGTGAACAAAACGAAACAAAAAGGCAGGCACTTACACTAATCTAGAAAAACAGACAGTTTGAAATGTACACAATGGTTTTTACATATATATGTCATCTCTTTGCTCACCAAACTTCTTTCATTTTCAGTGTAGCATTAAATTATTCACTGAATGAATCATTTAGGAAATGTTAACTCTGATTATTTTCTTAAACGATAACTTCCTTATCTGGAACAGCTTACAAGAAATAAATATTTTTCATTCAGATGAGTTCATGTCCACAATGGCTGTAGTCGCTCTTGCATTGTGTATTTGCGTTTCCTGCAAGTGTCATCGGCATGGGATTCGGGGGATTTCAGCCTGAATCCTCATTACCAGAGTGTGGGTGAGGGTGGAATGGCAACAATCACCTGTCGCATCAACTTTAGGGTTGAATATCCACGTGATACAATTTACTGGAAGAGACAGCCAATTGGCAGTGACATCCGATTACAGATGACCATTGATTTTGAGAAATACTCATTTCATCTGAATAGCACAAAAGATGCAACAGTCGGCATGTTGGTTATTAGCAATATTACATCAGCTGACAGTGGGCAGTACGTCAGCTATATCGATGGTAGAAATGTTCTACATTCCAACATCGCAATACTCCATGTGACTGGTCATCAACCAATCTGTCAAACACCCCTGAAAATATCTACCAGAGTTACCCAAAGCCAAGAACTGGTGGTGGGTGATGAAGGAGAGTTTGGCTGTGATGTTGACCCCCTTCCAGACTCATCTACATTCATATGTTTCATAAAGGAAGCAGGTAGCCAGACTATTTCAATCAATAACACGGACAGATTTGTAACTTCAGCCAATCGACTGATCATCTCTCCACTCCTGGCTTCAGACAACCAAAGTCAAATAAGATGTAGGGTTTCTTATGCCCAAGAATGTGAGCAACGGAGTCCTTGGCACCAGCTGAACAACTTCACTTCTTTCTGTCTATTTCATTTTCGTTTTGACTCACCTTGTTGTCATTCAGAAAGGCAACATCTGACTGTACTCTTATAAATGATTGCTTCCTTATCTGGATAAGGTTGCATGAAAAAAATTAATTTATTCATTTGTCATTCGGACGGGTTGGTGGCAACAATGGCTGTAGTCGCTCTTGCATTGTGTGTGTGCATGTTCTTGCAAGTGTCATTGGCATCGGGTTCAGGGCATTCAAGCCTGAATCCCCAGTACAAGAGCGTGAGTGAGGGTGGAACGGCAAGATTCACTTGTCGCATCAACATTAGGGTTGAATGTCAACAATATACAATTAAATGGATGAGGAAGCCAATTGGCAGCGATAACTATACATTACTGGCAAGTTGCTCAGACATCGTCATTCTATCTGATTTTGAGAAATATTCAGTGTATCTGAATAGCACAAAAGATGAAACAGTCTTCATGTTGGTTATTAACAATGCTACATCAACTGACAGTGGGCAGTACGTCAGCTATATATTCGACGGTGTAAATGTTCTACAGTCCAACATCGCAATACTCAATGTGACTGGTCATCAACCCATCTGTCAAACACCCCTGAACATATCTACCAGAGTTATCCAAAGCCAAGAACTGGTGGTGGGCGATGAAGGAGAGTTTGGCTGTGATGTTGACCCCCTTCCAGACTCATCTACATTCAAATGGTTCATAAAGGGAGCAGGCAACCAGACTATTTCCATCAACGACATGGACAGAATCACAACTTCAGCCAATCGACTGATCATCTCTCCGCTCCTGGCTTCAGACAACCAAAGTCAAATAAGATGCAAGGTTTCTTATTCCCAAGACTGTGAGCAACGGAGTCCTTGGCACCAGCTATTGCTGGATGCAAGGACCAAGTCCACATAGACCAGCTTCACGGCGAACAATTTCCATTCAAACCAGAATTTGACCAACAGCACGAGCAGGTCAATGCAGTCTCCAGCCAGCACTGACGCAACTCCAACCCCACACCAATTGCAGATCACTACTGGTCCCTATACGCAGCAGCCCGTGCCACTCTGGGTGATTGTTGGTGCTACCCTTGCCTTGTTGCTCCTCGTAGCTACCTTTCTCGGTGTCTGCTTCTATCGTCGTAAGCCAAAACCCAGACTGCATCAGGACATCCAGGCCACCCCGACTCTGAGACGCTTTGTCCCCGCTCCAGTTGGTACAGATTCCCACATATACAGCAGTCACACATTCCAACGAGGAACCACGGATGTAAGTGGACGGAATGCTGCCCCTTCGTCCGTCCAGCACCCTATCCACACACGTGTCGACACGGTTCTCTACGCGATACCCGCAACGCGCCCAGGCCAGGTGGCTGCAAGGTCTGATTCTTCATCTCTGGGTGTTGGTAGTTTGAGGGGTAACAGACAGAGGAGGAACGAGCAAGAAGAAGTTTCCCTAACACGTGTACAGGTTGGTGAAGATCTGTACACTGTGCCGAGTAAGGTGAAATCTCACAGTGTGGAATCTTCTGAAGAGCTGTCCGATGACGATAGCGAATCAAGTGTCGCTCTTGTGCAAATTTCAGGTTGGGGAGGATCTGTACACGGTACCGAACAAACATTTCCCTGTATGAAGATACGATACATCTCAAACCCAAGCTCACCAAGATGATGTACTCCCAACAGCGTCATCCACGTTACATAGTCGTATCGTAGTCGTAGATTAGAAAAGACGTGTTTTGGTGATGTAACCAAGACAATTTTTCATCAGGCCTCGTTCTGTATACCCACGATCTTCGGAGGATTACGAAGCTGTTATGTTGAACAATCAAACAGGAATTTTGAACAAATCAAACAGGAATTTCGAACAAATCAAACAGGAATTTTGAACAAATCAAACAGGAATTTTGAACTAATCAAACGAGAATTTTGTCTGCGGTCATTTTGCTTATTGCGCCCTATTTATGTGGCAATGCTGCACATCAAAATTATTGTAAAAACATGTATTAAGTTTTTAGATGATGGGGATATTTAATTTGTAGACTATCTCTGCATTTTCAAATTCCTTGTAAATGTGTATAATCAAAATCAGACTTAACAAAATCTAAATTTCAGCTTAAAGGGAACAATTTAAATGGAAAGTTTGCTTATGCAATTTCTTCATCAAGTTGATCTTATAGATCTGATAAAAGGAAAGATGACTTTTCATTGTATTTACAAGTTTTGTCTGTATGATTTTATTTTGATAGACATAGCACATAACAGAGAAACAAAAACGGCAATCAGAAATATTTCTTTAAGGCATTAAGGTTATGTTATTAAGACAATAGCCTTGGAAGAACCTTTTGAAAAAAAGAAGAAAAAAAAGAAGGAAAAAAGAAGAAAAAAAGAAGGAAAAAAAGTGGTTTATATGTCGATTTCAAAAAACGAAATCGACATTTTACCCAACCATCTGATTTCAGCAGTGTAGATCAGAGCTGGTTATTAAACAAAACATACCTTGATGGAGGCATTTTCTTTCTGCACTTACAGATAAACATATCGACTAAATTCATATAGAACAGATTTGCTACATTCCAGCATCGCTATACTCCATGTGACCGGTCATCAACCCATCTGTCAAACACCCCTGAACATATCTACCAGAGTTACCCAAAGCCACGAACTGGTGGTGGGCGATGCAGGAGATGTGGCTATGATGTTGACCCCCTTGTATACAATAAATAGCCTAAACCTATTTGAATACAACGGTTACATGTCCATGCCTATGAAGTCCATTTGTCAGTGTTGTACACTTATTCCAAGCTGTATTGCCCAATGTGACGTTTATATGTGTCACATTTCACATACATAGTCAAATGAGTTCATGTATTCAAAAACTCTGAGGGAAGTTGTTTCAGAATCCCAAATACACATGTTTTTTGTCTGAGAATATTTCTAAATTTATCTTTAACACGTCTTGGGTTCCCGAGAGATGTCTCCTGTCTGACTTAAATCAATCGCGAATTTGCACATTTAAACTGATGACTTCATCAAACCAGAAATAGCGTGTATCTGTTTATCAAATTGATACTGAAATTTATCAAACACAAAAAGATGTTTTTATTCCCAAACTGAAACGAAAGGTTTTTGGGGGAAAGGCTAAATTTCTTGATTCTTTTTGTTTTGTTCTGACATGGAAATATTCATAACTCAACCGGGCAATGTCCAATGAAATAGTTGCGGGCCCAATCACCCTGCTTTTGTATTCAACAAACGCAAATCTCTCTGGTTTTACATATTTTCTTTCTGTCTTTGTCACTTTCTTTTTGACTCACCTTGTTGTCATTCAGAAAGCCAACATCTGACTGTATTCTTATAAATGATTGCTTCCTTATCTGGATAAGCTTGCATGAAAAAATGAATTTATTCATTTTTCATTCGGACGGGTTGGTGGCAACAATGGCTGTAGTCGGTCTTGCATTGTGTGCATGCATTTTCCTGCAGGTTTCATCAGCATCGGACTCGGGGCATTTCAGCCTGAATCCCCAGTACCAGAGCGTGGGTGAGGGTGGGACGGCAAGATTCACTTGTCGCACCAACTTTAGGGTTGAATGTCAAGAAAATACAATTCACTGGATGAGGAAGCCAATTGACAGCGATAACTATACAGTACTGGCACATTGACAAATATTCAGTGTATGTGAATAGCACAAAAGATGCAACAGTCTACACGTTGGTTATTGAAAATGTTACATCGGCTGACAGTGGGAAGTACGTCAGCTACATATTTGATGGAACAAAGTTTCTATATTCCATCGCAATACTCAATGTGACTGGTCATCAACCCATCTGTCAAACACCCCTGAACATATCAACCAGAGTTACCCAAAGCCAAGAACTGGTGGTGAGCGATGAAGGAGAGTTTGGCTGTGATGTTGACCCCCTTCCAGACTCATATACGCTCAGATGGTTCATAAAGGGAGTAGGTAACCAGACTATTTCCATCAACGACACGGACAGAATCACAACTTCAGCCAATCGACTGATCATCTCTCCGCTCCTGGCTACAGACAACCAAAGTCAAATAAGATGCGAGGTTTCTTATTCCCAAGACTGTGAGCAACAGAGTCCTTGGCACCAGCTATTGCTGGATGCAAGGACCAAGTCCACACAGACCAGCTTCACGACGAACAATTTCCTTTCAAACCAGAATTTGACCAACAGCACGAGCAAGTCAACGCAGCTTCCAGCCAGCACTGACGCAACTCCAACCCCGAACCCGTTACAGATTACCACTAGTCCCGATACACAGCAGCCCGTGCCACTCTGGGTGATTATTGGTGCTACCCTCGCCTTGCTGCTTGTAGTAGCTATCTTTCTTGGTGTCTGCTTCTATCACCGTAAGCCAAAACCCAGACCGCATCAGGACAACCAGGCCACCCCGACTCTAAGATGCTCTGCCCCCATCTTGGCAAGTGCAGATGCCCAATCATCTAGGGAGGCAAGTGGATGGAATGCCGCTCCTTCATCCATCAATCGCCCCATCCACGCCCATGTCGTTGGGGTTCTCTACAAGATGCCCGCAACGAATCCAGGCCAGATAGCTGTAATGTCTGATGCTTCATCTCAAGGTACAAGTGGTTTGAGAGGAAACAGACAGAGGAGGGATGGGCAAGACGAAATTTCTCTCACACCTGCACAGGTTGGTGAAGTTCAATTAGTTCAATCTTCTAAAGAGTTCTCCGATGACGATAGCGAATCAGATGTCGCTCTTGTGCGATTTCAGGTCGGGGAGGATCTGTACATGGTACCAGACAAACATTTCCAGGTTTGAACTCACGGTACACATGGACCTCCAACCCAACCTCATCGAGATAACGTTCTCCCTTCTCCATCATCCTCGTTATCGTAGTCGTAGAGTAAGAAACACGATTTTGGTAATATATTCCAGAAAAAAATTCACAAAACATTGTGCTACCAGTGCTTTACATAGGATTACAAAGCTGTTATATTTAATAATCAAACAGGAATTTTGAACCGATCAAGCAAGAATTTGGCTTGTAGGTCATTTTGCTCAATGTAACGCCCTCTGTACAAAATGTATGTAATGCTTCACGTACATTTTTTTGTAAAAACATATATTACATCAAGTTTTGAAATAATAATTTGTAGAGTATCTCTGCATTGTCAAGTTCTTTGTAAATGTGTATAATCAAAATTAGATTTAAACAAAATCCAATCTTAGCTATAAGGGAACATTTTAAATGACAAGTTTGCTTTAAATGCAATTTCTTCATAAATTTGCTCTTACAGATATGGTATATGGAATGGTGTCTTTTCATCATACCCACAATTTTTGTCTGTGTATTTTAAATACACTTAGAACACCAAAGAGAAAAAAGAAGAAGAGTAATCAGAATATTTCAATGGTGTTTAAAAGGAACTTCTGTCTCTTTGTTTTCTTCAAAATTTTACAAGGACTATGTGCGAATTTGTTTTAATACCCAAACATCTGACTTCCGCGATGCTGAGCTGTTTATTAACCCTAACAGAACTCAACCCATCAAACCCCAACGGCATGTTTTGTTGGAATCTGTCAGGATGGGTACAGTACCCCTAAACTGACAGTCTTTACATTGGGTTGGCACAACTCCAGAATTAAAGTCAGAAATATGTGTGTGCAGTTTCCCATATGGTGTTGGAATTTGCCAGGATGGGTATGGTTCCTAAATCATGCTAGGGAGTTAGGGTTAAAGAAAAAAAACCTTGAAAGAGGCATTTTTTATTTGCAATTATAGAAAAAAATATCAACAAACTTAAAAACCTATTATTTGAGCCAAATGTCTCTGTGTACTCTTTGGAGGAATTTGCTAATAAAAATGCATACAAGTGATATTTTCAGCCTTTTAAAATCATTTATTTTTGTGCCATTTATTAAGCTTACAGTTTGGTTTCCTACTTACTCAAGTACGTACACTCACCAACATGTTTGTATAAGACTATTTTAACTTGCAACGCTAAGCACGGGACCTGTTTTTATATTACGTAAATGGTGAAACTCCAATGTTTTTTTTCTGGACTTGTGTTTCCTGCTTGTGTTATTTATCGGATAAAAGAGAAACTCATAATGCAAAAAAAGATTCATTTCGTTTCGAATTTTGCCTTGAAAAAGTGGCTCCCACAGGACTATGGATTCTAGTTCTCTTCGTCACCAGCGCTTGGGGGGGCCTTTGAAATGTATTCATGAAAAATTGTATTGGTCGATCCATGGCAACAACAGTGTGATATCTAATCGCATGGTCCGCATCGCACTCTGCGCATTGCGCTTCTCCAAGATACGTGTGCCATTCCTTCTGCACACACTTGTACTAGACTAACCGCTGAAAAGTTTGTGTACCGTGTGCGTGTTCCATCTTTACTGTGCGTCATGTTTGCTTGAAGATAAATTTGTTATCTCAATTGCGCTCTGGTGCGTCTTGCGTCCAACAAAGCTTACCACTCGGCCTTTGGCCTCGTGGTATGTGGGACACAGACGCACTAAATTATTCCACGTTCCACTTGCGCTCGCGTGATAGCTCATATAATAATAAAGAAAACAAATGCAATGGTGTTTACACATTCAGAACCAAAAGTTATCTTTTCTCAATGTCATCTCTCCATGTGTTTGCTCAACGATCCACTTTTATTTTCAATGTAGCATTTACTATTATCAATCTAAGAATGTGGTCATGTAGGAAGGCTACCTTTGATTTAAATCTTTAATGATTTATCTTGAAAAGCTTGCCTGAAAAGAGAAATCTACAACCTGCAGTGGTTTTCACTTCTCATTCAGACGGGTTGTTGGCAACATGGCTGTACTTGGTCTTGCGTTGTGTGTGTGCATTTTCTTGCAAGTGTCATCAGCATGGGATTTCGAGGATTTCAGCCTGAATCCCCAGTACCAGAGTGTGGGTGAGGGTGGGACGGCAACATTCACTTATCGCGCCAATATTAGGGTTGAATGTTTAAAATATACAATTTACTGGAAGAGGAAGCCAATTGGCAGTGATAACTATACATTACTGGCCCGTTGCTCATACGTCGTCATTCTATCTGATTTTGAGAAATATTCAGTTTATTTGAAGAGCACAAAAGATGAAACAGTCTACACATTGGCTATAAACAATGTTACATCAGCTGACACTGGGCAGTATGTCAGCTTGATATTTGATGGAACAGAGTTGTTAACTTTCAGCATCACAACACTCCAAGTGACTAGTCATCAACCCATCTGTCAAACACCCCTGAACATTTTTTACAGAATTATCCAAAGCAAAGAACTGGTCGTAGGGGATGAAGGAGAGTTTGGCTGTGATGTTGACCCCCTTCCAGACTCCTCTACGTTCAGATGGATTATGACTGGAGCAGGCAACCAGACTATTTCCATCAACGACACAGACAGAATCACAACTTCAGCCAATCGACTGATCATCTCTCCGCTCCTGGCTTCAGACAACCAAAGTCGAATAAGATGCGAGGTTTCTTATTCCCAAGAATGTGAGCAATGGAGTCCTTGGCACCAGCTATTGCTGGATGCAAGGACCAAGTCCACACAGACCAACTTCACAGTGAACAATTTCACTTCAACGTCAAACCAGATTTTGACTACCAGCACGAGCAAGTCGACGCAGCCTCCAGCGAGCACCGATGCAACTCCAACCCCACAACCGTTGCAGATCACCTCTGGTCTCGATACGCAGCAGCCCGTGCCACTCTGGGTGATTGTTGGTGCTACCCTTGCCTTGCTGCTCCTCGTAGCTACCTTTCTTGGTGTCTGCTTCTATCGTCGTAAGCCTAAACCCAGACCGCATCAAGACGACCAGGCCACCCCGACTCTGAGACGCTTTGTCCCCGCTCCAGTTGGTACGGATTCCCACATATACAGCAGTCACACATTCCAACGAGGAACTGGGGATGTAAGTGGAAGGAATGCTGCCCCTCCGTCTGGCCAGCGCCCCACACACACACGTGTCGACACGGTTCTCTACGCGATACCCGCAACGCGCCCAAGCCAGACGGCTGCAAGGTCTGATTCTTCATCTCTGGGTGCTGGTAGTTTGAGGGGTAACAGACAGAGGGGGAACGAGCAAGAAGAGGTACCCCTCACACGTGTACAGGTTGGAGAAGATCTGTACACTGTGCCGAGTAAGGTAAAATCTCGCACCGTGGAATCTTCTGCAGACCTGTCCGATGACGATAGCAAATCCGATGTCGCTCTTGTGCGATTTCAGGTTGGGGAGGATCTGTACACGGTACCGAACAAACATTTCCCTGTATGAACATACGATAAACCTCCAACCCAAGCTCATCATGATAAGGTTTTCTGATGACCTTCTTCCTCATTATCGTAGTCATAGAGTTAGAAAGGCGTAACTTTGGTAATATAACTCAGAATATATAACTCAGAATTCCATCAAGTATTATACTATATCCCATTTTTTTTGTAGGATTACAGAGTTGTTATGTTCAATAATCAAACAAGAATTTCGAACAAATCAAACGAGAATGTTGCTTGCGGTGAATTTGCTTATAACGCCCTCTGTATGAGGTGAAGCTTCACGTCACAATTACAGTAAAAACATGTACCTGTATTACATAGAGTTTTGAAATGAAAGGTGTATTGAATTTGTAGAGTATCTCTGCATTTTCAAGTTCCTTCTAAAATGTGTCTAATCAAAATTAGATTGAACAAAATCCAAATTTATAGCTAAAAGGAAACAATTTAAATGAAAAGTTTGCTTTAAATGCAATGTCTTTACAAATTTGCTCTTTAATATAAATCTGATATACGGACTGGCTCCCACGCTTTCATATCATGTACAAAATGATTTTCTTCATTATATTCAAGAGTTTTGTCTGTTGGACTTTTTAACATTAGATAAGGAACATTATTGACTAACAAAAGCAGTAATCAGGCATATAGGATAATAATTCTTTAAGGTTATGTAAAGACAATAGCCTTGGCAGGAACTTCTATAAAAAAAGAAAGTTGGTTAATGTGTCGATTAACATTATTATTATTTATATTAGTCTGACCGCAAAAGTTAGATTTCAGGACACTGCATTCATTTCTCAAATTTCGTTGAATTATCGTGCCACTCAAAGCTTCCATTTTGGCTGTTGACAACAGTGCGCGTATACCCTGCTGTGCCGCGCGCTACGCTCTGTTGACTGGTTGACTCACATTATACGCTCCAGATTATGCAGGAACCAGCGAAAATGCCCGGATGACTGCAATATCAATGTTATTGCAGTCATGCGGGTACTTTTTACGAAAGCATACAATACGCTGATATGTTTTTACCACTGGAAGCCTGATATAAATAGTAATATCTTATATTACTCAAAGCAAGGCGTATATGACAAACATTGCAATCCCAGAAGATACAAGGGTGTAGCCTCTCATCATATCAGGCGTCTATACATGTAGTTTACAGCTACCGTTACGTCATGGCTGCCACTACGGCCTGAACGTAAGTGAGCTGCTTGGTGCACATATAATGGCAACTACATATTGCAAAGATGACAATGCGCACTTGGTATTGTTTAATTAGCCATCTATATGGTTGCAACTGCACGCACTTTCTTCAGCTTGTTTAGTTTTGCTGACCGACCACCTGTAACTCAGAGGCAAAAAAAAATATGTGAACCATCATGTCCATATAGAAATAAAAAGCATGCCCTTACCGTAATCTAGATAAATAGGTTGTTCTTAACATTTACATGTATGTATGGATTTATTTTACATATTCAAAACTAAAAGTTCTCTTTTCTCAATGCCATCTCTCTATGTGTTTTCTCAACATTCTACTTCCATTTTCAATGTTGCATAAGTCAAATAAGATGCGAGGTTTCTTATTCCCAAGAATGTGAGCAATAGAGTCCTTGGCACCAGCTAAACAACTTCACTTCTTTCTGTCTATTTCATTTTCGTTTTGACTCACCTTGTTGTCATTCAGAAAGGCAACATCTGACTGTACTCTTATAAATGATTGCTTCCTTATCTGGATAAGCTTACATGAAAAAAGAAATTTATTCATTTGTCATTCGGTTGGGCTGGTGGCAACAATGGCTGTAGTCGGTCTTGCGTTGTGTTTGTGCATTTTCCTGCAAGTGTCATTGGCATGGGATTCAGAGGATTTCAGCCTGAATCCTCAGTACCAGAGTGTGAGTGAGGGTGGGACGGCAAGATTCACTTATCGCATCAACTTTACGGTTGAATGTCCACAATATACAATTCACTGGATGAGAAAGCAAATTGGTAGCGATACCTATACATTACTGGCACGTTGCTCAGGCGTTGTAATTCTATCTGATTTTGAGAAATATTCAGTGTATCTGAATAGCACAAAAGATGCAACAGTCTACATTCTGGTTATTGACAACGTTACATCAGCTGACAGTGGGCAGTACAGAAGCTATATATTCGACGGTGTAAATCTTCTATATTCCAACATCGCAATACTCCATGTGACCGGTCATCAACACATCTGTCCAACACCCCTGAACATATCTACCAGAGTTACCCAAAGCCAAGAACTGGTGGTGGGTGATGAAGGAGAGTTTGGCTGTGATGTTGACCCCCTTCGAGACTCATCTATATTCAGATGGTTCATAAAGGGAGTAGGTAACCAGACTATTTCCATCAACGACACCGACAGATTTGCAACTTCAGCCAATCGACTGATCATCTCTCAGCTCCTGGCTTCAGACAACCAAAGTCAAATAAGATGCGAGGTTTCTTACTCCCAGGAATGTGAGCAACGGAGTCCTTGGCACCAGCTATTGCTGGATGCAAGGACCAAGTCCACACAGACCAGCTTCACGGCGAACAATTTCCTTTCAAACCAGAATTTGACCAACAGCACGAGCAGGTCAATGCAGTCTCCAGCCAGCACTGACGCAACTCCAACCCCACACCAATTGCAGATCACTAGTGGTCCCTATACGCAGCAATTATGGGCTATTATTGGTGCTTCCCTCGCCTTGCTGCTCCTCGTTGCTACCTTTCTTGGTGTCTGCTTCTATTGTCGTAAGCCAAAACCAAGGCCGCATCAGAACGACCAGGCCACCCCGACTCTGAGACGCTTTGTCCCCACTCCAGTTGGTACAGATTCCCACATATACAGCAGTCACACATTCCAACGAGGAACCCCGGATGGAAGTGGACGGAATGCTGCCCCTTCGCCCAGTCAGCGCCCCATCCACACACGTGTCGACACGGTTCTCTACGCTACACCCGGAACGCGCCCATGCCAGGCGGCTGCAAGGTCTGATTCTTCATCTCTGGGTGCTGGTAGTTTGAGGGGTGACAGACAGAGTAGGAACGAGCAAGAAGAAGTTTCCCTCACACGTGTACAGGTTGTTGAAGATCTGTACACTGTGCCGAGAAAGGTGAAATCTCGCAACGTGGAATCTCCTGAAGAGCTGTCCGATGATGATAGCGAATCAAGTGTTGCTCTTGTGCGATTTCAGGTCGGGGAGGATCTGTACACGGTACCGAACAAACATTTCCCAGTATGAACATACGATACACCTCCAACCCAAGCTCATCGAGATAATGTACTCCAAACACCGTCATCCACGTTACGTAGTCGTACAGTAGAAAAGACGTGATTTTGGTGAAGTAACCAAGAAAATATTTCATCAGGCCTCGTTCTGTATACCCACAATCTTCGGAGGATTATGAAGCTGTCATGTTAAACAATCAAGCAGGAATCTTGAACAAATCAAACAGGAATTTCGAGCAAATCAAACAGGAATTTTGAACAAATCAAACGAGAATTTTGCTTGCGGTCATTTTGCTTATTGCGCCCTCTTTATGTGGCAATGCTGCATCGTCAAAATTATTGAAATGATGGGGGTATTTAATTTGTAGACTATCTCTGCATTTTCAAATTCCTTGTAAATGTGTATAATCAAAACCAGACTTAACAAAATCTAAATTTCAGCTAAAAGGGAACGATTTAAATGGAAAGTTTGCTGATGCATCAATAAATTTGATCTTATAGATCTGATAAAAGGAAAGATGACTTTTCATTATATTTAGGAGTTTTATCCCTATGATTTTTTTAATAGACATAGAACATTAAAGAGAAACAAAAACGGCAATCAGAAATATTTCTTTAAGGCATTAAGGTAATGTTACTAAGACAATAGCCTTGGAAGAACCTTTGAAAAAAAAGAAGAAAAAAGAAAAAAAAAAGAAGGAAAAAAAAAAAGTGGTTTATATGTCGTTTTCAAAAAACGAAATCGACATTTTACCCATCCATCTGAATTCAGCAGTGTAGATCAGAGCTATTTATTAAACAAAATATACATTGATGGAGGCATTTTCTTTCTGCACTTACAGATAAAAATATCAACTAAATTCATATAGAACAGATTTGCTACATTCCAGCATCGCTATACTCCATGTGACCGGTCATCAACCCATCCGTCAAACACCCCTGAACATATCTACCAGAGTCACCCAAAGCCACGAACTGGTGGTGGGCGATGAAGGAGATGTAGCTGTGATGTTGACCCCCTTGTATACAATAAATAGCCTAAACCTATTTGAATACAACGGTTACATGTCCATGCCTATGGGGCCCATTTGTCAGTGTTGCACACTTATTCCAAGCTGTGTTGCCCAATGTGACGTGTATATGTGTCACATTTCACATACATAGTCAAATGAGTTCATGTATTCAAAAACTCTGAGGGAAGTTGTTTCGGAATCCCAAATACACATGTTTTTTTGCCTGAGAATATTTCTAAATTTATCTTTAACACGTCTTGGGTTCCCGAGAGATGTCTCCTGTCTGACTTAAATCAATCGTGAATCTGCACATTTTAACTGATGACTTCATCAAACCAGAAATAGCGTGTATCTGTTTCTCAAATTGATACTGAAATTTATCAAACACAAAAAGATGTTTTTATTCCCAAACTGAAACGAAAGGTTTTTGGGGGAAAGGCTAAATTTCTTGATTCTTTTTGTTTTGTTCTGACATGAAAATATTCAAACTCAACCGGGCAATGTCCAATGAAATAGTTGCGGGCCCAATCACACTGCTTTTGTATTCAACAAAAGCGAATCTCTCTAGTTTTACATATTTTCTTTCTGTCTTTGTCACTTTCTTTTTGACTCACCTTGTTGTCATTCAGAAAGGCAACATCTGACTGTACTCTTATAAATGATTGCTTTTTTAACTGAATAAGCTTGCATGAAAAAAAATTAATTTATTCATTTGTCATTTGGACGGGTTGGTGGTAACAATGGCTGTAGTCGGTCTTGCATTGTGTGTGTGCGTTTTCCTGCAGGTTTCATCGGCATCCAGTTCGGGGCATTTAAGCCTGAATCCCCAGTACCAGAGCGTGGGTGAGGGTGGGACGGCAACATTCACCTGTCGCACCACCTTTACGGTTGAATGCCAACAATATACGATTCACTGGATGAGGAAGCCAATATGCAGTGATACCTATTCATTACAGGCACGTTGTTCTGTAGTCATTCTATCTGATTTTGAGAAATATTCAGTGTATCTGAATAGCACAAAAGATGCAACAGTCTACACGCTGGTGATTGACAACGTTACATCAGCTGACAGTGGGCAGTACGTCAGCTATATATTCGACGGTGTAAATCTTCCACATTCTAACATTGCAATACTCAATGTGACTGGTCATCAACCCATCTGTCCAACACCCCTGAACATATCTACCATCTGTCCAACACCCCTGAACATATCTACCGGAGTTACCCAAAGCCAAGAACTGGTGGTGGGCGATGGAGGAGAGTTTCGCTGTGAAGTTGACCCCCTTCCAGACTCATCTACATTCAGATGGTTCATTAAGGGAGCAGGCAACCAGACTATTTCAATCAACAACACCGACAGATTCGCAACCTCAGCCAATCGACTGATCATCTCTCCACTCCTGGCTTCAGACAACCAAAGTCAAATAAGATGCGACGTTTCTTATTCCCAAGAATGTGAGCAAAGGAGTCCTTGGCACCAGCTATTGCTGGATGCAGGGACCAAGTCCACACAGACCAGCTTCACGGCGAACAATTTCCTTTCAAACCATAATTTGACCAACAGCACGAGCAGGTCAATGCAGTCTCCAGACAGCACTGACGCAACTCCAACCCCACACCAAATGCAGATCACTAGTGGTCCCTATACGCAGCAATTATGGGCGATTATTGGTGCTTCCCTCGCCTTGCTGCTCCTCGTTGCTACCTTTCTTGGTGTCTGCTTCTATCGTCGTAAGCCAAAACCCAGGCCGCATCAGAACGACCAGGCCACCCCGACTCTGAGACGCTTCGTCCCCACTCCAGTTGGTACAGATTCCCATATATACAGCAGTCACACATTCCAACGAGGAACCACGGATGCAAGTGGACGGAATGCTGCCCCTTCGTCCAGTCAGCGCCCCATCCACACACGTGTCAACACGGTTCTCTACGCGATACCCGCAACGCGCCTATGCCAGACGGCTGCAAGGTCTGATTCTTCATCTCTGGATGCTGGTAGTTTGAGAGGTAACAGACAGAGGAGGAACGAGCAAGAAGAAGTTTCCCTCACACGTGTACAGGTTGGAGAAGATCTGTACACTGTGCCGAGTAAGGTGAAATCTCGTAGCGTGGAATCTTCTGAAGAGTTGTCCGATGACGATAGCGAATCAAGTGTCGCTCTTGTGCGATTTCAGGTTGGGAAGGATCTGTACACGGTACCGAACAAACATTACCCCGTATGAACATACGGTGTATCTCCAACCCAAGCTCATCATGATAAGGTTTTCTGATGCCCTTCATTCTAGAAAGGCGTGACTCTGGTAATGCAATCAAGCATAAATAAATATTTCATCGAGCATTGGACTATACAGGGTCGATAAAAATACTGAAAACCAGATATTATTGCCAATTGGAACAGAAGTAGGGCACATGCGAATCAAAGTGAGATATCCTCTGTTAGGGTCGAATCTCCTCTTTAAAATGACACCCTGATCATGTCATTACATTCATGGTTGATTGAGCAGTGAGCAATTCTATGAAAGAGTCTATTTAGAGAATAACGCCACTTTTCAATTGTGGTTTTTGAGGTGTCATTTGTCACAGAGTGAAAGGCTATGGTTGCCAATCAAGGCAGGTGGGGGGAAAAAGGAGATTTCACCATGAAAAGTGGTGCAATGCTCTAAATAGACCCTTTCATACAATTGGTCACTGCTCAGTCAACTGTGAATGTAATGACATGATCAGAGGATATCTCCCTTTGATTCACATTTGCCCTACTTCTGTTCCAATTAGCAATAATATCTCGTTTCGTTTTTATTTTATCCACCCTGGATATCCACATTGGACTATATATCCGCTATTTCCCTAAGTTTATGAAGCTGTTATGTAAACAATCAAACAGAAATTTTGAACAAATCCAACGAGAATTTTGCTTTCGGTCAATTTGCTTATAACGCCCTCCGTATGTGGTGAAGCTGCACCTCAAAATTATCAAAATTATCATAAAAACATGCATACGTGAAAATGAAAGGGGTATTAAATTTGTAAAGTATCTCTGCATTTTTTAAGTTCCTTCTAAAATGTGTCTAATCAAAATTAGATTGAACAAAATCCAAATTGTTAGCTATAAAGAAACAATTTAAATGAAAAGTTTGCTTTAAATGCAATGTCTTCAAAAATTGGCTCTTATAAATCTGATATACGGAATGGATCCCACGCTTTATTTAATATGAAAGTACAAAATGATTTTCTTCACTATATTCAAGAGTTTTGTCTGTTGTAAATCTGATAAATCTGATATACGGACTGGCTCCCACGCTTCCATATCATGTATAAAATGATTTTCTTCATTATATTCCAGAGTTTTGTCTGTTGGACTTTTTAACTTTAGATAAGGAACATTATTGACGAACAAAAGCAGTAATCAGGAATATATGATAATAATTCTTTAAGGTTATGTAAAGAAAATAGCCTTGGCAGGAACGTCTGTAAAAAAAAGACAGTTGGTTAATGTGTCGATTAACATTATTATTATTTATATTAGTCTGACCGCAAAAGTTAGATTTCAGGACACTGCATTCATTTCTCAAATTTCGTTGAATTATCGTGCCACTCGAAGCTTCCATTGTGGCTGTTGACAACAGTGCGCGTATACCCTGCTGTGTCGCGCGCTACGCTCTGTTGACTGGTTGACTGACTTTATACGCTCCAGATTATGCAGGAACCAGCGAAAATGCCCGGATGACTGCAATATCAATGTTATTGCAGTCATGCGGGTACTTTTTACGAAAGCATACAATACGCTGATTTATTTTTACCACTGGAAGCCTGATATAAATAATAACATCTTATATTACTCAAAGCAAGGCGTATATGACAAACATTGCAATCCCAGAAGATGCAAGGGTGTAGCCTCTCATCATATCGGGGGTCTATACATGTAGTTTACAGTTACCGTTATGTCATGGCTGCCACTACGGCCTGAACGTAAGTGAGCTGCTTGGTGCACATATAATGGCAACTACATATTGCAAAGATGACAATGCGCACTTGGCATCGTTTAATTAGCCATCTATATGGTTGCAACTGCACTTTCTTTCTTCAGATTGTTTAGTTTTGCTGACCGACAACCTGTAACTCAGAGGCCAAAAAAAATGTGTGAACCATCATGTCCATATAGAAATAAAAAGCATGCCCTTACCGTAATCTAGATAAATAGGTTGTTCTTAACATTTACATAAGAAAGATTGATATATGGATTAATTTTACATAATCAAAACTAAAAGTTATCTTTTCTGAATGCCATCTCTCTATGTGTTTGCTCAACAATGTACTGTACTTCCATTTTCAATTTTGCATTAAATAATCACTGAATGCAGTCAGTCAGGACAGCTTCCTCTGATTGTTCCCTTAAACAATTACTTCCTTATCTGGATAAGCTGACATGAAAATCTGCAGTGGGTATCATTTTTCATTCTGATGAGTTCATGTCCACAATGGCTGTAGTCGCTCTTGCATTGTGTGTGTGCATTTTCTTGCAAGTGTCATCGGCATCGGGTTCGGAGCATTTAAGCATGAATCCCCAGTACCAGAGTGTGGGTGAGGGTGGGACGGCAAGATTCACTTGTCGCATCAACTTTACGGTTGATTGTTCAAAAAATGCAATTTACTGGAAGCGGAAGCCAATTCGCAACAATAACTCTCCATTACTGGCACGTTGCTTAGACGTTGTCATTCCAAATGATTTTGAGAAATATTCAGTGTATCTGAATAGCACAAAAGATGCAACAGTCTACACATTGGTTATTGACAATGTTACATCAGCTGACAGTGGGCAGTACAACAGCTTTATATTTGATGGAACAAAGTTTCTATCTTCTGACATCGCAATACTCCATGTGACCAGTCATCAACCAATCTGTCAAACACCCCTGAACATATCTACCAGAGTTACCCAAAGCCAAGAACTGGTGGTGAGTGATGAAGGAGAGTTTGGCTGTGATGTTGACCCCCTTCCAGACTCATCTACATTCACATGGTTCATAAAGAGGGCAGGCAACCAGACTATTTCAATCAACAACACGGACAGATTCGCAACTTCAGCCAATCGACTGATCATCTCTCCACTCCTGGCTTCAGACAACCAAAATCAAATAAGATGCAAGGTTTCTTACTCGCTGGAATGTGAGCAATGGAGTCCTTGGCACCAGCTGAACAATTTCAGCAGCAATGCAACGCGACACCCATTGCTGATCACCACTGGTCTCGATATGCAGCAGACCGTACCACTCTGGGCAACTATTGGTGCTATCGCCTTCCTGCTCCTGGTAGCTACCTTTCTTGGTGTCTGCTTGTATTGTCGAAAGCCTAACCTCAGAATGCGTCAGGCTGACCAAGCCGCACCAACTCTAAGGAGTGCCACCCCTTTGTCGGGCCAGCGCCAGCGCCCTGTCCACATGCAGGTTGACGGGGTTCTCTACGCGATGCCCGAAATACGCCCAAACCAGACGGCTGCAAGGTCTGATTCTTCATCTCCAGGTGCTGGTAGTTTGAGAAGTAACAGACGGAGGAGGTATGAACAAGGAGAAGTTTCCCTCACACGTGTACAGGTTGGTGAAGATCTGTACACTGTGCCGAATAAGGTGAAATCTCACAGCGTAGAATCGTCTGAGGAGCTCTCCGATGACGATAGCGAATCAGATGTCGCTCTTGTGCGATTTCAGGTCGGGGAGGATCTGTACACGGTACCGAACAAACATTACCCCGTATGAACATACGGTATACCTCCAACCCAAGCTCATCAAGATAATGTGCCTCTGTCACTGTCATCCTTGTTATCGTAGTCGTAGAGTAAGAAAGGCGTGACTTTGGTAATGCAACCCAGAAAATATTCCATCAAGTATTGTACTATATATCGCTATTTTTGAAGGATTACGAAGCTGTGAACAAATTTAAACGAGAAAGTTGCTTGCGGTCATTTTGCTTATAATGCCCTCTGTATGTGGTGAAGCTGCACGTCAAAATTACAGTAAAAACATGTTCGTGTATTACATCAAGTTTTGAAATGTTTTGAAAATGAATGGGGAATTCAATTTGTAGAGTATCTCTGCATTTTGTAGTTCCTTGTAAATGTGTTTAATCAAAATTAGATTGAACAAAATCCAACTTTAAGCTATAAGTAACAATTTAAATGAAAAGTATGCTTTAAAAACAACGTCTTCAAAAATTGGCTCTTTTGCTTTAATATCAAAGTACAAAACGATCTTCATTATATTCAAGAGTTTTGTCTTTTGGACTTTTTAATAATAGATATGGAACATCATTTACGAACAACATCTGTAATCAGAAATATTATGATAATTCTTTAAGGTTATGTAACGACAAAAGCCTTGGAAGGAACCTCTTTAAAAAAGAAGACTTATTTCGTTTTGGACTTTGCTCTTGAAAAAGTGGCTCCCACAGGGCTATGGATTTTAGTTCTCTTCATTACCAGCGGATTTAGGGGGGGGGCCTTTGAAATTAATTCATGAAAAATCCTGATTGGTCGATCCATGGCAACAACAGTGTGATATTTTACCTAATTGCACGGTCCGTATCGCACTCTGCGCATTGCGCTACTCCAAGATGCGTGCGCCATTCCTTCTGCACACACTTGTACTAAAAAACTTTTCAGGCAATAAGACGCTGTGCTAATTGCGAATCTATGGAACATCATCTCCAATTTAACTCAAAGCAAGGCCAGAAGATGCGAGGATGTTGCCTTTCATCATCATCAGAGGTCTATAGTTTACATTTACGGAATTTTCATGGCTGCCACTACAGCCAAAACTTCAGTAAACTGCATGGTGCATATATAATGGCAACTACATATTGTAAAGATGGTTTTATTATTTTGTTCAGTGATATCTACTCATTAGAACCTCATTGCAATAAACAAAACAAGAGACAATACGCACTACGCATCATTCAATTTAGCCATCTATACGGGTGCAACTGCACTTTTTTCTTCACATTTTTAGTTTTGCTGACCGACCACCCATAATTCAGAAGCAAAAAGTATGTGAACCGTAGAAACAAAAAGGCGTGCACTTACACTAATCTAGACAAACAGACAGTTTGAAATGTACACCAACAAATGCAATGGTTTTTACATATGTCATCTCTTTGCCCACCAAACTACTTTCATTTTCAGTGTAGCATTAAATTATTCACTGAATGAATCATTTAGGAAAATTTAACTCTGATTATTTTCTTAAACGATTATTTCCTTATCTGGAACAGCTGGCATGAAATAAATCATTTTTTATTCTGATGAGTTCATGTCCACAATGGCTGTAGTCGATCTTGCATTGTGTGTGTGCGTCTTCCTGCAAGTGTCATTGGCATGGGCTTCGGAGGATTTCAGCCTGAATCCCCAGTACCAGAGTGTGGGTGAGGGCGGGACGGCAAGATTCACTTGTCGCACAAACTTTGGAGTTGATTGTTCAAAATATACAATTTACTGGGAGAGGAAGCCAATTGGTAGCGATAACCATTTATTACTGGCCCACTGCTCAAACCTCATCAATCCATCTGATTTTATGAAATATTCAGTGTATCTGAATAGCACAAAAGATGAAACAGTCTATATGTTGGCTATTAACAAAGTTACGTCAACTGATAGTGGGCAGTACATCAGCTTTATATTCGACGGGGCAGATGTTCTATATTCCAGCATCGCAATACTCCATGTGACTGGTCATCAACCCATCTGTCAAACACCCCTAAACATATCTACCAGAGTTACCCAAAGCCAAGAACTGGTGGTGGGCGATGAAGGAGAGTTTGGCTGCGATGTTGACCCCCTTCCTGACTCATCTACGTTCAGATGGTTCATAAAAGAAGCAGGCAACCAGACTATTTCAATCAACGACACGGACAGAATCAAAACTTCAGCCAATCGACTGATCATCTCTCCGCTCCTGGCTTCAGACAACCAAAGTCAAATAAGATGCGAGGTTTCTTATTCCCAAGAATGTGAGCAACGGAGTCCTTGGTACGAGTTATTCCTGTATTCAAGGACCAAGTCCACACAGACCAGCTTCACGGCAAACAATTTCACTTCCAACCAGAATTTGACAACCAGTACCAGCAAGTCGACGCAGCCTCCAGCCAGCACCGATGCAACTCCAACCCCACACCCATTGCAGATCACCACTGGTCCCGATATGCAGCAGTCCGTGCCACTCTGGGTGATTGTTGGTGCTACCCTTGCCTTGCTGCTCCTGGTAGCTACCTTTCTTGGTGTCTGCTTCTATCGTCGTCAGCCTAAACCCAGACCGCGACAGGCTGACCAAGCCACCCTGACTCTAAGACGCTTAGGAAGTGCAGATGCCCACACATGGGTCTTTCCACGCTCAAGGGGTACAAAAGTGTGACATGGCATGGGGAAATAAAGCAGGATAATAATATCAAGTTGTTTGTCCTCTTTTCCGCTTGTTGAGGATTGTGCTCACCAAGACTTTAAGAATTTCCAGGCAAATTGTACAAGATGTGTATGCTCACAATGTTACATTTGCAACATGGACAGTAAGTTGGGTAATATTGAGAGAAAGATATAATTACCACGAATGTATTTAGCCAATTGTTTTTCCTTTTCATTCTTATCCCTACATAATTGTTACCTGTAAAAACCACGACAATCTACTGTGTATTGAAGACGTCACACGGTATTATATTCAGATTACGTACGTAACATGGACAGAAATTTGTCACAAATTTCTGTCCACGTTACGTACTTCATTTTATCAACAGTGTATGATAAAATGCTTTATACTCAGCGAGTTCATGTTTGTATATATATGAATTCATTTTGCTCTTTGCCCTAGTTTCATATGCATACAAGAACACAGGCCAGCAATCTGGCATGTTGCCAAGTCTTTGACCTAATTAACTGGATCACCTCACTCAGTTCTCCAGCCTTGCACAGCTGCACTCCATTACCATATTTGGTATGCCAGTGAGAGATTTCAATATGCAAATGTAAAGACCAACTTTGAACAAATGAAAAAATTTGTTTTGTCTTGTGTGGCTTAGTGAAGTGGTGGCCTGAGTTGGGCTGAACAGTGGGCTGTGCTCACTTTGGTCACAGTCATTGAGACAGCAAGATCAGATTTCTTCATGGGAGTGTGTCCCATGTACAAATTAATGTGACCGGTTTGACCAATCATCGGTATCCGGCACACTCATGAATATGGAATAACTGGAATGAATTAAAAGTTTCAAGTGACTGTGGCATAAATTCAAACCTGCGAGTAATTCCATGTATTTTTGTTGTTTGAGTCTAAGTATAAATTACATATAACTGTCTTAAAGACCAAGAATGATGTGCATTAATTGGACATTCGTTTTTTTATTCTCTTGGTTTTCAATCCTAACCGACTCTACTTTGTGCTCACAACCAACGAATAAAATCCTTTATTATTTGTTTTACCTCCAACCCTGTCAGGAACCCGACAAACTAAAAATAGATTCATAAAAAAACTTTTCAGGCAATAAGACGCTGGGTTAATGGCAAAGCTATGGAACGTAATCTCCAATTTTATCAAAGCAAGGCCAGAAGATGCAAGGATGTTGCCTCTTATCATCATCAGACGTCTATAGTTTACATTTCCTGGTTTTTCATGGCTGCCACTACAGCCAAAACTTCAGTAAACTGCATGGTGCATATATAATGTCAACTACATATTGTAGAGATGGCTTTTTTTGTTAAGTGATATCCACTCATGATAATCTCATTGCAATAAACAAAACAATACGCACTAGGCATCATTCAATTTAGCCATCTATACGGGTGCAACTGCACTTTTTTCTTCAGATTTTTAGTTTTGCTGACCGACCACCCGCAATTCAGAAGCAAAAAGTACGTGAGCCGTAGAAACAAAAAGGCGTGCACTTACACTAATCTAGATAAACAGTTTGAAATGTACACAAACAAATGCAATGGTTATTACATATATATGTCATCTCTTTGCTCACAAAACTACTTTCATTTTCAGTGTAGCATTGAATTATTCAAATGAATCATTTAGGAAAATTTAACTCTGATTATTCCTTTAAACGATTACTTCCTTATCTGGAACAGCTTACAAGAAATAAATATTTTTCATTCAGATGAGTTCATGTCCACAATGGCTACAGTCGTTCTTGTGTTGTGTGTGTGCGTTTTCCTGCAAGTGTCATTGGCATCAGGTTCGGAGTATTTAATCCTGAATCCCCAGTACCAGAGTGTGGGTGAGGGTGGGACGGCAAGATTCACTTATCGCACCAACTTTAGGGTTGATTGTTCAAACTATAGCATTAGCTGGATGCGGAAGCCAATTGGCAGCAATAAGTATAACGATACAGTACTGGCACATTGCTCAGAGACACAACTCGTCATTCTATCTGATTTTGAGAGATATTCAGTAAATCTGAATGGCGCAGAAAATACAACAGTCTTCACACTGGTTATAAACAAAGTTATGTCAACTGACAGTGGGCAGTATTACATCTACATATTCAACCCTGAACAATTTCTACATTCCAACATTGCAATACTCAATGTGACTGGTCATCAACCCATCTGTCAAACACCCCTGAACATATCTACCAGAGTTACCCAAAGCCAAGAACTGGTGGTGGGAGAAGATGGAGAGTTTGGCTGTGATGTTGACCCCCTTCCAGACTCATCTACCTTCAGATGGCTCATAAAGGGAGAAGGCAACCAGACTATTTCAATCAACGACACGGACAGATTTGCAACTTCAGCCAATCGACTGATCATCTCTCCGCTCCTGGCTTCAGACAACCAAAGTCAAATAAGATGCGAGGTTTCTTATTCCCAAGAATGTGAGCAACGGAGTCCTTGGCACCAGCTGAACAATTTCAGCAGCAACGCAACGCGACACCCATTGCTGATCACCACTGGTCTCGATATGCAGCAGACCGTACCACTCTGGGCGACTATTGGTGCTACCCTCGCCTTGCTGCTATTGGTAGCTACCTTTCTTGGTGTCTGCTTGCATTGTCAAAAGCCTAACCCCAGACCGCGTCAGGCTGACCAAGCCGCACCGACTCTAAGGAGTGCCACCCCCTCGTTGAGCCAGCGCCAGCGCCCTGTCCACATGCAGGTTGACGGGGTTCTCTACGCGATGCCCGAAATACGCCCAAACCAGACGGCTGCAAGGTCTGATTCTTCATCTCCAGGTGCTGGTAGTTTGAGAAGTAACAGACAGAGGAGGCATGAGCAAGAAGAGGTTTCCCTCACACGTGTACAGGTTGGTGAAGATCTGTACACTGTGCCGAATAAGGTGAAATCTCGCAGCGTAGAA
This sequence comes from Patiria miniata, assembly GCF_015706575.1. Classification (NCBI taxonomy): domain Eukaryota; kingdom Metazoa; phylum Echinodermata; class Asteroidea; order Valvatida; family Asterinidae; genus Patiria; species Patiria miniata. Next base: position 3,098,108 of record NW_024037061.1, read on the forward strand.
TCGTCTGAGGAGCTCTTCAATGACGATAGCAAATCAGATGCCGCTCTTGTGCGATTTCAGGTTGGGGAGGATCTGTACACAGTACCGAACAAACATTTCCCCGTTTGAACATACGGTATATCTCCAACCCAAGCTCATCATGATAAGGTTTTCTGATGACCTTCATCCTCATTATCGTAGTCATAGAGTTAGAAAGGCGTAACTTTGGTAATATAACCCAGAAAATATTCCATCAAGTATTGTACTAAATCATGCTTTTTGTTGTTGGTAGGATTAAGGAGCTGTTTTGTTCAATAATCAAACAAAAATTTTGAACAAACCAAACGAGAATGTTTCTTGCGGTCAAGTTGCTTATAACGCCCTCTGCATGGGGTGAAGCTTCACGTCAAAGTTACAGTAAAAACATGTACATATATTACATCAAGTTTTGAAATGAGCGGGGTATTAAATTTGTAGATTATATCTGCATTTTCAAGTTCCTTGTAAATATATTTAATCAAAAGTAGATTGCACAAAATCCAAGGGAACAATTTCAATGAAAAGTTTGCTTTAAATGCAATGTCTTCAAAAATTGGCTCTTATAAATCTGATATGTGGACTGGCTCCCTCGCTTTCATATCCAAGTACAAAATGATCTTCTTCATTATATTCAAGAGTTTTGTCCGTTGGACTTTTTAAAAATAGACAGGAACATCATTGACGAACAAAATCAGTAATCAGAAATATTATAATAATTCTTTAAGGTTATGTGAAGACAAAAGCCTTGGAAGGAACCTCTGTAAAAAAAAACTTATTTCGTTTTGGACTTTGCTCTTGAGAAAGTGGCTCCCACAGGGCTATGGATTTTAGTTCTCTTCATTACCAGCGGATTTAGGGGGGGGGGGCCTTTGAAATTTATTCATGAAAAATCCTGATTGGTTGATCCATGGCAACAACAGTGTGATATTATACCTAATCGCAAGGTCCGTATCGCACTCTGCGTATTGCGCTACTCCAAGATGCGTGCGCCATTCCTTCTGCACACACTTGTATTAAAAAACTTTTCAGGCAATAAGACGCCGTGCTAATTGCAAAGCTATGGAAAATAATCTCCAATTTTACTCAAAGCAAGGCCAGAAGATGCGAGGATATTGCCTCTCATCATCATCAGGAGTCTATAGTTTACATTTCCTGGTTTTTCATGGCTGCCACTACAGCCAAAAACTTCAGTAAACTGCATGGTGCATATATAATGGCAACTACATATTATATAAAGATGGCTTTTCTCGTTCAGTGATATCCACTCATGATAATCTCATTGCAATAAACAAAATAAGAGACAATACGCACTAGGCATCATTCAGTTTAGCCATCTATACAGGTGCAACTGCACTTTTTTCTTCAGATTTTTAGTTTTGCTGACCGACCACCCATAATTCAGAAGCAAAAAGTACGTGAACCGTAGAAACAAAAAGGCGTGCACTTACACTAATCTAGAAAAACAGACAGTTTGAAATGTACACAAACAAATGCAATGGTTTTTACATATATATGTCATCTCTTTGCTCACCAAACTAGTTTCGTTTTAAATTATTATTCACTGAATGAATCATTTAGGGAAATTTAACTCTGATTATTCTCTTAAACGATTACTTCCTTATCTGGAACAGCTTACATGAAATAAATCATTTTTCATTCTGATGAGTTCATGTCGACAATGGCTGTACTCGCTCTTGCATTGTGTGTGTGCATTTTCCTGCAAGTGTCATTGGCATCGGGTTCGGAGCATTTAAGCCTTAATCCCCAGTACCAGAGCGTGGGTGAGGGTGGGACGGCAAGATTCACTTGTCGCACCAACTTCAGGGTTGACTGTTCAAACTATAACATTCACTGGGATCGGAAGCCAATTGGCAGCGATGAGTATACAGTACTGGCACGTTGCTCAGAGTCAGACCTTGTCATTCTATCTGATTTTGAGAGATATTCAGTTCATCTGAATAGCGCAAAAGATGGAACAGTCTTCAAACTGGTTATAAATAATGTTACATCACTTGACAGTGGGCAGTATAAAATCTACATATTAAACCCTGAAAATGTAGTACCTTCCAACATCGCAGTACTCAATGTGACTGATCATCAAACCATCTGTCAAACACCCCTGAACATATCAACCAGAGTTACCCAAAGCCAAGAACTGGTGGTGGGTGATGAAAGAGAGTTTGGCTGTGATGTTGACCCCCTTCCAGACTCATCTACATTCAGATGGTTCATAAAGGGAGCAGGCAACCAGACTATTTCAATCAACGACACGGACAGATTCGCAACTTCAGCCAATCGAATGATCATCTCTCCGCTCCTGGCTTCAGACAACCAAAGTCAAATAAGATGCGAGGTTTCTTATTCCCAAGACTGTGAGCAACGGAGTCCTTGGCACCAGCTATTGCTGGATGCAAGGACCAAGTCCACACAGACCAGCTTCACGGCGAACAATTTCCTTTCAAACCAGAATTTGACCAACAGCACGAGCAGGTTAATGCAGTCTCCAGCCAGCACTGACGCAACTCCAACCCCCCACCAATTGCAGATCACTACTGGTCCCTATACGCAGCAATTATGGGCGATTATTGGTGCTTCCCTCGCCTTGCTGCTCCTCGTTGCTACCTTTCTTGGTGTCTGCTTTTATCGTCGTAAGCCAAAACCCAGACCGCATCAGAACGACCAGGCCACCCCGACTCTGAGACGCTTTGTCCCTACTCCGGTTGGTACAGATTCCCACATATACAGCAGTCACACATTCCAACGAGGAACCACGGATGTAAGTGGCTGGAATGCTGCCCTTTCGTCCGTCCAGCACCCTATCCACACACGTGTCAACACGGTTCTCTACGCGATACCCGCAACGCGCCCAGGCCAGGTGGCTGCAAGGTCTGATTCTTCATCTCTGGGTGCTGGTAGTTTGAGGGGTAACAGACAGAGGAGGAACGAGCAAGAAGAAGGTTCCCTCACACGTGTACGGGTTGGAGAAGATCTGTACACTGTGCCAAGTAAGGTGAAATCTCGCAGCGTGGAATCTTCTGAAGAGCTGTCCGATGACGATAGCGAATCAAATGTCGCTCTTAAGCGATTTCAGGTTGGGGAGGATCTGTACACAGTACCGAACAAACCTTTTCCCGTATGAACATACGGTATACCTCCAACCCAAGCTCATTAAGATAATGTGCCTCCGTCACTGTCATCCTTGTTATCGTAGTCGTAGAGTAAGAAAGGCGTGACTTTGGTTATGCAACCAAGAAAATATTCTATCAAGTATTGTACTATATATCGCTATTTTTGAAGGATTACGAAGCTGTGAACAAATTTAAACGAGAAAGTTGCTTTCGGCCATTTTGCTTATAAAGCCCTCTTTACGTATGTGGTGAAGCTGCACGTCAAAATTACAGTAAAAACATGTACGTGTATTACATCAAGTTTTGAAATGTTTTGAAAATGAATGGGGTATTTTATTTGTAGAGTATCTCTGATTTTGAAGTGCCTTGTAAATGTGTTTAATCAAAATTAGTTTGAACAAAATCCAAATTTAAGCTATAAGTAAATAATTTAAATGAAAAGTATGCTTTAAAAACAATGTCTTCAAAAATTGGCTCTTTGCTTAAATATCAAAGTACAAAACGATCTTCATTATATTCAAGAGTTTTGTCTGTTGGACTTTTTAATAATAGATATGGAACATCATTTACGAACAACATCTGTAATCAGAAATATTATGATAATTCTTTAAGGTTATGTAAAGACAAAAGCCTTGGAAGTAACCTCTTAAAAAAAAGAGAGACTTATTTCGTTTCGGATTTTGCTCTTGAAAAAGTGGCACCCACAGGGCTATGGATTCTAGTTCTCTTCATCACCAGCGGATTTAGGGGGGGGGGGCCTTTGAAATTTGTTCATGAAAAATCCTGATTGGTTGATCCATGGCAACAACAGTGTGACATTATACCTAATCGCAAGGTCCGTATTGCATTCTGCGTATTGCGCTACTCCAAGATGCGTGCGTTATTCCTTCTGCACACACTTGTACTAAAAAACTTTTCAGGCAACAAGACGCTGTGCTAATTGCAAATCTTTGGAAAATGCGAGGATGTTGCCTCACATCATCATCAGAGGTCTATAGTTTAAAATATCCTGGTTTTTCATGGCTGCCACTACAGCCAAAAACTTCAGTAAACTGCATGGTGCATATATAATGGCAACTACATATTGTAAAGATGGCTTTTCTTGTTCAGTGATATCCACTCATGATAATCTCATTGCAATAAACAAAATACATGTAAGAGACAATACGCACTAGGCATCATTCAGTTTAGCCATCTACATGTATATGGGTGCAACTGCACTTTTTTCTTCAGATTGTTAGTTTTGCTGAACGACCACCCGTAATTCAGAAGCAAAAAGTACGTGAACCGTAGAAACAAAAAGGCGTGCACTTACACTAATCTAGAAAAACAGTTTGAAATGTACAGAAAATGAAATGTACATATATATGTCATCTCTTTGCTCAACAAACTACTTTCATTTTCAGTGTAGCATTAAATTATTTACTGAATGAATCATTTAGGACAATTTAACTCTGATTATTCTCTTAAATTACTTCCTTATCTGGAACAGCTTACATGAAATAAATATTTTTCGTTCGGATGAGTTCATGTCCACAATGGCTGTAGTTGCTCTTGCATTGTGTGTGTGCGTTTTCCTGCAGGTTTCATCGGGTTTGGGGCATTTAAGCCTGAATCCACAGTACCAGAGCGTGGGTGAGGGTGGGACGGCAAGATTCACTTGTCGCACAAACTTCAGGGTTGAATGTTCAAACTATAACATTCACTGGGAGCGGAAGCCAATTGGCAGCGATAAGTATCCCGGTACATTACTGGCACGTTGCTCAGAGTCAGACCTCGTCATTCTATCTGATTTTGAGAGATATTCAGTAAATCTGAATGACGCAGAAAATACAACAGTCTTCACACTGGTTATAAACAAAGTTATGTCAACTGACAGTGGGCAGTATTACATCTACATATTAAACCCTGAAAATGTTCTACAGTCCAACATCGCAGTACTCAATGTGACTGGTCATCAACCCATCTGTCCAACACCCCTGAACATATCTACCAGAGTTACCCAAAGCCAAGAACTGGTGGTGGGCGATGAAGGAGAGTTTGGCTGTGATGTTGACCCCCTTCCAGACTCATCTACATTCAGATGGTTCATAAAGGGAGCAGGCAACCAGACTATTTCAATGAACGACACGGACAGATTCGCAACTTCAGCCAATCGACTGATCATCTCTCTGCTCCTGGCTTCAGACAACCAAAGTCGAATAAGATGCGAGGTTTCTTATTCCCAAGACTGTGAGCAACGGAGTCCTTGGCACCAGCTATTGCTGGATGCAAGGACCAAGTCCACACAGACCAGCTTCACGGCGAACAATTTCCTTTCAAACCAGAATTTGACCAACAGCACGAGCAGGTCAATGCAGTCTCCAGCCAGCACTGACGCAACTCCAACCCCACACCAATTGCAGATCACCACTGGTCCCGATACACAGCAGCCCGTGCCACTCTGGGTGATTGTTGGTGCTACCCTTGCCTTGCTGCTTCTCGTAGCTACCTTTCTCGGTGTCTGCTTCTATCGTCGTAAGCCTAAACCCAGACCGCATCAGGACAACCAGGCCACCCCGACTCTGAGACGCTTTATCCCCAATCCGGTTGGTACAGATTCCCACATATACAGCAGTCACACATTCCAACGAGGAACCACGGATGTAAGTGGACGGAATGCTGCTCCTTCGTCCGTCCAACACCCTATCCACACACGTGTCAACACGGTTCTCTACACGATACCCGCAACACGCCCAGGCCAGGTGGCTACAAGGTCTGATTCTTCATCTCTGGGTGCTGGTAGTTTGAGGGGTAACAGACAGAGGAGGAACGAGCAAGAAGAAGTTTCCCTCACACGTGTACGGGTTGGTGAAGATCTGTACACTGTGCCGAGTAAGGTGAAATCTCGCAGCGTGGAATCTCCTGAAGAGTTGTCCGATGACGATAGCGAATCAAATGTCGCTCTTGTGCGATTTCAGGTCGGGGAGGATCTGTACACGGTACCGAACAAACATTACCCCGTATGAACATAAGGTGTACCTCCAACCCAAGCTCATCAAGATAATGTGCCTCCGTCAGCGTCATCCTTGTTATCGTAGGCGTAAAGTAAGAAAGGCGTGACTTTGGTAATGCAACCCAGAATATATTCCATCAAGTATTGTACTATATATCGCTATTTTTGAAGGATTACGAAGCTGTGAACAAATTTAAACGAGAAAGTTGCTTGCGGCCATTTTGCTTATAATGCCCTCTGTATGTGGTGAAGCTGCACCTCAAAATTACAGTAAAAACATGTACGTGTATTACATCAAGTTTTGAAATGTTTTGACATTGAATGGAGTATTCAATTTGTAGAGTATCTCTGCATTTTGAAGTGCCTTGTAAATGTGTTTAATCAAAATTAGATTGAACAAAATCCAAATTTAAGCTATAAGTAAACAATTTAAATGAAAAGTATGCTTTAAAAACAATGTCTTCTAAAATTGGCTCTTTTGCTTTAATATCAAAGTACAAAACGATCTTCATTATATTCAAGAGTTTTGTCCGTTGGACTTTTTAAAAATAGATATGGAAGACGGAACATCATTTACGAACAACATCAGTAATCAGAAATATTATAATAATTCTTTAAGGTTATGTAAAGACAAAAGCCTTGGAAGGAACCTCTTTAGAAAAAGACATCTCTTTTTGGACTTTGCTCTTGAAAAAGTGGCTCCCACAGGGCTATGGATTTTAGTTCTCTTCAATACCAGTGGATTTAGGGGGGGGGGGGGGGAGGCGCCTTTGAAATTTATTCATGAAAAATCCTGATTGGTTGGTCCATGGCAACAACAGTGTGATATTTTACCTAATCGCAAGGTCCGCATCGCACTCTGCGTATTGTGCTACTCCAAGATGAGTGCGCCATTCCTTCTGCACACACTTGTACTAAAACACTTTTCAGGCAATAAGACGCTGTGCTAATGGCAAAGCTATGGAACGTAATCTCCAATTTTACTCAAAGCAAGGCCAGAAGATGCGAGGATGTTGCCTCTCATCATCATCAGGAGTCTATAGTTTACATTTACGGAATTTCATGGCTGCCACTACAGCCAAAACTTCAGTAAACTGCATGGTGCATATATAATGTCAACTACATATTGTAGAGATGGCTTTTTTTGTTAAGTGATATCCACTCATGATAATCTCATTGCAATAAACAAAACAAGAGACAATACGCACTAGGCATCATTCAGTTTAGCCATCTATACGGGTGCAACTGCACTTTTTTCTGCAGATTGTTAGTTTTGCTGACCGACCACTCGCAATTCAGAAGCAAAAAGTTTGTGAACCGTAGAAACAAAAAGGCATGCACTTACACTAATCTAGAAAAACAGAGTTTGAAATGTACACAAACAAATGCAATGGTTTTTACATATATATGTCATCTTGTTGCTCACCAAACTACTTCCATTTTCAGTGTAGCATTAAATTATTCACTGAATGAATCATTTAGGAAAATTTAACTCCGATTATTCTCTTAAACAATCACTTCCTTATCTGGAACAGCTTACAAGAAATAAATATTTTTCATTCAGATGAGTTCATGTCCACAATGGCTACAGTCGCTCTTGTGTTGTGTGTGTGCATTTTCCTGCAGGTTTCATCAGCATCGGGTTCGGGGCATTTAAGCCTGAATCCCCAGTACCAGAGCGTGGGTGAGGGTGGGACGGCAAGATTCACTTGTCGCACCAACGTTAGGGTTAAATGTTCAAAATACATGTATAACATTCACTGGCTGCGAAAGCCAATTTACCCGAAATCGACATTTTACCCAACCATCTTAATTCAGCAGTGTAGATCAGGGCTATTTATTAAACAAAATATACCTTGATGGAGGCATTTTCTTTCCGCACTTACAGATAAAAATATCAACTAAATTCATATCAGATTTGCTACATTCCAGCATCGCTATACTCCATGTGACCGGTCATCAACCCATCTGTCAAACACCCCTGAGCATATCTACCAGAGTCACCCAAAGCCAACAACTGGTGGTGGGCGATGAAGGAGATGTGGCTGTGGTGTCAACCCCCTTGTATACAATAACTAGCCTAAACCTATTTGAATACAACGGTTACATGTCCATGCCTATGAAGTCCATTTGTCAGTGTTGTACACTTATTCCAAGCTGTATTGCCCAATGTGACGTTTATATGTATCACATTTCACATACATAGTCAAATGAGTTCATGTATTCAAAAACTCTGAGGGAAGTTGTTTCAGAATCCCAAATACATGCATGTTTTTTGCCAGAGAATATTTCTAAATTTATCTTTAATGCGTCTTGGGTTCCCGAGAGATGTCTCCTGTCTGATTTAAGTCAATCGTGAATTTGCACATTTAAACTTATGACTTCATCAAACCAGAAATAGCGTGTATCTGTTTGTCAAACTGATACTGAAATTTAGCAAACACAAAAAGATGTTTTTATTCCCAAACTGAAACGAAAGGGTTTTGGGGGGAAAGGCTACATTTCTTGATTCTTTTTGTTTTGTTCTGACATGAAAATATTCATATTAAACTCAACCGGGCAATGTCCAATGAAATAGTTGCGGGCCCAATCACCCTGCTTTTGTATTCAACAAAGGCGAATCTCTCTAGTTTTACATATTTTTCTTTCTGTCTTTGTCACTTTCTTTTTGACTCACCTTGTTGTCATTCAGAAAGGCAACATCTGACTGTACTCTTATAAATGATTGCTTCCTTATCTGGATCAGCTTGCATGAAAAAAAGAAATGTATTCATTTGTCATTCGGACGGGTTGGTGGCAACAATGGCCGTAGTCGGTCTTGCGTTGTGTGTGTGCGTTTTCCTGCAGGTTTCATCGGCATCGGATTCGGGTCATTTCAGCCTGAATCCCCCGTACCAGAGTGTGGGTGAGGGTGGGACGGCAAGATTTACTAGTCGCATCAACTTTAGGGTTGATTGTAAACAATATACAATTCACTGGAAGAGGAAGCCAATTGCCAGCGATAACTATACATATCTGGCACGTTGCTCAGACCTCGTCATTCTATCTGATTTTGAGAAATATTCAGTGTATCTGAATAGCACGAACGATGCAACATTCTACACGTTGGTTGTTAACAATGCTACATCAACTGACAGTGGGCAGTACGTCAGCTATATATTCGACGGTGTAAATCTTCAACCTTCCAACATTGCAATACTCAATGTGACCGGTCATCAACACATCTGTCCAACACCCCTGAACATATCTACCAGAGTTATCCTAAGCCAAGAACTGGTGGTGGGTGATGAAGGAGAGTTTGGCTGTGATGTTGACCCCCTTCCAGACTCATCTATGTTCAGATGGTTCATAAAGGGAGCAGGCAACAAGACTATTTCCATCAACGACACGGACAGATTCGCAACTTTAGCCAATCGACTGATCATCTCTCCGCTCCTGGCTTCAGACAACCAAAGTCAAATAAGATGCGAGGTTTCTTACTCCCAAGACTGTGAGCAACGGAGTCCTTGGCACCAGCTATTGCTGGATGCAAGGACCAAGTCCACACAGACCAGCTTCACGGCGAACAATTTCCTTTCAAACCAGAATTTGACCGACAGCACGAGCAGGTCAATGCAGCCTCCAGCCAGCACTGACGCAACTCCAACCCCACACCAATTGCAGATCACCACTGGTCCTGATACGCAGCAGCCCGTGCCACTCTGGGCGATTATTGGTGCTACCCTCGCCTTGCTGCTCCTAGTAGCTACCTTTCTTGGTGTCTGCTTCTATCGTCGTAAGCCAAAACCCAGACCGCATCAGGACAACCAGGCCACCCCGACTCTGAGACGCTTTGTCCCCACTCCAGTTGGTACAGATTCCCACATATACAGCAGTCACACATTCCAACGAGGAACCACGGATGTAAGTGGATGGAATGCTGCCCTTGCGTCCGTCCAGCACCCTATCAACACACGTGTCAACACGGTTCTCTACGCGATACCCGCAACGCGCCCAGGCCAGATGGCTGCAAGGTCTGATTCTTCATCTCCAGGTGCTGGTAGTTTGAGGGGTAACAGACAGAGGAGGAACGAGCAAGAAGAAGGTTCCCTCACACGTGTACAGGTTGGAGAAGATCTGTACACTGTGCCAAGTAAGGTGAAATCTCGTAGCGTGGAATCTTCTGAAGAGCTGTCCGATGACGATAGCGAATCAAATGTCGCTCTTGTGCGATTTCAGGCTGGGGAGGATCTGTACACGGTATCGAACAAACATTTCCCTGTATGAACATACGGTGTATCTCCAACCCAAGCTCATCATGAAAAGGTTTTCTGATGACCTTCATCCTAGAAAGGCGTGACTTTGGTAATGTAACCAAGCATAAATAAATATTTTATCGAGCATTGAACTATACAGGGTCGATAAAAAATCACGAAACCGAGATATTATTGCTAATTGGAACAGAAGTAGGGCACATGTGAATCAAAGTGAGATATCCTCTGTTAAGGTTGATTCTCCTCTTAAATATGACACCCTGATCATGTCATTACATTCACAGTTGACTGAGCAGTGAGCAATTTTATGAAAGAGTCTATTTAGAGAACTGCGCCACTTTTCAATTGTGGTTTTTGAGGTGTCATTTGTCACAGAGTGAAAGGCTATGGTTGCCAATCAAGGCAGGTGGGGAAAAAAAGAGAGATTTCACCATGAAAAGTGGCGCAATTCTCTAAATAGACCCTTTCATAAAATTGGTCACTGCTCAGTCAACCGTGAATGTAACGACACGATCAGGGTGTCATTTTAAAGAGGAGATTCAACCCTAACAGAGGATATCTCTCTTTGATTCACATGTGCACTACTTCTGTTCCAATTAGCAATAATATCTCGGTTTCGGTTTTTTTTATCGACCCTGTATATCCGCATTGGACTATATATCCGCTATTTCCGTAAGTTTATGAAGCTGTTATGTAAACAACTAAATATAAATTTTGAACAAATCCAACGAGAATTTTGCTTGCGGTCATTTTGCTTATAACGCCCTCTGTATGTGGTGAAGCTGCACCTCAAAATTATCGTTAAAAACATGCATATGTGTTACATAAAGTTTTGAAATGAAAGGGGTATTGAATTTGTGGAGTATCTATGCATTTTCAAGTTCCTTCTAAAATGTGTCTAATCAAAATTAGATGAAACAAAATCCAAATTTTTAGCTATAAGGAAACAATTTAAATGAAAAGTTTGCTTTAAATGCAATGTCTTCAAAAATTTGCTCTTATAAATCTGATATACGGAATGGATCCCACGCTTTATTTAATATCAAAGTACAAAATGATCTTCTTCACTATATTCAAGAGTTTTGTCTGTTGGACTTTTTAACATTAGATAAGGAACATTATTGATGAACAAAAGCAGTAACCAGGAATATATGATAATAATTCTTTAAGGTTATGTTAAGACAATAGCCTTGGCAGGAATTTCTGTAAAAAAAGAAAGTTGGTTTATGTTCCGATTAACATTATTATTATTTATATTAGTCTGACCGCAAAAATTAGATTTCAGGACACTGCATTTATTTCTCAAATTTCGTTGAATTATCGCGCCACTCGAAGCTTCCATTGTGGCTGTTGACAACAGTGCGCGTATAGTATACCCTGCTGTGTCGCGCGCTACGCTCTGTTGACTGGTTGACTGACTTTATACGCTCCAGATTATGCAGGAACCAGCGAAAATGCCCGGATGACTGCAATATCAATGTTATTGCAGTCATGCGGGTACTTTTTATGAAAGCATACAATAGGCTGATTTATTTTTACCACTGGAAGCCTGATATAAATAATAATATCTTATATTACTCAAAGCAAGGCGTATATGACAAACATTGCAATCCAAGAAGATGCAAGGGTGTAGCCTCTCATCATATCAGGGGTCTATACATGTAGTTTACAGTTACCGTTACGTCATGGCTGCCACTACGGCCTGAACGTAAGTGAGCTGCTTGGTGCACATATAATGGCAACTACATATTGCAAAGATGGCTGTATTACATGTATTTTATCAGATCAATGATATTTTGTCCACATTTCAACTTAACTTGGTTTGTCAGATTTTTAACAACACTTCAAAAGCAAGGTATTTCTATGCTCACCTCCTGAATTGTGAAGCCAATAATAGTTTTGCATACAAGAACACCTTAATTGACTGAGTAAAAAACAATTTTAACATGCATGATAATTTCCCACTATTAATTTTCATTGTTAGTCCATCACTCAGACGGAAATACATTTCTACCATTGAGAATGTAGACTGTATCAACCATAGTATTTGTGATAGTGTCAAGACGGTTTTGTATCGTAACCAAATTCTTGATTATGATGATCTTGGCACTTTTGGTGGACTGCGCAGGTTATTTTGACAATCTTTAATTTCTGACATTGTCTGGATTATCTGGGGGTTGTCCCTGAGTGTCGGGGTTATCCTGTTTGTGTACACATATTTTGTGTTGGTGTTACGTATATAATTGAATGTTTTTACTGTAATTTTTTTCTTCTCCTTTTATGGAGGTTTTATTGGAAATAAATAAATGAATAAATTATTTAATTCATTCGGTGCAAATACACGCTTGACATCATTTACATAGCCATCTATATGGTTGCATCTGCACTTTCTTTCTTCAGATCGTTTAGTTTTGCTGACCGACCACTTGTAATTCAGAGGCAAAATAATATGTAAACTATATAAAAATAAAAAGGCATGCCCTTACTGTAATCTAGGTGAATAGGCAGTTTAAAACTTACATAAAGAAAACATGTATGGATTTGTTTTTACATATTCAAAACTAAAAGTTATCTTTTCTCAATGTCATCTCTCTATGTGTTTGCTCAACAATCTACTTCCATTTTCTATGTTGCATTAAATCATTCACTGAAGGTAGTCATTCAGGAAAGGCATCGCTCAATTAGCCATTTATACAGGTGAAAGTGTAATTTTTTTCTTCAGATGTTTAGATATGCTGACCGACCACCCGTAATTCAGACGCAAAATATGTGAACCCTAGAAACAAAAAGGCGTGCACTTACACTAATCTAGACAAACAGACAGTTTGATATGTACACAGACAAATGCAATGGTTTTTACATATATGTGTCATCTTTTTGCTCACCAAACTACTTTCATTTTCAGTGTAGCATTAAACTACTCACTGAATGAATCATTTAGGCAAATTTAACTCGGATTATTCTCTTAAACGATTACTTCCTTATCTGGAACAGCTTACATGAAATAAATCATTTTTCATTCGGATGAGTTGATGTCCACAATGGCTGTAGTCGCTCTTGCATTGTGTGTGTGCATTTTCCTGCAAGTGTCATATGCCTCGGGTTCAGAGCGTTTTAGCCTGAATCCTCAGTACCAAAGCGTGGGTGAAGGTGGGACGGCAAGATTCACCTGTCGCATCAACTTTAGGGTTGAATATCTACCAAGTACAATTTACTGGAGGAAACAGCAAGCGGGCGGTGATTACCAAAGGATATCCAATGATTCTGAGAAATACTCATTTTATCAGAATAGCACAAAAGATGCAACAGTCTACACGTTGGTTATTAACACTGTTACATCAGCTGACAGTGGGCAGTACGTCAGCTATATATTCGACGGTGAAACTGTTGTACATTCCAGCATCGCTATACTCAATGTGACCAGTCATCAACCCATCTGTCAAACATCCCTGAACATATCTACCAGAGTTACCCAAAGCCAAGAACTGGTGGTGGGTGATGAAGCAGAGTTTGGCTGTGATGTTGACCCCCTTCCAGACTCATCTACATTCAGATGGTTCATAAAGGGAGCAGGCAACCAGACTATTTCAATCAATAACACGGACAGATTCACAACTTCATCCAATCGACTGATCATCTCTCCACTCCTGGCTTCAGACAACCAAAATCAAATAAGATGCAAGGTTTCTTACTCCCAGGAATGTGAGCAATGGAGTCCTTGGCACCAGCTGAACAATTTCAGCAGCAATGCAACGCGACACTCATTGCTGATCACCACTGGTCTCGATATGCAGCAGACCGTACCACTCTGGGCGACTTTTGGTGCTATCGCCTTGCTGCTCCTGGTAGCTACCTTTCTTGGTGTCTGCTTGTTTTGTCGAAAGCCTAACCCCAGACCGCGTCAGGCTGACCAAGCCGCAACGACTATAAGGAGTACTGCCCCTTTGTTGGGCCAGCGCCAGCGCCCTGTCCACATGCAGGTTGACGGGGTTCTCTATGCGATGCCCGAAATACGCCCAAACCAGATGGATGCAAGGTCTGATTCTTCATCTCTAGGTGCTGGTGGTTTGAGAGGTAACAGACAGAGGAGGCATGAACAAGGAGAAGTTTCCCTCACACGTGTACAGGTTGGAGAAGATCTGTACACTGTGCCGAATAAGGTGAAATATCGCAGCGTAGAATCGTCTGAGGAGCTCTCCGATGACGATAGTGAATCAGATGCCGCTCTTGTGCGATTTCAGGTCGGGGAGGATCTGTACACGGTACCGAACAAACATTTCCCCGTATGAACATATTATGTATCTCCAACCCAAGCTCATCATGATAAGGTTTTGTGACGACCTTTTTATTTATTATCGTAGTCATAGAGTTAGAAAGGCATAACTTTGGTAATATAACCCAGAAAATATTCCATCAAGTATTGTACTATATCCTGCTTTTTTGGTAGGATTACGGAGCTGTTATGTTCAATAATCAAAGAAGAATTTTGAACAAATCAAACGAGAATGTTTCTTGCGGTCAAGTTGCTTATCACGCCCTCTGCATGGGGTGAAGCTTCACTTCAAAGTTACAGTAAAAACATGTACATATATTACATCAAGTTTTGAAATGAGCAGGGTATTAAATTTGTAGATTATCTCTGCATTTTCAAGTTCCTTGTAAATATGTTTAATCAAAAGTAGATTGAACAAAATCCAAGTTGTAGCTATAAGGGAACAATTTGAATGAAAAGTTTGCTTTAAATGCAATGTATTCAACAATTGGCTCTTATAAATCTGATATGTGGACTGGCTCCCTCGCTTTCATATCCAAGTACAAAATGATCTTCTTCATTATATTCAAGAGTTTTGTCCGTTGGACTTTTTAAAAGTACACATGGAACATTATTGACATACAAAATCAGAAATCAGAAATATGATAATAATTCTTTAAGGTTATGTAAAGACAAAAGCCTTGGAAGGAACCTCTGTAAAAAAAGACTTATTTCGTTTCGGATTTTGCTCTTGAAAAGTGGGTCCCACAGGGCTATGGATTTTAGTTCTCTTCATTACCAGCGGATTTAGGGGGGGGGGGGTTCCTTTGAAATTTATTCGTGAAAATTTCTGATGGGTTGATCCATGGCAACAACAGTGTGATATTATACCTAATCGCAAGGTCCGCATCACACTCTGCGTATTGCGCTACTCCAAGATGCGTGCGCCATTCCTTCTGCACACACTTGTACTAACAAACTTTTCAGGCAATAAGACGCTGTGCTAATTGCAAAGCTATGGAACATAATCTCCAATTTTACTCAAAGCAAGGCCAGAAGATGCAAGGATGTTGCCTCTCATCATCATCAGAGGTCTATAGTTTACATTTACGGAATTTTCATGGCTGCCACTACAGCCAAAACTTCAGTAAACTGCATGGTGCATATATAATGGCAACTACATATTGTAAAGATGGCTTTTTTTGTTAAGTGATATCCACTCATGATAATCTCATTGCAATAAACAAAACAAGAGACAATACGCACTAAGCATCATTAAATTTAGCCATCTATACGGGTGCTACTGCACTTTTTTCTTCAGATTTTTAGTTTTGCTGACCAACCACCCGCAATTCAGAAGCAAAAAGTATGTGAACCGTAGAAACAAAAAGGCGTGCACTTACTCTAATCTAGACAAACAGACAGTTTGAAATGTACACCAACAAATGCAATGGTTTTTACATATATGTGTCATCTCTTTACCCACCAAACTACTCTCATTTTCAGTGTAGCATAAAATTATTCACTGAATGAATCACTTAGGAAAATTTAACTCTGATTATTCTCTTAAACAATTCCTTCCTTAACTGGAACAGTTTACATGAAATAAATCATTTTTCATTCGGATGAGCTCATGTCGACAATGGCAAGAGTCGCTCTTGTGTTGTGTGTGTGCGTTTTCCTGCAGGTTTCATCGGCATCGGGTTCAGTTCATTTAAGCCTGAATCCTCAGTACCAGAGTGTGAGTGAGGGTGGGACGGCAAGATTCACTTGTCGCATCAACTTTAGGGTTGACTGTCAACAAAGTACAATTCACTGGATGAGGAAGCCAATTGACAGCGATAACTATACATTACTGGCAAGTTGCTCAGACCTCGTCATTCTATCTGATTTTGAGAAATATTCAGTGTATCTGAATAGCACAAAAGATGCAACAGTCTACACGTTGGTTATTAACAATATTACATCAACTGCCAGTGGGCAGTACTTCTTCTATATACTCAACGGAAAACATTTTTTACACTCCAGCATCGCAATACTCAATGTGACCGGTCATCAACCCATCTGTCCAACACCCCTGAACATATCTACCAGAGTCACCCAAAGCCAAGAACTGGTGGTGGGCGATGAAGGAGAGTTTGGCTGTGATGTTGACCCCCTTCCAGACTCATCTACGTTCAGATGGTTCATAAAGGGAGCAGGCAACCAGACTATTTCCATCAACGACACGGACAGATTCGTAACTTCAACCAATCGATTGATCATCTCTCCGCTTCTGGCTTCAGACAACCAAAATCAAATAAGATGCGAGGTTTCTTATTCCCAAGAATGTGAGCAACGGAGTCCTTGGCACCAGCTATTGCTGGATGCAGGGACCAAGTCCACACAGACCAGCTTCACCGTGAACAATTTCACTCCCAACCAGAATTTGACCACCAGCACGAGCAAGTCGACACAGTCTCCAGCCAGCACTGATGCAACCTCAACCCCACAATCATTGTGGATTACCACTGGTCCCAATACGAAGCAGTCCGTGCTACTCTGGGCGATTATTGGTGGTACGCTCGCCTTGCTGCTCCTGGTAGCTACCTTTCTTGGTGTCTGCTTCTATCGTCGTCAGCATAAACCCAGACCGCGACAGGCTGACCTGACTCTAAGACGCTTAGGAAGTGAAGATGCCCACACATGGGTCTTTCCACGCTCAAGGGGTACAAAAGTGTGACATGGCATTGGGAAATAAAGCAGGATAATAATATCAAGTTGTTTGTCCTCTGTTCCGCTTGTTGAGGATTGTGCTCACCAAGACTTTAAGAATTTCCAGGCAAATTGTACAAGATGTGTATGCTCACAATGTTACATTTGCAACATGGACAGTAAGTTGGGTAATATTGAGAGAAAGACATAATTACCACAAATGTATTTATCCAAATTTTTTTCCTTTTCATTCTTATCCCTACATAATTGTTACCTGTAAAAACCAAGACAATCTACTGTGTATTGAAGACGTCACACGGTATTATATTCAGATTACGTACGTAACATAGACAGAAATTTGTCACAAATTTCTGTCCACGTTACGTACTTCATTTTATCAACAGTGTATGATAAAATGCTTTATACATGTACTCAGCGAGTTCATGTTTGTATGTATATGAATTCATTTTGCTCTTTGCCCTAGTTTCATATACATACCAGAACACAGGCCAGCAATTTGGCATGTTGCTAAGTCTTTGACCTGATTAACTGGATCACCTCACTCAGTTCTCCAGCCTTGCAGAGCTGCACTCCATTACCATATTTGGTATGCCAGTGAGAGATTTCAATATGCAAATGTAAAGACCAACTTTGAACCAATGAAAAAATTTGTTTTGTCTTGTGTTGCTTAGTGAAGTGGTGGCCCGAGTTGGGCTGTAACAGTGGGCAGTGCTCACTTTTGTCACAGTCATTGAGACAGCAAGATCTGATTTCATCATGGGAGTGTGTCCCATGTACAAATTAATGTGACCGGTTTGACCAATCATCGGTATCCGGCACAGTTATCAATATGGAATAACTGGAATGAATTAAAAGTTTCAAGTGACTGTGGCATAAATTCAAACCTGCGAGTAATTCCATGTGTTTTTGTTGTTTGAGTCTAAGTATAAATTACATATAACTGTCTTAAAGACCAAGAATGATGTGCATTAATTGGACATTCGTTTTTTTATTCTCTTGGTTTTCAATTCTAACCGACTCTACTTTGGGCTCACAACCAATGAATGAAATCCTTTGTTATTTGTTTTACCTCCAACCCTGTCAGGAACCCCACAAACAAAAAATATATTCATAAAAAAACTTTTCAGGCAATAAGACGCTGTGCTAAAGGCAAAGCTATGAAACATAATCTCCAATTTATCAAAGCAAGGCCAGAAGATGCAAGGATGTTGCCTCTCATCATCATCAGAGGTTTATAGTTTACATTTACTATCTTTTTATGGCTGCCACTACAGCCAAAACTTCAGTAAACTGCATGGTGCATATATAATGGCAACTACATAATGTAAAGATGGCTGTTTTTGTAAAGTGATATCCACTCATGATAATCTCATTGCAATAAACAAAACAAGAGACAATACGCAATAGGCATCATTCAATTTAGCCATCTATACGGGTGCAACTCCACTTTTTTCTGCACATTTTTAGTTTTGCTGACCGACCACCCGCAATTCAGAAGCAAAAAGTACGTGAACCGTAGAAACAAAAAGGCATGCCCTTACACTAATCTAGACAAACAGACAGTTTGAAATGTACACAAACAAATGCAATGGTTTTTACATATGTCATCTCTCCATGTTTTTGCTCAATTTGCTTCCATTTTCAATGTAGTACTAAATCATTCATTGAATGTAGTCATTTAGGAAAGCAAACTCTGACTGTTCTCTTCAACGATTGCTTCCTTATCTGGAACAGTTTACATGAAATAAATCATTTTTCATTCGGATGAGTTCATGTCGACAATGGCTGTAGTCGCTCTTGCATTGTGTGTGTGCGTTTTCCTGCAAGTGTCATTGGCATGGGATTCGGAGGATTTCAGCCTGAATCCCCAGTACCAGAGTGTGGGTGAGGGTGGGACGGCAAGATTCACTTGTCGCACCAACTTAAGTGTTCACTGTTTAAAAAATGCAATTCACTGGATGAGGAAGCCAATTGGCAGCGATACCTATACATTACTGGCACGTTGCTCTGTTGTCATTCTATCTGATTTTGAGAAATATTCAGTGTATCTGAATAGCACAAAAGATGGAACAGTCTACACGTTGGTTATTAACAATGCTACATCAACTGACAGTGGGCAGTACGTCAGCTATATATTCGACGGTGCAAATCTTCTACATTCCAACATTGCAATACTCAATGTGACTGGTCATCAACCCATCTGTCAAACACCCCTGAACATATCTACCAGAGTTATCCAAAGCCAAGAATTGGTGGTGGGTGATGAAGGAGAGTTTGGCTGTGATGTTGACCCCCTTCCCGACTCAACTACGTTCAGATGGTTCATTAAGGGAGCAGGCAACCAGACTATTTCAATCAACGACACGGACAGATTCGTAACTTCAGCCAATCGATTGATCATCTCTCTGCTTCTGGCTTCAGACAACCAAAGTCAAATAAGATGCAAGGTTTCTTATTCCCAAGAATGTGAGCAACGGAGTCCTTGGCACCAGCTATTGCTGGATGCAAGGACCAAGTCCACACAGACCAGCTTTACTGTGAACAATTTCACTCCCAACCAGAATTTGACCACCAGCACGAGCAAGTCGACACAGTCTCCAGCCAGCACTGATGCAACTTCAACCCCACAATCATTATGGATTACCACTGGTCCCGATACGAATCAGTCCGTGTTACTCTGGGCGATTATTGGTGCTACCCTCGCCTTGCTGCTCCTAGTAGCTACCTTTCTTGGTGTCTGCTTCTATCGTCGTCAGCATAAACCCAGATTGCGTCAGGCTGACCAAGCCGCTCTGACTCTAAGACGCTTTGACCCCATCTCAGGAAGTGCAGATGCCCACACATGGGTCTTTCCACACTCAAAGGGTACAAAAGTGTGACATGGAATTGAAAAACTGAAGTAGGATAATAATATCAAGTTGCTTGTCCTCTTTTCCCCCTGTACATTCCCACTCCATTGTTGAGGATTGTGCTCACCAAGAATTTACGACTTTCCAGGCAATTTTACAAGATATGTATACCTAGAACGTTACGTTTGTAACATGGACAGTAAGTTTGTTAATATCGATAGAAAGTTATAATTACAATTTATCCAATATTTTACCTTTTCATTATCTCTACAGCATTGTTACCTTTAAAAACCAAGACAATGTACTGTATATTTGAACGTCACAGTGTAATATATTCAGATTATGTCTGTAACATGGATAGAAATTTGTCACAAATGTCTGTGCACATTATGTTGCTTACATTGTATAATAGTGTCTTAACACTGTGGTGTACAACAGTACTGACACTTTCACTACTTGTTTAATTAATTTGTAATTAACCTGTCATTTTTTTTGGCAAAAATTGTTCATACTCCACAAGTTCCCAAACAAACCATGGTTAAAAAGCATCGTGAGTACCCTTTAACCCTGGTTTAACTTTTGACCCAGAATTTCTGAGGCAAAGATCAGACCCAGGCCAACTCCCAATAGGATGTGTATTGTCAGGTATTGCTGCTGTTATCACAAGGCCATCAATCATCCTGTTACTAGGCCCAGTCTTGAAGCTGGGAGACAGGTGTTCCTCATCTGTAGCTATATACATGTAGCCTCAGTTTGTTGTGTTGGGGGGGGGGGGGGAGTTGGCCAGGGTGATTAAACTCGAACTTTTTTTGCACCGGTACTGACCAAATACAGAGCAATCTGTACATATATCTCATTTTTTGCCTTGAAATTATTTTCTTGAGCACAGAGGGCCTCTGTCCATCTATTTAGACAGTATGAGCAGTCATTATTTTCACCAAAATGCCAACTTAAGGGATTGTGTTAGACCGTAACACCCATGCACCATCACACTGAAAAGTTGAGTACTGTGGTGGATTACAACTATGAAACGGTGGTACCTCACAGGGTTAAAGACCAAGAGAAATGTGCTTTAATTGGACAGTCCTTTTTCATTCTCTTGGTTCTCATTTCTCACTGACTTTACTTTGGGCTCCCAACCAAAGAATAACACTTTGTTACATCAAACCCTGTCTAAAAAACCAACTGACAATTAATTAATAAAATAAAAATGCAGGCAATAAGATGCTACTGCGTTAATTGAAATGCTATCACGGAAAGTAATATCCTTTACTCAAAGCACGATGTATAGCAGACAATACACACTTGGCAAAATTCAACTCTTTCTGGTGCAACTGTTATGTTTTTCTTCATATTATATTTGTTGCCAACGGACCTACCCTAATTCAGAGCAAAAATAAATATGAGAACGATCAAAATAGAAATGCACGCCCTTAAAATAAACTGTAAAAACAGACAGTATGAAATATACATAAACAAATGCAATGGTTTTTACATGTATGTCATCTCTCAATGTTTTTGCTCAATCTACTTCCTTATCTGGAACAGCGTACACGAAATAATCACTTTTCATTCGGATGAGTTCATGTCCACAATGGCTGTAGTCGCTCTTGCGTTGTGTGTTTGCGTTTTCTTGCAAGTGTCATCAGCATGGGATTCGGAGGATTTCAGCCTGAATCCCCAGTACCAGAGTGTGGGTGAGGGTGGGACGGCAAGATTCACCTGTCGCATGAACTTTAGGGTTGAATGTCCAAATTATACAATTTACTGGAGGAGGAAGCCAATTGCCAGCGATAACTATACATTACTGGCACGTTGCTCACACGTCGACATTCCATCTGATTTTGAGAAATATTCAGTGTATCTGAATAGCACAAAAAATGCAACAGTATACACCTTGGTTATTAACAATGTTACATCAGCTGACAGTGGGCAGTACGACAGCTATATATTCGACGGTGTAAATTTTCTACATTCCAACATTGCAATACTCAATGTGACCGGTCATCAACACATCTGTCAAACACCCCTGAACATATCTACCAGAGTTATCCAAAGCCAAGAATTGGTGGTGGGTGATGAAGGAGAGTTTGGCTGTGATGTTGACCCCCTTCCAGACTCATCTACATTCAGATGGTTCATAAAGGGAGCAGGCAACATGACTATTTCCATCAACGACACGGACAGATTTGCAACTTCAGCCAATCGACTGATCATCTCTCCGCTCCTCGCTTCAGACAACCAAAATCAAATAAGATGCGAGGTTTCTTATTCCCAAGAATGTGAGCAACGGAGTCCTTGGCACCAGCTACTGCTGGATGCAAGGACCAAGTCCACACAGACCAGCTACACGGCGAACAATTTCCTTTCAAACCAGAATTTGACCACCAACACGAGCAGGTCAATGCAGTCTCCAGCCAGCACTGACGCAACTCCAACCCCACACCAATTGCAGATCACTACTGGTCCCTTTACACAGCAGCCCGTGCCACTCTGGGTGATTGTTGGTGCTACCCTTGCCTTGCTGCTCCTCGTAGCTACCTTTCTCGGTGTCTGCTTCTATCGTCGTAAGCCTAACCCCAGACTGCATCAGGACAACCAGGCCACCCCGACTCTGAGACATTTTGTCCCCACTCCCGTTGGTACAGATTCCCACATATACAGCAGTCACACATTCCAACAAGGACCCATGGATGTAAGTGGACGGAATGCCGCCCCTTCGTCCGGTCAGCGCCCCCCACACACACGTGTCGACACGGTTCTCCACGGGATACCCACAACGCGCCCAAGCCAGGTGGCTGCAAGGTCTGATTCTTCATCTCTGGGTGCTGGCAGTTTGAGAAGTAACAGACAGAGGAGGAACGAGCAAGAAGAAGTTTCCCTCACACGTGTACGGGTTGGTGAAGATCTGTACACTGTGCCGAGTAAGGTGAAATCTCGCAGCGTGGAATCTTCTGAAGAGGTGTCCGATAACGATAGCGAATCAAATGTCGCTCTTGTGCGATTTCAGGTCGGGGAGGATCTGTACACGGTACCGAACAAACATTATCCCGTATGAACATACGGTATACCTCCAGCCCAAGCTCATCAAGATAATGTGCCTCCGTCACCGTCATTCTTGTTATCGTAGTCGTAGAGTAAGAAAGGCTTGACTTTGGTAATGCAACCCAGAAAATATTCCATCAAGTACTGTACTATATGTCGCTTTTTTTGAAGGATTACGAAGCTGTGAACAAATTTAAACGAGAAAGTTGCTTGCGGCCATTTTGCTTATAAAGCCCTCTGTATGTGGTGAAGCTGCACGTCAAAATTACAGTAAAAACATGTACGTGTATTACATCAAGTTTTGAAATGTTTTGAAATTGAGTGGAGTATTCAATTTGTGGAGTATCTCTGCATTTTGAAGCTCCTTGTAAATGTGTTTAATCAAAATTAAATTGAACAAAATCCAAATTTAAGCTATAAGTAAACAATTTAAATGAAAAGTATGCTTTAAATACAATGTCTTCAAAACTTGGCTCTTTCACTTTAATATCAAAGTACAAAACGATCTTCATTATATTCAAGAGTTTTGTCCGTTGGACTTTTTAATAATAGATATGGAACATCATTTACGAACAACATCTGTAATCAGAAATATTATAATAATTCTTTAAGGTTATGTAAAGACAAAAGCCTTGGAAGGAACCTCTGCAAAAAAAAGAAAACTTATTTTGTTTCGGACTTTGCTCTTGAAAAAGTGGCTCCCACAGGGCTATGGATTCTAGTTCTCTTCATCACCAGTGGATTTAGGGGGGGGGGGCCTTTGAAATTTGTTCATGAAAAATCCTGATTGGTAGATCCATGGCAACAACAGTGTGATATTATACCTAATCGCATGGTCCGCATCGCACTCTGCGTATTGCGCTACTCCAAGATACGTGCGCCATTCCTTCTGCACACACTTGCACTAAAACACTTTTCAGGCAATAAGACGCTGTGCTAATTGCAAAGCTTTGCAACATAATCTCTAATTTCACTCAAAGCAAGGCCAGAAGATGCGAGGATGTTGCCTCTCATCATCATCAGAGGTCTATAGTTTAAAATATCCTGGTTTTTCATGGCTGCCACTACAGCCAAAACTTCAGTAAACTGCATGGTGCATATATAAAGGCAACTACATATTGTAGAGATGGCTTTTTTTTTTTTTTAATGATATCCACTCATGATAATCTCATTGCAATAAACAGAAGAAGAGACAATACGCACTAGGCATCATTCAGTTTAGCCATCTATACGGATGCAATTGCACTTTTTTCTTCAGATTGTTAGTTTTGCTGACCGACCACCTGCAATTCAGAAGCAAAAAGTATGTGAACTGTAGAAACAAAAAGACATGCACTTACTCTAATCTAGAAAAACAGACAGTTTGATATGTACACAAACAAATGCAATGGTTTTTACATATATATGTCATCTCTTTGCTCACCAAACTACTTTCGTTTTTAGTGTAGCATTAAACTACTCACTGAATGAATCATTTAGGAAAATTTAAGTCTGATTATTCTCCTAAACGATTACTTCCTTATCTGGAACAGTTTACATGAAATAAATCATTTTTCATTCGGATGAGTTCATGTCCACAATGGCTGTAGTCGCTCTTGCATTGTGTGTGTGCGTTTTCCTGCAAGTGTCATTGGCATCGGGTTCAGAGCATTTAAGCCTGAATCCTCAGTACCAGAGCGTGGGTGAGGGTGGGACGGCAACATTCAATTGTCGCATCAACTTTAGGGCTGATTGTCAACAATATACAATTCACTGGATGAGAAAGCCAATTGGCAGCGATACCTATACATTACTGGCACGTTGCTCATACGTCGTCATTCTTTCTGATTTTGAGAAATATTCAGTGTATCTGAATAGCACAAAAGATGAAACAGTCTACATTCTGGTTATTGACAACGTTACATCAGCTGACAGTGGGCAGTACAGAAGCTATATATTCGACGGTGTAAATCTTCTACCTTCCAACATCGCAATACTCCATGTGACCGGTCATCAACCCATCTGTCAAACACCCCTGAACATATCTACCAGAGTCACCCAAAGCCAAGAACTGGTGGTGGGTGATGAAGGAGAGTTTGGCTGTGATGTTCACCCCCTTCCCGACTCATCTACGTTCAGATGGTTCATAAAGGGAGCAGGCAACCAGACTATTTCAATCAACAACAAGGACAGATTTGCAACTTCAGTTGATCAACTGATCATCTCTCCGCTCCTGGCTTCAGACAACCAAAGTCAAATAAGATGCTAGGTTTCTTATTCCCAAGAATGTAGGCAATGGAGTCCTTGGCACCAGCTGAACAACTTCCTAAAATCCAAAGGGATTTTCCATTCTAGTAAGAAAATACTCATTTCTGTTTACCTACATTTGCATATCAGCGCGCATGCGCACAAACATTCGCTGAAAAGAATAGCGCCCAAGCCACACCCTCATTGTCCACTGCATGCCCCACGCCCACAAAGGACCCTGTAACGTAATAGCTCGTCCTAGTTTTTTTTTTTTTTTTTTAAAGGAGGGATGGTAAACAGAGGTGAGTATTTTCTTACTAGAATGGAAAATCCCTTTGGATTTTAGGAATTCCATTACAGAAAATACCTCACCTCTGTTTGCAGAGTAGCACCGAAAGTCTCAAGGGGGGAAGGGACATGCAGTGGTACTTGAAAGTCTAGACTAGGCCTACATGCAATTCTAAATAACATGCAAAGGTTGTCTAGACATACCCCGGAGCTGCCTATCTATTTCAAAGGAGCTGTGCGGGCTGAGCGGGCTGCTGATCGTGCTGTTTCTTGGAGGACTTTCTTGCCCATGTGTCCCTCCGATTGCACGACATCCTTCAGGTAGCATGATGTGAAAGTCGAAGGATTTTTCCAGCAGGCCGCTTTCATAATCTCTGAAAGAGGAACTCCAAGCAGATGGGCCCATGAAGTCGACATGCTGCGTGTCTCGTGGGCTCCTGATTTCGATCCTCGATGGTCGGAATGGCATTGTATGGCCACCGAAATCCATCGAGCGATCGTGGTCACAGAGGCTTTGTGATGAGGCTGGATGGTCGTAATAAACAGTTGCTTGATGTCTCCTCTGAGGGGCTTGGTGCGAGCATTGTAGTACTTGAGCGCTCGCACGGGGCACCACCATTTATCCTCCGCTACTGAAGAGAACGATGACAAACTTGGTACAAATATGTCGGGTAGTGAGAAACCCATTGATTGATTCTTGGTGAGAAAACCTACCCTTGGAATTAGTCGTACACCGCCAGGTTCCCATCTAATATGGCCCGGTTCCACTGACAGAGCATGGAGTTCGCATCTGCGGCGAGCTGTAGCTGCAGCCAGTAAAAATATGGTTTTAACTGTAAGATGGTGAAGGGACGAACTACCTGCTGGTTCAAACGGAGGTTTGGAGAGAGATAACAGGACGGTGCCCAGATCCCATGATGGTATCAGCTTCCTGGTAGGAGGCCGATCATTAAACATACCACGTATCATGTGAGAAATTGATGTATTGGATGAAGTTGTTGTGCCATCATGGAAACCTTGATGAAGGACACCAATAGCTGATCTGTAGCCCTTAACTGTTGAAATTTGAAGGCCTGAATTAAAAAGGTGAAGAAAGAAATCCCCAATCGAGGTTACAGATGCAGAACGGGGATTGACAGCTCTCTCCTCACACCATTTGGTGAAGTGGAGCCAGATGGGTGGCCTGAAGAGATATTTGGCGAGGAATTCACCCGCTGAGTAGCTCCCAAGTGGCTAGGCAGAGAGACGGAGAGTGAGTTCCCCCTGGCGGTTGATGTAAGACACTACTGTGGAGTTGTCTGACTTGACTAGAACTAATTTGTTGAGGACTTCGGACTCTAGGGAAATTAAAGCCTTGTACACTGCCCGGAGCTCTAGGTGATTGATGTGAAGTAGACTCTCGTCCATCGACCATGTGCCGGCCCGTGATAGATTGTCCTGGTGAGCTTCCCAACCCAGAGTTGAGATGACGCCAAGAGTGGACCCCGTTGGAAGCAGAATGATGGCGTTCTTGTCTATCAGAGAGAAGATTTCCTTCTCCAAAGTCGCCCGGCGTGCAGGATCTGAGGGAACAGGAGTTGGTCGTCTTGGAGGTTGAAGAGGAGGGTTGCTGGTGAATTCCAGACGGTACCCTGTCGAGATAGTTTGAAGAACCCAAATGTCCGAGGTTACGTGAAACCATCTCTGACTGGACCCGAAGCTGGAGGGCTGAAAACTGCGTTGTAGTCAAAGGCCCTTGTTACCTCGCGACCCCCGGGACTTGAAAGGCCGCGAATATCTGGAACGCTGTCTCCTTGTGAAGCTGGGGGGAGACGAAGAAGCCTGATGCCCCTGATTCTTCGACTGGTTGGAGCCCTTGTCGGTAGAAAACGGGCGTTGATTGTTCTTGTAGGGCTGACTGGGGGCAAATGTAGAGGGGCGTTTGGCTGAACGCCGACGAAGATCGAACTTGTCTTCAGCTTTGAGGCGTTTGGCTTCATGTAACATAGTCTCGTCGAACCTGTTGTCAAAGAGATCACGCCCAGCCAGGGGAAGGTCTAGCATGCAATCCTTCACCCCAAGTGGAGGGAGAAACAACTTGTCTACAACAAGGGAACGTCGCAGCAACGAAGTTGAAGCAAAACCCAAACTAAATTCCTTGAGTTAAAAACTCAGACAATCATCCAAAAAATGGAACATTTCGGGTATCTTATATGGCTCACACAAGGAAGGATCTCCATAACATCGAGCAAGGGTATCCGATAACAGGATGGAGAAAGAGGCCACTTTGGCCCCTTGACGCAGATGGCTATCCAAGTAGGCAATTCTTTTGTCAAGTGTTTTCGTCGTAGCATCAAAAGTTTGCTTCTGAGATTGCGGATTCTCACGTCTCAGCAAGTCTTTGGCCTCAGAAGACAAGGAAGGGGTAGAAAAAAATCTATCAGTGTCCGCTTTATTGGTGTTGAACATGCCTGCAAACCTGCTCGGTCCACAAGAGAGAGATTGCTTGCTTTGCACCTGACTAAGGGACTCATTCATAGAGTCAGCACACATTCTATCAATAGGAAAAGTGGGCTGCGAAGGCTTAGATTTATGAGTACCAGAATCTCTGCGATATGAAGGTCGAGTAGATTCGCCTGGGGAAGGGGGTGGAAACTGAAGGATCTTACCCACTTCCGTCATCGTAAGATTAGCCCGTTGGACATTGAAGAGACTATCTTCATCCACTGTCTGCCCGAGGAAAAAGAAGACCTTGAAGGAGATCTAGAATGCGATTGTCGGCTTCGATGACCAGAATCCGACCGTGAGTAATCACGATCATGACGAGAAGAACGATGTCGGCGCCGATGTCGATCGTCGGAGTCCGAGCGGGACCGCGCACGAGACCGGGAACGGCGCCGTGGATCGCGGCGTTCTCTCCCCGCCCGGCTGGTGTGTTCACCGAAGCGTTGCGGAGAACGGAGTCTGTGTCCTGTGAAAGGTACGCCATGATCTTGCGGAGAATGTGAAGAATTACCCTGATAAGGTGTGTAATGGTGTGAAAATCCCATCGGAAAAGTCTGGGGATAAACCCGCGGGTCGTAGGCTGGAACACTGAGTGGATACGGAGTGCGAGTATTGTGGTCGAAGTGACGAGGATCGTTCGGGAAAAAGGACCACGTGTGAGGTTCCGAGTGATGAAGAAAATCTCGCCGAGATTCGCTTGTAAAACTAGGTTGAGAATACGAACCCGTTGTATGGCTGACTGAAGATGATGGTGGTGGTGGTGCTCCAAGCCTCTGTGACCTGGCGGGGCTGGTCGGATTACTGAGGGACCTTTGGGTTTCGAACGCCAAGCCCCGCCGTCCCGCCTGCACATGCGAGTCGACCTGTTGTTCCGAAGCGTGCATGTGCTCCTGCGGGATTTGTCGGGGAGTGGCCGTAATTCTCATTGGAGAATTCTTTGACCCTGGAGAAATTCCAACTGCCGAACCCGGGAGATTGGACCCAGTCGTAGCAGAGGAATTATCACGCTTGGATTGAGTAGAGGGTGACTTTCCAGTAGAACGGCTTGAGACAGTTTTCTTCTTGGTTTTGGCAGAGTCCACCATTTTGTAATCACAGCGAGAACAGCTAAAAATTGTACGTCTTTACACTACGCGTCGCTGAAAAAACTAGGACGAGCTATTACGTTACAGGGTCCTTTGTGGGCGTGGGGCATGCAGTGGACAATGAGGGTGTGGCTTGGACGCTATTCTTTTCAGCGAATGTTTGTGCGCATGCGCGCTGATATGCAAATGTAGGTAAACAGAGGTGAGGTATTTTTGGAATTCACTTCTTTCTGTCTATTTCATTTTCGTTTTGACTCACCTTGTTATTATTCAGAAAGGCAACATCTGACTGAACTCTTATAAATGATTGCTTCCTGATCTAGATAAGCTTGCATGAAAAAAATAAATTTATTCATTTGTCATTCGGACGGGTTGGTGGCAACAATGGCTGTAGTCGCTCTTGCATTGTGTGTGTGCATTTTCCTGCAGGTTTCATCGGCATCGGGTTCAAGGCATTTAAGCCTGAATCCCCAGTACCAGAGCGTGGGTGAGGGTGGGACGGTAAGATTCACTTGTCGCACCAACTTCAGGGTTGACTGTTCACAATATAACATTAAATGGCATCGGAAGCCAATTGGCAGCGATAAATATACAGTACTGGCACGTTGCTCAGAGTCAAACTTTGCCATTGTATCTGATTTTGAAAGATATTCAATTTATCTGAGTAGCACGAAAGATGCAACAGTCTTCACACTCGTTATAAACAAAGTTATGTCAACTGACAGTGGGCAGCATAACATCTACATATTCAACACTGAAAATGTTCTACGGTCCAACATCGCTATACTCAACGTGACCAGTCATCAACCCATCTGTCAAACACCCATGAACATATCCACCAGAGTTACCCAAAGCCAAGAACTGGTGGTGGGTGATGAAGGAGAGTTTCGCTGTGATGTTGACCCCCTTCCCGACTCATCTACGTTCAGATGGTTCATAAAGGAAGCAGGTAAACAGACTATTTCCATCAACGACACGGACAGATTCGCAACTTCAGCCAATCGACTGATCATCTCTCCGCTCCTGGCTTCAGACAACCAACGTCAAATAAGATGCGAGGTTTCTTATTCCCAAGAATGTGAGCAATGGAGTCCTTGGCACCAGCTATTGTTGGATGCAAGGACCAAGTCCATGCTGACCAACTTCACCGTTAACAATTTCACTTCAAGCCAGAATTTGACAACCAGCACGAGCAAGTCGACGCAGTCTCCAGCCAGCAACGATGCAACTCAAACCCCACACCCATTGCAGATCACAACTGGTCTCGATACCTCCAGCACAAGCAAGTCGACGCAGCTTCCAGCCAGCACTGACGCAACTCAAACTCCGAACCCATTACGGATTACCACTAGTCCCAATACACAGCAGCCCGTGCCACTCTGGGCGATTATTGGTGCTACCCTGCCCTCGCTGCTCCTCGTTGGTACCTTTCTTGGTTTCTGCTGTTATCATCGTAAGCCAAAACCAAGACCGCATCAGGATGACCAGGCCACACCGACACTAAGACGCTTTGTCCCCACTCCAGTTGGTACAGATTCCCACATATACAGCAGTCACACATTCCAACCTGGAACCACGGATGGAAGTGGACCGAATGCTGCCCTTGCGTCCGTCCAGCACCCTATCCACACACGTGTCAACACAGTTCTCTACGCTACACCCGCAACGCGCCCAAGCCAGACGGCGGCAAGGTCTGATTCTTCATCTCTAGGTGCTGGTAGTTTGAGGGGTAACAGACAGAGGAGGAACGAGCAAGAAGAGGTACCCCTCACACGTGTACAGGTTGGAGAAGATCTGTACACTGTGCCGAGTAAGGTGAAATCTCGCAGCGTGGAATCTTCTGCAGACCTGTCCGATGATGATAGCATATCCGATGTCGCTCTTGTGCGATTTCAGGTTGGGGAGGATCTGTACACAGTACCGAACAAACATTTCCCTGTATGAACAAACGGTGTATCTGCAACCCAAGCTCATCATGATAAGGTTTTCTGATGACCTTCTTCCTCATTATCGTAGTCATAGAGTTAGAAAGGCGTAGCTTTGGTAATATAACCCAGAAAATATTCCATCAAGTATTGTACTAAATCATGCTTTTTGTTGTTGGTAGGATTAAGGAGCTGTTTTGTTCAATAATCAAACACAAATTTTGAACAAATCAAACGAGAATGTTGCTTGCGGTCAAGTTGCTTATAACGCCCTCTGCATAGGGTGAAGCTTCACGTCAAAGTTACAGTAAAAACATGAACATATATTACATCAAGTTTTGAAATGAGCGGGGAATTAAATTTGTAGATTATCTCTGCATTTTCAAGTTCCTTGTAAATGTATTTAATCAAAAGTAGATTGCACAAAATCCAAGTTTTAGCTAAAAGGAAACAATTTAAATGAAAAGTTTGCTTTAAATGCAATGTCTTCAAAAATTGGCTCTTATAAATCTGATATGTGGACTGGCTCCCTCGCTTTCATATCCAAGTACAAAATGATCTTCTTCATTATATTCAAGAGTTTTGTCCGTTGGACTTTTTAAAAATAGACATGGAACATCATTCATATACAAAAGCAGTAGTCAGAAATATTATAATAATTCCTTAAGGTTATGTAAAGACAAAAGCCTTGGAAGGAACCTCTGTAAAAAAAGACTTATTTCGTTTCGGATTTTGCTCTTGAAAAGTATCTCCCACAGGGCTATGGATTCTAGTTCTCTTCATCACCAGCGGATTTTGGTGGGGAGCGCCCTTTGAAATTTGTTCATTAAAAATCCTGATTGGTTGATCCATGGCAACAACAGTGTGATATTATACCTAATCGCAAGGTCCGTATCGCACGCTGCGTATTGCGCTACTCCAAGATGCGTGCGCCATTCCTTCTGCACACACTTGTACTAGAAAACATTTCAGGCAATAAGACGCTGTGCTCATTCCAAAGCTATATAACATAATGTCCAATTTTACACAAAGAAAGGCCAGAAGATGCAAGGATGTTGCCTCTCATCATCATCAGAGGTCTATAGTTTACATTTACGGAATTTTCATGGCTGCCACTACAGCCAAAACTTCAGTAAACTGCATGGTGCATATATAATGGCAACTACATATTGTAAAGATGGTTTTATTATTTTGTTCAGTGATATCCACTCATGATAATCTCATTGCAATAAACAAAACAATACGCACTAGGCATCATTCAATTTAGCCATCTATACGGGTGCAACTGCACTTTTTTCTTCACATTTTTAGTTTTGCTGACCGACCACCCATAATTCAGAAGCAAAAAAGTATGTGAACCGTAGAAACAAAAAGGCGTGCACTTACACTAATCTAGACAAACAGACAGTTTGAAATGTACACCAACAAATGCAATGGTTTTTACATATATGTCATCTCTTTGCTCGCCAAACTACTTTCATTTTCAGTGTAGCATTAAATTATTCACTGAATGAATCATTTAGGAAAATTTAACTCTGATTATTTTCTTAAACGATTATTTCCTTATCTGGAACAGCTTGCATGAAATAAATCATTTTTTATTCTGATGAGTTCATGTCCACAATGGCTGTAGTTGCTCTTGCATTGTGTGTGTGCGTCTTCCTGCAAGTGTCATTGGCATGGGCTTCGGCGGATTTCAGCCTGAATCCCCAGTACCAGAGTGTGGGTGAGGGCGGGACGGCAAGATTCACTTGTCGCACAAACTTTGGAGTTGATTGTTCAAAATATACAATTTACTGGGAGAAGAAGCCAATTGGTAGCGATAACCATTTATTACTGGCCCACTGCTCAAACCTCATCAATCCATCTGATTTTGAGAAATATTCAGTTCATCTGAATAGCACAAAAGATGAAACAGTCTACATGTTGGCTATTAACAATATTACGTCAACTGATAGTGGGCAGTACATCAGCTTTATATTCGACGGGGCAGATGTTCTATATTCCAGCATCGCAATACTCCATGTGACTGGTCATCAACCCATCTGTCCAACACCCCTGAACATATCAACCAGAGTCATCCAAAGCAAAGAACTGGTGGTGGGTGATGAAGGAGAGTTTGGCTGTGATGTTGACCCCCTTCCAGACTCATCTACATTCAGATGGTTCATAAAGGGAGCAGGTAACCAGACTATTTCCATCAAAGGCACGGACAGATTTGCAACTTCAGCCAATCGACTGATCATCTCTCCACTCCTGGCTTCAGACAACCAAAGTCAAATAAGATGCGAGGTTTCTTATTCCCAAGAATGTGAGCAACGGAGTCCTTGGCACCAGCTATTGCTGGATGCAAGGACCAAGTCCACACAGACCAGCATCACGGCGAACAATTTCCTTTCAAACCAGAATTTGACCAACAGCACGAGCAGGTCCATGCAGTCTCCAGCCAGCATTGACGCAACTCCAACCCCACACCAATTGCAGATCACTACTGGTTCCTATACGCAGCAGCCCGTGCCACTCTGGGTGATTATTGGTGCTACCCTTGCCTTGCTGCTCCTCGTAGCTTCCTTTCTTGGTGTCTGCTTCTATCGTCGTAAGCCAAAACCCAGGCCGCATCAGAACGACCAGGCCACCCCGACTCTGAGACGCTTTATCCCCACTCCGGTTGGTACAGATTCCAACATATACAGCAGTCACACATTCCAACGAGGAACCACGGATGTAAGTGGACGGAATGCTGCCCTTTCGTCTGTCCAGCACCCTATCCACACACGTGTCAACACGGTTCTCTACGCGATACCCGCAACGCGCCCAGGCCAGGCGGCTGCAAGGTCTGATTCTTCATCTCTAGGTGCTGGTAGTTTGAGGGGTAACAGACAGAGGAGGCATGAACAAGGAGAAGGTTCCCTCACACGTGTACAGGTTGGTGAAGATCTGTACACTGTGCCGAGTAAGGTGAAATCTCGAAGCGTGGAATCTTCTGAAGACCTGTGCGATGATGATAGTGAATCAAGTATCGCTCTTGTGCGATTTCAGGTCGAGGAGGATCTGTACACGGTACCGAACAAGCATCTCCCCGTATGAACATACAATACACCTCAAACCCATACTCATCAAGATAATGTACTCCCAACACCGTCATTCACGTTACGTAGTCGTATCGTAGTCGTAGAGTAGAAAAGACGTGATTTTGGTGATGTAACCAAGAAAATATTTCATCAGGCCTCGTTCTGTATACCCATGACCTTCTGAGGATTATGAAGCTGTTATGTTTAACAATCAAACAGGAATTTTGAACAAATCAAACACGAATTTTGAACAAATCAAACGAGAATTTAGCTTGCGGTCATTTTGCTTATTGCGCCCTCTTTATGTGGCAATGCTGCACGTCACAATTATTGTAAAAACATGT
This sequence comes from Patiria miniata, assembly GCF_015706575.1. Lineage (NCBI taxonomy): Eukaryota > Metazoa > Echinodermata > Asteroidea > Valvatida > Asterinidae > Patiria > Patiria miniata. Next base: position 3,132,786 of record NW_024037061.1, read on the forward strand.
ATTAAGTTTGGAAATGATGGGGTATTTAATTTGTAGACTATCTCTGCATTTTCAAATTCCTTGTAAATGTGTATAATCAAAACCAGACTTAACAAAATCTAAATTTCAGCTAAAAGGGAACAATTTAAATGGAAAATTTGCTTATGCAATTTCTTCATAAAGTTGATCTTATTGATCTGATAAAAGGAAAGATGACTTTACATTATATTTACAAGTTTTGTCTGTATGATTTTTTTTTGATAGACATAGAACATTAAAAAGAAACAAAAACTACAATCAGAAATATTTCTTTAAGGCATTAAGGGTATGTTACTAAGACAATAGTCTGAGTGGAAGAACTTTTGCACAAAAAAAGAAAAAGAAAAGAAATAGAAAAGTGGTTTATATGTCGATTTAAAAAATCGAAATCGACATTTTACCCAACCATCTGAATTCAGCAGTGTACATGTAGACCAGAGCTATTTATTAAACAAAATATACCTTGATGGAGGCATTTTCTTTCTGCACTTACAGATAAAAATATCAATGGAATTCATATAGAACAGATTTGCTACATTCCAACATCGCTATACTCCATGTGACTGGTCATCGACCCATCTGTCAAACACCCCTGAACATATCTACCAGAGTTACCAAAGCCAAGAACTGGTGGTGAGCAATGAAGGAGAGTTTGGCTGTGATGTTGACCCCCATGTATACAATAAATAGCCTAAACCTATTTGAATACAACGGTTACATGTCCATGCCTATGGAGCCCATTTGTCAGTGTTGCACACTTATTCCAAGCTGTATTGCCCAATGTGACGTTTATATGTGTCACATTTCACATACATAGTCAAATGAGTTCATGTATTCAAAAACTCTGAGGGAAGATGTTTCAGAATCCCAAATACACATTTTTTTTTTGCCATTTATCTTTAACACGTCTTGGGTTCTCGAGAGATGTCTCCTGTCTGATTTAAATCCATCGTGAATTTACACATTTTAAACTGATGACTTCATCCAACCAGAAATAGCCTGTATCTGTTTATCAAATTGATACTGAAATTTATCAAACACAAAAAGATGTTTTTATTCCCGAACTGAAACGAAAGGGTTTTTGGGGGAAAGGCTAAGTTTCTTGAATCTTTTTGTTTTGTTCTGACATGGAAATATTTATAACTCAACCGGGCAATGTCCAATGAAATAGTTGCGGGCCCAATCACCCTGCTTTTGTATTAAACAAAATCAAATCTATCTAGTTTTACATATTTTCTTTCTGTCTTTTTTATTCTCGTTTTGACTCACCTTGTTGTCATTCAGAAAGGCAACATCTGACTGTACTTTTATAACTGATTGCTTCCTTATCTGGAAAAGCTTGCATGAAAAAAACAAATTTATTCAATTGTCATTCGGACGGGTTGGTGGCAACAATGGCTGCAGTTGGTCTTGCGTTGTGTGTGTGCATTTTCCTGCAAGTGTCATCGGCATCGGGTTCAGAGGATTTCAGCCTGAATCCCCAGTCCAGAGTGTGGGTGAGGGTGGGACGGCAAGATTCACTTGTCGCATCAAGTTTTGACTGTTTAAAAAATGCAATTCACTGGGAGAGGAAGCCAATTGGCAGTGATACCTATACATTACTGGCACGTTGCTCTGTTGTCATTCTATCTGATTTTCAGAAATATTCAGTGTATGTGAATAGCACAAAAGATGCAACAGTCTACACGTTGGTTATTAACAATGCTACATCAACTGACAGTGGGCAGTACGTCAGCTTTACATTCGACGGTGCAAATGTTCTACTTTCCAACATTGCAATACTCAATGTAACTGGTCATCAACCCATCTGTCAAACACCCTTGAACATATCTACCAGAGTCACCCAAAACCAAGAACTGGTAGTGGGCGATGAAGCAGAGTTTGGCTGTGATGTTGACCCCCTTCCAGACTCATCTACGTTCAGATGGTTCATAAAGGGAGCAGGCAACCAAACTATTTCAATCAACAACAAGGACAGATTTGCAACTTCAGTTGATCAACTGATCATCTCTCCGCTCCTGGCTTCAGACAACCAAAGTCAAATAAGATGCGAGGTTTCTCATTCCCAAGAATGTAGGCAATGGAGTCCTTGGCACCAGCTGAACAACTTCCTAAAATCCAAAGGGCTTTTCCATTCTAGTAAGAAAATACTCACCTCTGTTTACCTACATTTGCATATCAGCGGGCATGCGCACAAACATTCGCTGAAAAGAATAGCGCCCAAGCCACACCCTCATTGTCCACTGCATGCCCCACGCCCACAAAGGACCCTGTAACGTAATAGCTCGTCCTATTTTTTTTTTTTTTTAAAGGGAGGGATGGTAAACAGAGGTGAGTATGATTCTTGGTGAGAAAACCTACCCTTGGAATTAGTCGTACACCGCCAGGTTCCCATCGAATATGGCCCGGTTCCACTGACAGAGCATGGAGTTCGCTTCTGCGGCGAGCTGTAGCTGCAGCCAGTAAAAATATGGTTTTAACTGTAAGATGGTGAAGGGACGAACTACCTGCTGGTTCAAACGGAGGTTTGGAGAGAGATAACAGGACGGTGCCCAGATCCCATGATGGTATCAGCTTCCTGGTAGGAGGCCGATCATTAAACATACCACGTATCATGTGAGAAATTGATGTATTGGATGAAGTTGTTGTGCCATCATGGAAACCCTGATGAAGGACACCAATAGCTGATCTGTAGCCCTTAATTGTTGAAATTTGAAGGCCTGAATTAAAAAGGTGAAGAAAGAAATCCCCAATCGAGGTTACAGATGCAGAACGGGGATTGACAGCTCTCTCCTCACACCATTTGGTGAAGTGGAGAAGTCTACTATCATAAGTTCTTCTGGTGGATCTCCGTCTGCTCTTGGTTGCCAAGGACGTAGCTTCCTCCGAAAGTCCCGCTGATCGGAAGGAGACTTTGAGAGCATCCAGGCACAAAGATGGAGAGAGGATGGATCCGGATGCAGAATGTGAGACCCGGGTTGTGACAGGAGGTCTGGCCGGTTGGGAAGTATGAGGGGCGAGTGAACCAGGAGATCCAGAAGGCGAGGCAACCAAGGCTCGAATAGGTCCACATGTGGAGTTCCGAGTATGTTGAAGATGTGTTTGACTACAGGAGGGTGGAGAGACCAATCTGTCGGAGAGACGCGACCCCTGGAAAGGGCGTCGGCGAGGATATTCTTCTTCCCGGCCAGATGGGTGGCCTGAAGAGATATTTGGCGAGGAATTCACCCGCTGAGTAGCTCCCAAGTGGCTAGGCAGAGAGACGGAGAGTGAGTCCCCCCCTGGCGGTTGATGTAAGACACTACTGTGGAGTTGTCTGACTTGACTAGAACTAATTTGTTGAGGACTTCGGACTCTAGGGAAATTAAAGCCTTGTACACTGCCCGGAGCTCTAGGTGATTGATGTGAGGTAGACTCTCGTCCATCGACCATGTGCCGGCCCGTGATAGATTGTCCAGGTGAGCTCCTCAACCCAGAGTTGAGGTGACGCCAAGAGTGGACCCCGTTGGAAGCAGAATGATGGCGTTCTTGTCTATCAGAGAGAAGATTTCCTTCTCCAAAGTCGCCCGGCGTGCAGGATCTGAGGGAACAGGAGTTGGTCGTCTTGGAGGTTGAAGAGGAGGGTTGCTGGTGAATTCCAGACGGTACCCTGTCGAGATAGTTTGAAGAACCCAAATGTCCGAGGTTACGTGAGACCATCTCTGACTGAACTCCCCAAGACGATCACCTACTGGACCCGAAGTTGGAGGGCTGAAAACTGCGTTGTAGTCAAAGGCCCTTGTTACCTCGCGACCCCCGGGACTTGAAAGGCCGCGAATATCTGGAAGGCTGTCTCCTTGTGAAGCTGGCGGAGACGAAGAAGCCTGATGCCCCTGATTCTTGGACTGGTTGGAGCCCTTGTCGGTAGAAAACGGGCGTTGATTGTTCTTGTAGGGCTGACTGAGGGCAAATGTAGAGGGGCGTTTGGCTGAACGCCGACGAAGATCGAACTTGTCTTCAGCTTTGAGGCGTTTGGCTTCACGTAACATAGTCTCGTCGAACCTGTTGTCAAAGAGATCACGTCCAGCCAGGGGAAGGTCTAGCATGCGATCCTTCGCCCCAAGTGAAGGGAGAAACAACTTGTCTACAACAAGGGAACGTCGCAGCAACGAAGTTGAAGCAAAACCCAAACTAAATTCCTTGAGGCAAAAACTCAGACAATCATCCAAAAAATGGAACATTTCGGGTATCTTATATGGCTCACACAAGGAAGGATCTCCATAACATCGAGCAAGGGTATCCGATTACAGGATGGAGAAAGAAAGAGGCCACTTTGGCCCCTCGACGCAGATGGCTATCCAAGTAGGCAATTCTTTTGTCAAGTGTTTTCGTCTTAGCATCAAAAGTTTGCTTCAGAGATTGCGGATTCTCACGTCTCAGCAAGTCTTTGGCATCAGAAGACAAGGAAGGGGTAGAAAAAAATCTATCAGTGTCCGCTTTATTGGTGTTGAACATGCCTGCAAACCTGCTCGGTCCACAAGAGAGAGATTGCTTGCTTTGCACCTGACTAAGGGACTCATTCATAGAGTCAGCACACATTCTATCAATAGGAAAAGTGGGCTGCGAAGGCTTAGATTTATGAGTACCAGAATCTCTGCGATATGAAGGTCGAGTAGATTCGCCTGGGGAAGGGGGTGGAAACTGAAGGATCTTACCCACTTCCGTCATCGTAAGATTAGCCCGTTGGACATTGGAGAGACTATCTTCATCCACTGTCTGGCCCGAGGAAAAAGAAGACCTTGAAGGAGATCTAGAATGCGAGTGTCGGCTTCGATGACCAGAATCCGACCGTGAGTAATCACGATCATGACGAGAAGAACGATGTCGGCGCCGATGTCGATCGTCGGAGTCCGAGCGGGACCGCGCACGAGACCGGGAACGGCGCCGTGGATCGCGGCGTTCTCTCCCCGCCCGGCTGGTGTGTTCACCGAAGCGTTGCGGAGAACGGAGTCTGTGTCCTGTGAAAGGTACGCCATGATCTTGCGGAGAATGTGAAGAATTACCCTGATAAGGTGTCATGGTGTGAAAATCCCATCGGAAAAATCTGGGGATAAACCCGCGGGTCGTAGGCTGGAACACTGGGTGGATACGGAGTGCGAGTATTGTGGTCAAAGTGACGAGGATCGTTCGGGAAAAAGGACCACGTGTGAGGTTCCGAGTGATGAAGAAAATCTCGCCGAGATTCGCTTGTAAAACTAGGTTGAGAATACGAACCCGTAGTATGGCTGACTGAAGATGGTGGTGGTGGTGGTGGTGGTGGTGCCCCAAGCCTCTGTGACCTGGCGGGGCTGGTCGAATTACCGAGGGACCTTTGGGTTTCGAACGCCAAGCCCCGCCGTCCCGCCTGCACATGCGAGTCGACCTGTTGTTCCGAAGCGTGCATGTGCTCCTGCAGACTGCCGTAAGAATGCGGGATTTGTCGGGGAGTGGCCGTAATTCTCATTGGAGAATTCTTTGACTCTGGAGAAATTCCTACTGCCGAACCCGGGAGATTGGACCCAGTCGTAGCAGAGGAATTATCACGCTTGGATTGAGTAGAGGGTGACTTTCCAGTAGAACGGCTTGAGACGGTTTTCTTCTTGGTTTTGGCGGAGTCCGCCATTTTGTAATCACAGCGAGAACAGCTAAAAATTGTACGTCTTTACACTACGCGTCGCTGAAAAACTAGGACGAGCTATTACGTTACAGGGTCCTTTGTGGGCGTGGGGCATGCAGTGGACAATGAGGGTGTGGCTTGGGCGCTATTCTTTTCAGCGAATGTTTGTGCGCATGCGCGCTGATATGCAAATGTCGGTAAACATAGGTGAGGTATTTTTGGAATTCACTTCTTTCTGTCATTTCATTTTCGTTTTGACTCACCTTGTTATTATTCAGAAAGGCAACATCTGACTGTATTCTTATAAATATTTGCTTCCTGATCTAGATAAGCTTGCATGAAAAAAATTAATTTATTCATTTTTCATTCGGACGGGTTGGTGGCAACAATGGCTGTAGTCGCTCTTGCATTGTGTGTGTGCATTTTCCTGCAGGTTTCATCGGCATCGGGTTCAAGGCATTTAAGCCTGAATCCCCAGTACCAGAGCGTGGGTGAGGGTGGGACGGTAAGATTCACTTGTCGCACCAACTTCAGGGTTGACTGTTCACAATATAACATTAAATGGCATCGGAAGCCAATTGGCAGCGATAAATATACAGTACTGGCACGTTGCTCAGAGTCAAACTTTGCCATTGTATCTGATTTTGAAAGATATTCAATTTATCTGAGTAGCACGAAAGATGCAACAGTCTTCACACTCGTTGTAAACAAAGTTATGTCAACTGACAGTGGGCAGCATAACATCTACATATTCAACACTGAAAATGTTCTACGGTCCAACATCGCTATACTCAATGTGACCAGTCATCAACCCATCTGTCAAACACCCCTGAACATATCTACCAGAGTTACCCAAAGCCAAGAACTGGTGGTGGGCGATGAAGGAGAGTTTGACTGTGATGTTGACCCCCTTCCAGACTCATCTACGTTCAGATGGTTCATAAAGGAAGCAGGTAAACAGACTATTTCCATCAACGACACGGACAGATTCGCAACTTCAGCCAATCGACTGATCATCTCTCCGCTCCTGGCTTCAGACAACCAACGTCAAATAAGATGCGAGGTTTCTTATTCCCAAGAATGTGAGCAATGTAGTCCTTGGCACCAGCTATTGCTGGATGCAAGGACCAAGTCCACACAGACCAGCTTCACCGTGAACAATTTCACTTCAAGCCAGAATTTGACAACCAGCACGAGCAAGTCGACGCAGTCTCCAGCCAGCAACGATGCAACTCAAACCCCACACCCATTGCAGATCACCACTGGTCTCGATACCTCCAGCACAAGCAAGTCGACGCAGCTTCCAGCCAGCACTGACGCAACTCAAACCCCGAACCCATTACGGATTACCACTAGTCCCAATACACAGCAGCCCGTGCCACTCTGGGCGATTATTGGTGCTACCCTGCCCTTGCTGCTCCTCGTTGGTACCTTTCTTGGTTTCTGCTGTTATCATCGTAAGCCAAAACCAAGACCGCATCAGGATGACCAGGCCACACCGACACTAAGACGCTTTGTCCCCACTCCAGTTGGTACAGATTCCCACATATACAGCAGTCACACATTCCAACCTGGAACCACGGATGGAAGTGGACCGAATGCTGCCCTTGCGTCCGTCCAGCACCCTATCCACACACGTATCAACACAGTTCTCTACGCTACACCCGCAACGCGCCCAAGCCAGACGGCGGCAAGGTCTGATTCTTCATCTCTAGGTGCTGGTAGTTTGAGGGGTAACAGACAGAGGAGGAACGAGCAAGAAGAGGTACCCCTCACACGTGTACAGGTTGGAGAAGATCTGTACACTGTGCCGAGTAAGGTGAAATCTCGCAGCGTGGAATCTTCTGCAGACCTGTCCGATGTTGATAGCATATCCGATGTCGCTCTTGTGCGATTTCAGGTTGGGGAGGATCTGTACACAGTACCGAACAAACATTTCCCTGTATGAACAAACGGTATATCTCCAACCCAAGCTCATCATGATATGGTTTTCTGATGACCTTCTTCCTCATTATCGTAGTCATAGAGTTAGAAAGGCGTAACTTTGGTAATATAACCCAGAAAATATTCCATCAAGTACTATATCCTGCTTTTTTTGATAGGATTACGAAGCTCTTATGTTTAATAATCAAAGAAGAATTTGAACAAATCAAACGAGAATGTTTTTTTTTGCGGTCAATTTGCTTTAGTAATGCCCTCTGTATAGGGTGAAGCTTCACGTCAAAGTTAGAGTAAAAACATGTACATATATTACATCAAGTTTTGAAATGGGCGGGGTATTAAATTTGTAGAGTGTCTCTGCATTTTCAAGTTCCTTGTAAATGTATTTAATCAAAAGTAGATTGCACAAAATCCAAGTTTTAGCTAAAAGGAAACAATTTAAATGAAAAGTTTGCTTTAAATGCAATGTCTTCAAAAATTGGCTCTTATAAATCTGATATGTGGACTGGCTCCCTCGCTTTCATATCCAAGTACAAAATGATCTTCTTCATTATATTCAAGAGTTTTGTCCGATGGTCTTTTTAAAATGAGATATGGAACATCACTGACGTACGAAATCAGTAATCAGAAATATTATAATAATTCTTTAAGGTTATGTAAAGACAATAACCTTGGAAGGAACCTCTGTATAAAAGAAGACTTATTTCGTTTCGGATTTTGCTCTTGAAAAGTGGCTTCAACAGGGCTATGGATTCTAGTTCTCTTCATCACCAGCGGATTTAGGTGGGGAGAGCCCTTTGAAATTTGTTCATGAAATATCCTGATTGGTCGATCCATGGCAACAACAGTGTGATATTATACCTAATCGCAAGGTCCGTATCACACTCTGTGTATTGCGCTACTCCAAGATACGTGCGCCATTCCTTCTGCACATTCTTGTACTAAAAAACTTTTCAGGCAATAAGACGCTGTGCTAATTGCAAAGCTATGGAACATAATCTCCAATTTTACTCAAAGCAAGGCCAGAAGATGCAAGGCCTCTCATCATCATCAGAGGTCTATAGTTTACATTTACTGGTTTTTCATGGCTGCCACTACAGCCAAAACTTCAGTAAACTGCATGGTGCATATATAATGGCAACTACATATTGTAAAGATGGCTTTATTATTTTGTTCAGTGATACCTATTCATTATAATCACATTGCAATGAACAAAACAAGAGACAATACGCACTAGGCATCATTCAATTTAGCCATCTATACGGGTGCAACTGCACTTTTTTCTTCACATTTTTAGTTTTGCTGAATGACCACCCGCAATTCAGAAGCAAAAAGTACGTGAACCGTAGAAACAAAAAGGCATGCCCTCACACTAATCTAAAAAAAGAAAAGTTTGAAATGTACAGAAAATGAAATGTACATATATTTGTCATCTCTTTGCTCAACAAACTACTTTCATTTTCAGTGTAGCATTAAATTATTCACTAAATGAATCATTTAGGACACTTTAACTCTGATTATTCTCTTATTAATTACTTCCTTATCTGGAACAGCTTAAAGGAAATAAATCATTTTTCATCCTGATGAGTTCATGTCCACAATGGCTGTAGTCGCTCTTGCCTTGTGTGTTTGCATTTTCCTGCAAGTGTCATTGGCATCGGGTTCAGAGCATTTAAGCCTGAATCCCCAGTACCAGAGCGTGGGCGAGGGTGGGACGGCAACATTCACTTGTCGCACCAAATTTAGGGTTGACTGTTCGAACTATAGCATTAGCTGGGACCGGAAGCCAATTGGCAGCGATGAGTATACAGTACTTGCACGTTGCTCAGAGTCAGACCGCGTCATTCTATCTGATTTTGAGAGATATTCAGTTTATCTGAATAGCGCAAAAGATGGAAAAGTCTTCACGCTGGTTATAAACAAAGTTACATCACTTGACAGTGGGCAGTATAAATTCTACATATTTTACCCTGGAAATGTTGTACCTTCCAACATCGCAATACTCAATGTGACTGATCATCAAACCATCTGTCAAACACCCCTGAACATTTCTACCAGAGTCATCCAAAGCCAAGAACTGGTGGTGGGAGATGAAGGAGAGTTTGGCTGTGATGTTGACCCCCTTCCAGACTCATCTACATTCAGATGGTTCATAAAGGGAGCAGGCAACCAGACTATTTCAATCAACAACATGGACAGATTCGCAACTTCAGCCAATCGACTGATCATCTCTCCGCTCCTGGCTTCAGACAACCAAACTCAAATAAGATGCGAGGTTTCTTACTCCCAAGAATGTGAGCAATGGAGTCCTTGGCACCAGCTATTACTGGATGCAAGGACCAAGTCCACACAGACCAGCTTCACCGTGAACAATTTCCTTTTAAACCAGAATTTGACCAACAGCACGAGCAGGTTAATGCAGTCTCCAGCCAGCACTGATGCAACTCCAACCCCACACCAATTGCAGATCACCACTGGTCCCGATACACAGCAGCCCGTGCCACTCTGGGTGATTGTTGGTGCTACCCTTGCCTTGCTGCTCCTCGTAGCTACCTTTCTCGGTGTCTGCTTCTATCGTCGTAAGCCTAAACCCAGACCGCATCAGGACAACCAGGCCACCCCGACTCTGAGACGCTTTATCCCCAATCCGGTTGGTACAGATTCCCACATATACAGCAGTCACACATTCCAACGAGGAACCACGGATGTAAGTGGACGGAATGCTGCTCCTTCGTCCGTCCAACACCCTATCCACACACGTGTCAACACGGTTCTCTACACGATACCCGCAACACGCCCAGGCCAGGTGGCTACAAGGTCTGATTCTTCATCTCTGGGTGCTGGTAGTTTGAGGGGTAACAGACAGAGGAGGAACGAGCAAGAAGAAGTTTCCCTCACACGTGTACGGGTTGGTGAAGATCTGTACACTGTGCCGAGAAAGGGGAAATCTCGCAGCGTGGAATCTCCTGAAGAGTTGTCCGATGACGATAGCGAATCAAATGTCGCTCTTGTGCGATTTCAGGTCGGGGAGGATCTGTACACGGTATCGAACAAACATTACCCCGTATGAACATAAGGTGTACCTCCAACCCAAGCTCATCAAGATAATGTGCCTCCGTCAGCGTCATCCTTGTTATCGTAGGCGTAAAGTAAGAAAGGCGTGACTTTGGTAATGCAACCCAGAATATATTCCATCAAGTATTGTACTATATATCGCTATTTTTGAAGGATTACGAAGCTGTGAACAAATTTAAACGAGAAAGTTGCTTGCGGCCATTTTGCTTATAATGCCCTCTGTATGTGGTGAAGCTGCACGTCAAAATTACAGTAAAAACATGTACGTGTATTACATCAAGTTTTGAAATGTTTTGACATTGAATGGAGTATTCAATTTGTAGAGTATCTCTGCATTTTGAAGTGCCTTGTAAATGTGTTTAATCAAAATTAGATTGAACAAAATCCAAATTTAAGCTATAAGTAAACAATTTAAATGAAAAGTATGCTTTAAATACAATGGCTTCAAAGATTGGCTCTTTTGCTTTAATATCAAATTACAAAACGATCTTCATTATATTCAAGAGTTTTGTCTGATGGACTTTTTAATAATAGATATGGAACATCATTTACGAACAACATCTGTAATCAGAAATATTATAATAATTCTTTAAAAAACTGTTATGTAAAGACAAAAGCCCATGGAAGGAACCTCTTTAAAAAAAGAGAGACTTATTTCGTTTTGGACTTTGCTCTTGAAAAAGTGGCTCCCACTGGGCTATGGATTTTAGTTCTCTTCATCATCAGCGGATTTAGGTGGGGGGCGCCTTTTGAAACTTGTTCATGAAAAATCCTGATTGGTTGATCCTTGGCAACAACAATGTGATATTCTACCTAATCGCAAGGTCGGTATCGCACTCTGCGCATTGCGCTACTCCAAGATGCGTGCGCCATTCCTTCTGCACACACTTGTACTAAAAAACTTTTCAGGCGATAAGACGCTGTGCTAATTGCAAAGCTTTGCAACATAATCTCTAATTTCACTCAAAGCAAGGCCAGAAGATGCGAGGATGTTGCCTTTCATCGTCACCAGGAGTCTATAGTTTACATTTACGGAATTTTCATGGCTGCCACTACAGCCAAAACTTCAGTAAACTGCATGGTGCAAATATAATGGCAATACATATTGTAAAGATGGTTTTATTATTTTGTTCAGTGAATCTACTTATTATAATCTCATTGCAATAAACAAAACAAGAGACAATACGCACTAGGCATCATTCTATTTAGACATCTATACGGGTGCAACTGCACTTTTTTCTTCAGATTTTTAGTTTTGCTGACCGACCACCCATAATTCAAAAGCAAAAAGTACGTGAACCGTAGAAACAAAAAGGCGTGCACTTACACTAATCTAGAAAAACAGTTTGAAATGTACACAAACAAATGCAATGGTTTTTACATATATATGTCATCTCTTTGCTCACCAAACTACTTTCATTTTCAGTGTAGCATTGAATTATTCACTGAATGAATCATTTAGGAAAATTTCACTCTGATTATTCTCCTAAACGATAACTTCCTTATCTGGAACAGTTTAAATGAAAAAAAAAATCATTTTTCATTCTGATGAGTTCATGTCGACAATGGCAAGAGTCGCTCTTGTGTTGTGTGTGTGCGTTTTCCTGCAAGTGTCATCGGCATCGGGTTCGGGGCATTTCAGCCTGAATCCACAGTACCAGAGCGTGGGTGAGGGTGGGACGGCAAGATTCACTTGTCGCGCCACCTTTAGGGTTGACTGTTCAAAATATACAATTCACTGGATGAGGAAGCCAATTGGCAGCGATAACTATACATTACTGGCACGTTGCTCATACGTCGTCATTCTATCTGACTTTGAGAAATATTCAGTGTATCTGAATAGCACAAAAGAGGCAACAGTCTACACGCTGGTTATTAACAATGTTACATCAGCTGACAGTGGGCAGTACCTCAGCTACATATTTGATGGAACAAACTTTCTATATTCCAACATCGCAATACTCAATGTGACCGGTCATCAACCCATCTGTCAAACACCCCTGAACATATCTACCAGAGTTACCAAAAGCCAAGAACTGGTGGTGGGTGATGAAGGAGAGTTTGGCTGTGATGTTGACCCCCTTCCCGACTCATCTACGTTCAGATGGCTTATGATGGGAGCAGGAAACCAGACTATTTCAATCAACGACACGGACAGATTCACAACTTCAGCCAATCAACTGATCATCTTTCCACTCCTGGCTTCAGACAACCAAAGTCAAATAAGATGCGAGGTTTCTTATTCCCAAGAATGTGAGCAAAGGAGTCCTTGGCACCAAATATTGCTGGATGCAAGGACCAAGTCCACAGAGACCAGCTTCACAGATGGTACACAGCAGACCATACCACTCTCGGCGATTATTGGTGGTACCCTCGCCTTGCTGCTCCTAGTAGCTACCTTTCTTGGTGTCTGCTTCTATCGTCGTAAGCCTAAACACAGACCGCGTCAGCCTGACCAAGCCACCCCGACTCTAAGATGCTCTGCCCCCATCTTGGCAAGTGTAGATGCCCAATCATCTGGGGAGGCAAGTGGACAGAATGACGCCCCTTCGTCCATCCATCGCCCCATCCACGCGCACGTCGTCAGGGTTCTCTTCACTAAGCCCGCAACGCGCCCAGGCCAGATGGCTGCAATGTCTGATGCTTCATCTCCAGGTACAAGTGGTTTGAGAGGAAACAGACAGAGAAGGGACGGGCAAGACGAAATTTCTCTCACACCTGCACAGATTGATGAAGTTCAATCAGTTCAATCTTCTACAGAGCTCTCCGATGACGATAGCGAATCAGATGTCGCTCTTGTGCGATTTTAGGTCGGGGAGGATCTGTACATGGTACCAGACAAACATTTCCAGGTATAAACTTACAGTACACATGGACCTCCAACCCAACCTCATCGAGATAACATTCCCCCTTCTCCATCATCCTCGTTATCGTAGCCGTAGAGTAAGAAAGATGATTTTGGTAATATAATCCAGAAAACATTTCATAAAACATTGAGCTACCAGTCCTTTCATAGGACTATAAAGCTATTATATTTAATAATCAAACAGGAATTTGGAACAAATCAAGCAAGAGTTTGGCTTGTAGGTCATTTTGCTCAATGTAATGCCCTCTGTACAAATGTATGTAATGCTTCCCGTACAAATTATCGTAAAAACATGTATTACATCAACTCTTGAAATAATCTGGGAATTCGATTTGTAGAGGATCTCTGCAATGTCAAGTTCCTTGTAAATGTGTATAATCAAAATTAGATTGAAAAGTCCAAATCTTAGCTAAAGAACAAATTAAACGACAAGTTTGCTTTAAATGGAATTTCTTAAATTTGCTCTTACAGATGTGATATACGGAATGGTGCATTTTCAGTATATTCATAATTGTTGTCTGTATATTTTAAATAGACTTAGAACATCAAAGAGAAAAAAAAGAGTAATCAGAAATATTTCAAGAGTGTTTAAAGGAACTTTTGTATAAAAAAACCCCAAAAATTGCTTCACATGTCATTTTTTACCAAAATTTTACAAGGACTATGTGCGCATTTGTTTTAATACCCAAACATCTGACTTCCGCGATGCTGAGCAGAGCTGTTTATTAACCCTAACAGAACTCAACCCATCAAACCCCCACGGCATGTTTTGTTGGAATCTGTCAGGATGGGTACAGTACCCCTAAACTGACAGACTTTACATAGGGTTGGCACACCTCCAGAATTAAAGTCAGAAATATGTGTGTACAGTTCCCATATGGTGTTGGAATTTGCCAGGATGGGTATGGTTCCTAGTAAATCATGCTAGGGACTTAGGGTTAAAGAAAAAAAAAACTTGAAAGAGGCATTTTCTATTTGCAATTATAGAAAAAAAATATCAACAAACTTAAAACCTATTATTTGAGCCAAATGTCTCTGTGTACTCTTTGGAGGAATTTGCTAATAAAAAAGCATACAAGTTATATTTTCAGCCTTTTAAAATCATTTATTTTTGTGCCATTTGTTATGCTTACAGTTTGGTTTCCTGCTTACTCAAATACGTACACACCCACATGTTTGTATAAGACTGTTTTAACTTGCAACGCTAAGCATGGGACCTATTTTTATATTACGCAAATGGTGAAACTCCAATGTTTTTTTCTGGACTTGTGTTTTCTGCTTGTGGTCTTTATCGAATAAAAGAGAAACTCATAATGCAAAAAAAGATTCAGTTCGTTTCGGACTTTGCTCTTGAAAAAGTGGCTCCCACAGGACTATGGATTCTAGTTCTCTTTGTCACCAGCGCTTGGGGGGGGGGGGGCCTTTGAAATGTATTCATGAAAAATCCTGATTGGTCGATCCATGGCAACAACAGCGTGATATTCTACCTAATCACAGTCGGTATCGCACTCTGCGTATTGTGCTACTCCAAGATGCGGATGCCATTCATTCTGCACACACTTGTACTCAAATTACCGCTGAAAAGTTTGTGCACCGTGTGCATGTTCCATCTTTACTGTGCGTCATGTTTGCTTGAAGATAAATTTGTTATCTAACCAAGGGCGGATCCAGAACACAATTTGGGGGGGGGGGGGGCCAAAAAAATTTTTGGTCCCCCCAAAAAAGTGGGTCAAAAAAATTACGGCGTGGGGTTCGGGGCCCGCTTTATAAGGGCCCCGAAAATTTTTTGGATTCTAGATGCTCTGTGGTGCGATCTGAGGCAATTTATGACCACTTTAACCAATGTTTTTTTGAGGAAAAGATGGTGGTGTACTCATTGCCTGCCTTTATTGCGATGTCACAAAAAAAAAAAAAAATTGGTTTCGTTTTGGGGGGGGGCCATGGCCCCCTTTTGGCCCCCCCCCTGGATCCGCCCTTGTATCTAACTCGCGCTCTGGTGCGTCTTGCGTCCCACAAAGCTTAACACTCGGCCTTTGGCCTCGTGGTACGTGGGACACAGACGCACTACATTATTCCACGTTCCACTTGCGCTCGCGTGATAGCTCATATAATAATAAAGAAAATAAATGCAATGGCGTTTACACATTCAGAAACAAAAGTTATCTTTTGTCAATGTCATCTCTCCATGTGTTTGCTCAACAATTCACTTTTATTTTCAATGTACAGTAGCATTTTCTGTAATCAATCTAAAAATGTGTCATGCAGGAAGGCAACCTTTGATTTAAATCTTTAAAGATTTATCTTTAAAAGCTTGCATGAAAAGAGAAATATACAACCTGCAGTGGGTGTCACTTCTCATTCGGACGGGTTGGTGGCAACATGGCTGGTTTTGCATTGTGTGTGTGCATTTTCCTGCAAGTGGCATCGGCATTGAATTCTGAG
This sequence comes from Patiria miniata, assembly GCF_015706575.1. NCBI lineage: Eukaryota > Metazoa > Echinodermata > Asteroidea > Valvatida > Asterinidae > Patiria > Patiria miniata. The sequence goes on from NW_024037061.1 coordinate 3,148,763, forward strand.
CTTTGCAGCCTGAATCCCCAGTACCAGAGTGTGGGTGATATTTTTTGCCTGAGAATATTTCTAAATTTATCTTTAACACGTCTTTGGTTCCCGAGAGATATCTCCTGTCTGATTTAAATCAATCGTGAATTTGCAAAGTTTAACTGATGACTTCATTAAACCAGAAATAGCGTGTATCTGTTTATCAAATTGATACTGAAATTTATCAAACACAAAAAGATGTTTTTATTCCACAACTGAAACGAAAGGGTTTTTGGGGGAAAGGCTAAATTTCTTGATTCTTTTTGTTTTGTTCTGACATGGAAATATTCATAACTCAACCGGGCAATGTCCAATGAAATAGTTGCGGGCCCGATCACCCTGCTTTTGTATTCAACAAAAGCGAATCTCTCTAGTTTTACATATTTTTTCTTTCTGTCTTTGTCACTTTCTTTTTGACTCACCTTGTTGTTATTCAGAAAGGCAACATCTGACTGAACTCTTATAAATGATTGCTTCCTTATCTGTATGAGCTTGCATGAACAAATAAGTTTATTCATTTGTTATTCGGACGGGTTGGTGGCAACAATGGCTGTAGTCGGTCTTGCGTTGTGTGTGTGCATTTTCCTGCAAGTTTCATCAGCATCGGGTTCGGTGCATTTAAGCCTGAATCCCCAGTACCAGAGTGTGGGTGAGGGTGGGACGGCACGATTCACTAGTCGCATCAACTTTAGGGTTGACTGTCAACAATATGCAATTTACTGGATCAGGAAGCCAATTGCCAGCGATAACTATACATTACTGGCACGTTGCTCACACGTCGTCATTCTATCTGATTTTGAGAAATATTCAGTGTATCTGAATAGCACAAACGATGCAACAGTCTACACGTTGGTTGTTAACAATGCTACATCAACTGACAGTGGGCAGTACAGAAGCTATATATTCGACGGTGCAAATCTTCTACACTCCAACATTGCAATACTCAATGTGACCGGTCATCACCACATCTGTCAAACACCCATGAACATATCTACCAGAGTTATCCAAAGCCAAGAACTGGTGGTGGGTGATGAAGGAGAGTTTGGCTGTGATGTTGACCCCCTTCCCGACTCGTATACGCTCAGATGGTTCATTAAGGGAGCAGGCAACCAGACCATTTCAATCAACGACACAGACAGATTCGCAACTTCAGCCAATCGACTGATCATCTCTCCGCTCCTGGCTTCAGACAACCAAAGTCAAATAAGATGCGAGGTTTCTTATTCCCAAGACTGTGAGCAACGGAGTCCTTGGCACCAGCTATTGCTGGATGCAAGGACCAAGTCCACACAGACCAGCTTCACGGCGAACAATTTCCTTTCAAACCAGAATTTGACCAACAGCACGAGCAGGTCAATGCAGTCTCCAGACAGCACTGACGCAACTCCAACCCCACACCAATTGCAGATCACTACTGGTCCCAATACGCAGCAGCCCGTGCCACTCTGGGTGATTATTGGTGCTACCCTCGCCTTGCTGCTCCTCGTTGTTACCTTTCTTGGTGTCTGCTTCTATTGTCGTAAGCCAAAACCAAGGCCGCATCAGAACGACCAGGCCACCCCGACTCTGAGACGCTTTGTCCCCACTCCGGTTTGTACAGATTCCCACATATACAGCAGTCACACATTCCAACGAGGAACCCCGGATGGAAGTGGACGGAATGCTGCCCCTTCGTCCGGTCAGCGCCGCATCCACACCCGTGTCAACACGGCTCTCTACGCGATACCCGCAACACGCCCAGGCCAGGTGGCTGCAGGGTCTGATTCTTCATCTCTGGGTGCTGGTAGTTTGAGGGGTAACAGACAGAGGAGGAACGAGCAAGAAGAAGTTTCCCTCACACGTGTACAGGTTGGAGAAGATCTGTACACTGTGCTGAGTAAGGTGAAATCTCGTAGCGTGGAATCTTCTGAAGAGTTGTCCGATGACGATAGCGAATCAGATGTCGCTCTTGTGCGATTTCAGGTTGGGGAGGATCTGTACACAGTACCGAACAAACCTTTTAATGTATGAACATACGGTGTATCTCCGACCCTAGCTCATCATGATAAGGTTTTCTGATGACCTTAATCCTAGATAGGCGTGAACTTTGGTAATCTAACCAAGCATAAATAAATATTTTATTGAGCATTGGACTATACAGGGTCGATAAAAAAAAACGAAACCCAGATATTATTGCTAATTGGAACAGAAGTAGGGCACATGTGAATCAAAGTGAGATATCCTCTGTTAGGGTTGAATCTTCTCTTTAAAATGACACCCTGATCATGTCCTTACATTCACAGTTGACTGAGCAGTGAGCAAATTTATGAAAGAGTCTATTTAGAGAATTGCGCCACTTTCAATTGTGGTTTTTGAGGTGTCATTTGTCACAGAGTGAAAGGCTATGGTTGCCAATCAAGGCAGGTAAGGGGAAAAAAGAGATTTCACCATGAAAAGTGGTGCAATTCTCTAAATAGACCCTTTCATAAAATTGGTCACTGCTCAGTCAACCGTGAATGTAAGGACATGATCAGGGTGTCATTTTAAAGAGGAGATTCAACCCAAACAGAGGATATCTCCCTTTGATTCACATGTGCCCTACTTCTGTTCCAATTAGCAATAATATCTCAATTTCGTTTTTATTTTATCCACCCTGTATATCCGCATTGGAATATATATCTGCTATTTCTATATGTTTATGAAGCTGTTATGTAAACAATCAAACAGAAATATTGAACAAGTCTAACGAGAAAGTTGCTTGCGGTCATTTTGCTTATTACGCCCTCTGTATGTGGTGAAGCTTCACCTCAAAATCATCATAATTATCGTAAAAACATGCATATGTGTTACATAAGGTTTTGAAATGAAAGGTGTATTAAATTTGTAAAGTATCTCTGCATTTTGAAGTTCCTTCTAAAATGTGTTTAATCAAAATTAGATTGAACGAAAACCAAATTTTTAGCTATAAGGAAACAATTAAAATGAAAAGTTTGCTTTAAATGCAATGTCTTCAAAAATTTGCTCTTATAAATCTGATATACGGACTGGCTCCCTCGCTTTCATATCATGTACAAAATGATTTTCTTCTTCATTATATTCAAGAGTTTTGTCTGTTGGACTTTTTAACATTAGATAAGGAACATTATTGACGAACAAAAGCAGTAATCAGGAATATACATGATAATAATTCTTTAAGGTTATGTAAAGACAATAGCCTTGGCAGGAACTTCTGTAAAAAAAGAAAGTTGGTTAATGTGTCGATCAACATTATTATTATTTATATTAGTCTGACCGCAAAAATTAGATTTCAGGACACTGCATTTATTTCTCAAATTTCGTTGAATTACTGTGCCACTCGAAGCTTCCATTGTGGCTGTTGACAACAGTGCGCGTATACCCTGCTGTGTCGCGCGCTACGCTCTGTTGACTGGTTGACTGACTTTATACGCTCCAGATTATGCAGGAACCAGCGAAAATGCCCGGATGACTGCAATATCAATGTTATTGCAGTCATGAAAGCATACAATAGGCTGATTTATTTTTACCACTGGAAGTCTGATATAAATAATAATATCTTATATTACTCAAAGCAAGGCGTATATGACAAACATTGCAATCCCAGAAGATGCAAGGGTGTAGCCTCTCATCATATCAGGGGTCTATACATGTAGTTTACAGTTACCGTTATGTCATGGCTGCCACTACGGCCTGAACGTAAGTGAGCTGCTTGGTGCACATATAATGGCAACTACATATTGCAAAGATGGCTGTATTACATGTATTTAATCAGATCAATGATATTTTGTCCACATTTCAACTTAACTTGGTTTGTCAGATTTTTAACAACACTTCAAAAGCAAGGTATTTCTATGCTCACCTCCTGAATTGTGAAGCCAATAATAGTTTTGCATACAAGAACACCTTAATTGACTGAGTAAAAAACAATTTTAACATGCATGATAATTTCCCACTATTAATTTTCATTGTTAGTCCATCACTCAGAAGGAAATTCATTTCTACCATTAAGAATGTAGACTGTATCAACCATAGTATTTGTGATAGTCTCAAGACAGTTTTGTATCGTAACCAAATTCTTGATTATGATGATCTTGGCACTCTTGGTGGACTGCTCAGGTCATTTTGACAATCTTTAATTTCTGACATTGTCTGGATTATCTGGGGGTCGTCCTTGAGGGTCGGGGTTATCCTGTTTGTGTACACATTGTTACGTATATAATTGTATGTTTTTACTTTAATTTGTATCTTCTCCTTTTATGGAGGTTTTATTGGAAATAAATAAATTAATAAATTATTTAATTCGTTCGGTGAAAATACACGCTTGACATCATTTACATAGCCATCTATATGGTTGCAACTGCACTTTCTTTCTTCAGATCGTTTAGTTTTGCTGACCGACTACTTGTAATTCAGAGGCAAAATAATATGTAAACCATGTAGAAATAAAAAGGCATGCCCTTACCGTAATCTACAATGTAGATGAATAGGCAGTTTAAAACTTATGTAAAGAAAACATTGATGTATGGATTTTTTTTTTTTACATATTCGAAACTAAAAGTTCTCTTTTCTCAATGTCATCTCTCCGTGTGTTTACTCATCAATCTACTTCCATTTTCAATGTTGCATTAAATAATTCACTAAATGAAGTCATTTAGGAAAGGCATCGTTCACTTAGCCATTTATACAGGTGAAAGTGTATTTTTCTTCTTCAGATGTTTAGTCTTGCTGACCGACTATCCGTAATTCAGGCGCAAAAAGTATCTGATCCCTAGGAACAAAAAGGCATGCACTTACACTAATCTAGAAAAACAGACAGTTTGAAATGTACACAAACAAATGCAATGGTTTTTACATAAATATATAATCTCTTTGCTTACCAAACTACTTTCATTTTCAGTGTAGCATTAAACTACTCACTGAATGAATCATTTAGGGAAATTTAACTCTGATTATTTTCTTAAGCGATTATTTCCTTATCTGGAACAGCTTACATGAAATAAATCATTTTTCATTTGGATGAGTTCATGTCCACAATGGCTAAAGTCGCTCTTGCATTGTGTGTGTGCGTCTTCCTGCAAGTGTCATATGCATCGGGTTCAGAGTGTTTTAGCCTGAATCCTCAGTACCAGAGCGTGGGTGAAGGTGGGACGGCAAGATTCACCTGTCGCATCAACTTTAGGGTTGAATATCTACCAAGTACAATTTACTGGAGGAAACAGCAAGCGGGCGGTGATTACCAAAGGATATCCAATGATTCTGAGAAATACTCATTTTATCAGAATAGCACAAAAGATGCAACAGTCTACACGTTGGTTATTAACACTGTTACATCAGCTGACAGTGGGCAGTACGTCAGCTATATATTCGACGGTGAAACTGTTGTACATTCCAGCATCGCTATACTCAATGTGACCGGTCATCAACCCATCTGTCAAACATCCCTGAACATATCTACCAGAGTTACCCAAAGCCAAGAACTGGTGGTGGGTGATGAAGGAGAGTTTGGCTGTGATGTTGACCCCCTTCCAGACTCATCTACATTCAGATGGTTCATAAAGGGAGCAGGCAACCAGACTATTTCCATCAACGACACGGACAGATTCACAACTTCAGCCAATCGAATGATCATCTCTCCACTCCTGGCTTCAGACAACCAAAGTCAAATAAGATGCGAGGTTTCTTATTCCCAAGACTGTGAGCAATGGAGTCCTTGGCACCAGCTGAACAATTTCAGCAGCAATGCAACGCGACACCCATTGCTGATCACCACTGGTCTCGATATGCAGCAGACCGTACCACTCTGGGCGACTTTTGGTGCTATCGCCTTGCTGCTCCTGGTAGCTACCTTTCTTGGTGTCTGCTTGTTTTGTCGAAAGCCTAACCTCAGACCGCGTCAGGCTGACCAAGCCGCAACGACTATAAGGAGTACTGCCCCTTTGTCGGGCCAGCGCCAGCGCCCTGTCCACATGCAGGTTGAGGGGGTTCTCTATGCGATGCCCGAAATACGCCCGAACCAGACGGCTGCAAGATCTGGTTCTTCATCTCCAGGTGCTGGTGGTTTGAGAAGTAACAGACAGAGGAGGCATGAACAAGGAGAAGGTTCCCTCACACGTGTACGGGTTGGAGAAGATCTGTACACTGTGCCGAGTAAGGTGAAATCTCGCAGCGTGGAATCTTCTGAAGAGTTGTCCGATAACGATAGTGAATCAAGTATCGCTCTTGTGGGATTTCAGGGCGGGGAGGATCTGTACACGGTACCGAACAAACATTTCCCCGTATGAACATACGATACACCTCCAACCCAAGCTCATCAAAATAATGTGCCCCCATCACCGTCATTCAAGTTACGTAGTCGTATCATAGTCGTAGAGTAGAAAAGACGTGATTTTGGTGATGTAACCAAGAAAATATTTCATCAGGCCTTGTTCTGTATACCCACGATCTTCGGAGGATTATGAAGCTGTTATGTTGAACAATCAAACAGGAATTTTGAACAAATCAAACAGGAATTTCGAACAAATCAAACAGGAATTTTGAACAAATAAAACAGGAATTTCGAACAAATCAAACAGGAATTTTGAACAAATCAAACGAGAATTTTGCTTGCGGTCATTTTGCTTATTGCGCCCTTTTTATTTGGCAATGCTGCACGCCAAAATTATTGTAAAAACATGTATTAAGTTTTGAAATGATAGGGGTATTTAATTTGTAGACTATCTCTGCCTTTTCAAATTCCTTGTAAATGTGTATAATCAAAATCAGACTTAACAAAATCTAAATTTCAGCTAAAAGGGAACGATTTAAAAGGAAAGTTTGCTTATGCAATTTCTTCATCAAGTTGATCTTATAAAAGGAAAGATGACTTTTCATTATATTTACAAGTTTTGTCTGTATGATTTTTTTTGGATAGACATAGAACATTAAAGAGAAACAAAAACGGCAATCAGAAATATTTCTTTAAGGCATAAAGGTTATGTTATTAAGACAATAGCCTTGGAAGAACTTTTGAAAAAAAGAAGGAAAAAAAAAAAAAAGAAAAAGAAAAAAAAGTTGTTTATATGTCGATTTCAAAAAACGAAATCTACATTTTACCCAATCATCTGAATTCAGCAGTGTAAATCAGAGCTATTTATTAAGCAAATATACCTTGATGGAAGCATTTTCTTTCTGCAATTACAGATACAAATAACAACCAACTTCATATAGAACAGATTTGCTACATTCCAGCATCGCTATACTCCATGTGACTGGTCATCAACCCATCTGTCAAACACCCCTGAGCATATCTACCAGAGTCACCCAAAGCCAAGAACTGGTGTTCGGCGATGAAGGACATGTGGCTGTGATGTTGACCCCCTTGTATACAATAAATAGCCTAAACTTATTTGAATACAACGGTTACATGTCCATGCCTATGGAGTCCATTTGTCAGCGTTGCACACTTATTCCAAGCTGTATTGCCCAATGTGACGTTTATATGTGTCACATTTCACATACATAGTCAAATGAGTTCATGTATTCAAAAACTCTGTGGGAAGTTGTTTCGGAATCCCAAATACACATGTTTTTTGCCTGAGAATATTTCTAAATTGATGTATAACACGTCTTGGGTTCCCGAAAGAGGTCTCCTGTCTGACTTAAATCAATCGTGAATTTGCACATTTTAACTGATGACTTAATCAAACCAGAAATAGCGTGTATCTGTTTATCAAATTGATACTGAAATTTATCAAACACAAAAAGATGTTTATATTCCCAAAGTGAAACGAAAGGGTTTTTGGGGAAAGGCTAAATTTCTTGATTCTTTTTGTTTTGTTCTGACATGGAAATATTCATAACTCAACCAGGCAATGTCCAATGAAATAGTTGCGGGCCCAATCACCCTGCTTTTGTATTCAACAAACGCGAATCTCTCTAGTTTTACATATTTTTCTTTCTGTCTTTTTCATTTTCGTTTTGACTCACCTTGTTGTTATTCAGAAAGGCAACATCTGACTGTATTCTTATAAATAATTGCTTCCTGATCTAGATAAGCTTGCATGAAAAAATAAATTTATTCATTTGTCATTCGGACGGGTTGGTGGCAACAATGGCTGTAGTTGGTCTTGCGTTGTGTGTGTGCATTTTCCTGCAGGTTTCATCGGCATCGGGTTCAAGGCAATTAAGCCTGAATCCTCAGTACCAGAGCGTGGGTGAGGGTGGGACGGCAAGATTCACTTGTCGCACCAACTTTAGGGTTGAATGTCCAAACTATAACATTCGCTGGGAGCGGAAGCCGATTGGCAGCGATAAGTATACAGCACTGGCACGTTGCTCAGAGTCAAACTTTGTCATTGTATCTGATTTTGAGAGATATTCAATTTATCTCAGGAGAAGAACAAAAGATGCAACAGTCTTCACACTCGCTATAAACAAAGTTATGTCAACTGACAGTGGGCAGTATAACATCTACATATTCAACACTGAAAACGTTCTACGGTCCAACATCGCTATACTCAATGTGACCAGTCATCAACCCATCTGTCAAACACCCCTGAACATAACCACCGGAGTTACCCAAAGCCAAGAACTGGTTGTGAGTGATGAAGGAGAGTTTGGCTGTGATGTTGACCCCCTTCCAGACTCATCTACATTCAGATGGTTCATTACGGGAGCAGGTAAACAGACTATTTCAATCAATGACACGGACAGATTCGCAACTTCAGCCAATCGACTGATCATCTCTCCGCTCCTGGCTTCAGACAACCAAAGTCAGATAAGATGCGAGGTTTCTTATTCCCAAGAATGTGAGGAATGGAGTCCTTGGCACCAGCTATTGCTGGATGCAAGGACCAAGTCCACACAGATCAGCTTCACCGTGAACAATTTCACTTCAAACCAGAATTTGACCACCAGCACGAGCAAGTCGACGCAGCTTCCAGCCAGCACTGACGCAACTCCATCCCTGAACCCGTTACGGATTACCACTAGTCCCGATACACAGCAGCCTGTGCCACTCTGGGCGATTATTGGTGCTTCCCTCGCCTTGCTGCTCCTCGTTGCTACCTTTCTTGGTGTCTGCTTCTATTGTCGTAAGCCTAAACCCAGACCGCATCAGGACAACCAGGCCACCCCAACTCTGAGACGCTTTGTCACCACTCCGGTTGGTACAGATTCCCACATATACAGCAGTCACACATTCCAACGAGGAACCATGGATGTAAGTGGACGGAATGCTGCCCTTTCGTCCGTCCAGCACCCTATCCACACACGTGTCAACACGGTTCTCTAGGCGATACCCGCAACGCGCCCAGGCCAGGTGGCTGCAAGGTCTGATTCTTCATCTCTGGGTGCTGGTAGTTTGAGGGGTAACAGACAGAGGAGGAACGAGCAAGAAGAAGTTTCCCTCACACGTGTACAGGTTGGAGTAGATCAGTACACTGTGCCGAGTAAGGTGAAATCTCGCAGCGTGGAACCTTTTGAAGAGTTGTCCGATGACGATAGCGAATCAAATATCGCTCTTCTGCGATTTCAGGTCGCAGAGGATCTGTACACGGTACCGAACAAACATTTCCCTGTATGAGCATACGGTGTATCTCCAACCCAAGCTCATCATGAAAAGGTTTTCTGATGACCTTCATCCTAGAAAGGCGTGACTTTGGTAATGTAACCAAGCATAAATAAATATTTTATCGAGCATTGGACTATACAGGGTGGATAAAAAACACGAAACCGAGATATTACTGCTAATTGGAACAGAAATAGGGCACATGTGAATCAAAGTGAGATATCCTCTGTTAGGGTTGATTCTCCTCTTAAATATGACACCCTGATCATGTCCTTACATTCACAGTTGACTGAGCAGTGAGCAATTTTATGAAAGAGTCTATTTAGAGAATTGCGCCACTTTTCAATTGTGGTTTTTGAGGTGTCATTTGTCACAGAGTGAAAGGCTATGATTGCCAATCAAGGCAGGTGGGGAAAAAAAGAGAGATTTCACCATGAAAAGTGGCGCAATTCTCTAAATATCTCCCTTTGATTCACATGTGCCCTACTTCTGTTCCAATTAGCAATAATATCTCGGTTTCGTTTTTTTTTTATCTACCCTGTATATCCGCATTGGACTATATATCAGCTATTTCCGTAAGTTTATGAAGCTGTTATGTAAACAATCAAACAGAAATTTTGAACAAATCCAACAAGAAAGTTGCTTGCGGTCATTTTGCTAATAACGCCCTCTGTATGTACTGAAGCTGCACCTCAAAATTATCAAAATTATCGTAAAAACATGCATATGTGTTACATAAAGTTTTAGAATGAAAGGGGTATTGAATTTGTAGAGTATCTCTGCATTTTCAAGTTCCTTCTAAAAATGTGTTTAATCAAAATTAGAATGAACAAAATCAAAATTTTTAGCTATAAGGAAACAATGTAAATGAAAAGTTTGCCTTAAATGCAATGTCTTCAAAAATTTGCTCTTATAAATCTGATATACGGACTGGCTCCCACGCTTTCATATCATGTATAAAATGATTTTCTTCATTATATTCCAGAGTTTTGTCTGTTGGACTTTTTAACTTTAAATAAGGAACATTATTGACGAACAAAAGCAGTAATCAGGAATATATGATAATAATTCTTTAAGGTTATGTAAAGAAAATAGCCTTGGCAGGAACGTCTGTAAAAAAAAGACAGTTGGTTAATGTGTCGATTAACATTATTATTATTTATATTAGTCTGACCGCAAAAGTTAGATTTCAGGACACTGCATTCATTTCTCAAATTTCGTTGAATTATCGTGCCACTCGAAGCTTCCATTGTGGCTGTTGACAACAGTGCGCGTATACCCTGCTGTGTCGCGCGCTACGCTCTGTTGACTGGTTGACTGACTTTATACGCTCCAGATTATGCAGGAACCAGCGAAAATGCCCTTACAGAAATGTCCCATGAGCATCCCATGGGATTCCCATGGGGTCCCATGGGATTCCCATGGGACCCCGTGGGAAACCCATGGGGTCATCAAGAACACCATGTAAGTTAAAATGATCACCATGGGAGATTTTATGCTCATCATGGGAAACCCATGGGAACACCATGGAGATTGCATGGACAACATGGGAACACCATGGGGATTTTACGAGCTCCATTGGAACACCATGGGAACACCATGGGGATTTTACGAGCTCCATTGGAACACCATGGGAACACCATGGGGATTTTATGAGCTCCATGGGAACACCATGGGGATTTTACGGACATCATGGGAACACCATGTGGAATTAATGAACACCATGGGAACCCCATGGGAATTTATGGACACCATGGGAACACCATGGGAACCCCATGGCGATTTTATGGACACCATGGGAACACCATGGGGATTTTATGGACACCATGGGAACACCATGCATTGGGATTGTATGTCACCATGGGAACACCATGGGGATTTACTGGACACCATGGGAACATCATGGGGATTTTAGACACATGGGTACACCATGAGGATTCGGACGCCATGGGAACACCATAATGTGGGTGATATAAATTATGGACACAATGGTAACACCATGGAGATTTAAAAGGCAGCACGGGGACACTGCCGGGTTATTCTGGAGAACATGCATGTGCCATGGAAAACCATCATAGACCCAATTGCACTCCCAAGTTATAGGAAAACCTTTCTTTGATTAATTACTTATTCGCCTAGCTGTAAATTTGAATTCAATTAAAAATATTTCCCTTGTGGTCATAGAGGTTATCAAGAATTCTATTTGTTACGCTGACCATGGGAAACTCCTGTGGATGTTCACCAATTGAACACAATGGGATAAACACCATGGGACACCATGGGAACACCATGAGACACCATGGGACCACCATGGGACCATCATGGGACATTTTTGTGAGAATCGCTTACAATAACGAGTGTTGTAATTGCACATTTTTGAATTTTTCTGTTGATAAGTGAAGTTAAATGATGCATACAGTATTTTTTTATGTGGAAAATGTGTCACTCAACTTTGGATAATATTGATTCACATGTTATTATGGTTGGAAACATTTATGAGAAAATAAATTGGTAACACTGTGATAATATGGTACGACTTGACAAGTGGTATGGGAGCAATAATGTAATGTTTCGTCATAGAGTGCATAAGCCACTCCTTTTGATAGCGTGGAACAATCCCATCGGAGTTCCGTGATGTGCTTTACCTATTCGGTGAATAGCAATCAACACACAGGGTTAAAATGTATTAAGGAAGTTGTTATTGAAAAATACCATGGTGCAATAAATCTTTTGAGAAATGAAAGGAAACCATACTTGGGAAAAAACCCATACAAAATTTCCCATGGGAAAAATCCCATGGGAAAACCCCCATGGGAAAAATCCCATGCTACATGGTGTCCAATTCACCATGCAATTCCCATGGGGTCCCATGGGAAAATTTCCCATGGGAATCACATGGGACATTTCTGTAAGGGTGCCCGGATGACTGCAAGGTCAATGTTATTGCAGTCATGCGGGTACTTTTTACGAAAGCATACAATACGCTGATTTACTTTTACCACTGGAAGCCTGATATAAATAATAATATCTTATATTACTCAAAGCAAGGCGTATATGACAAACATTGCAATCCCAGAAGATGCAAGGGTGTAGCCTCTCATCATATCGGGGGTCTATACATGTAGTTTACAGTTACCGTTACGTCATGGCTGCCACTACGGCCTGAATGTAAGTGAGCTGCTTGCTGCACATATAATGGCAACTACATATTGCAAAGATGACAATGCGCACTTGGCATCGTTTAATTAGCCATCTATATGGTTGCAACTGCACGCATTTTCTTCAGATTGTTTAGTTTTGCTGACCGACCACCTGTAACTCAGAGGCAAAAAAAAATATGTGAACCATCGTGTCCATATAGATATAAAAAGCATGCCCTTACCGTAATCTAGATAAATAGGTTGTTCTTAACATTTACATAAAGAAAAGATTTATGTATGGATTTATTTTACATAATCAAAACTAAAAGTTATCTTTTCTCAATGCCATCTCTCTATGTGTTTGCTCAACAATGTACTGTACTTCCATTTTCAATTTTGCATTAAATAATCACTGAATGCAGTCAGTCAGGACCGCTTCCTCTGATTGTACCCTTCAACAATTACTTCCTTATCTGGATAAGCTGACATGAAAATCTGCAGAGGGTATCATTTTTCATTCTGATGAGTTCATGTCCACAATGGCTGTAGTCGCTCTTGCATTGTGTGTGTGCATTTTCCTGCAAGTGTCATTGGCATGGGATTCGGAGGATTTCAGCCTGAATCCCCAGTACCAGAGTGTGGGTCATCGGCGGCGGAACACTTTTAAAAGTGGGGGGGGGGGGGGGGGGGGGCAAGGTTCAGTTACTGTTCCCGTAGCAGGATTAAAGCAAAATCAAAGCAAATGGGAAGAGTGTGAAGTTGGTCCGAAACGAAAATGTGACCTACGTAATGTGTGCTAACCTATGCATGTGGACTATTCCTACCGGTATATCCCTATTTATCGTATCATTTTTCTATTTTTGTGTCGCCATACTCACTTGGGTATAAGGCCTATTGTCAAATTTCACCCCCAACCAGGAGTGTTAATCGCTTTTCAAAAGTGGGGGAACATACCTTGATCAAAACTGATGCGAGCGTGAAACGCGAAGCCCTTGAGGCGTGGGGAAGGGCCCCGAAAAAAATTGGATTCTAGATGTTCTGTGGTGCGATCTGAGGCAATTTCTGACCACTTTAACCAATATTTTCTGAGCAAAAGATAAATTGTAGTACATAATACTATTAATAGGGACCTGTAAATGAGACACGTGTTCAAAAATCTTTTTGACCTCTTGTATCATTTTAATTAACCTCGTTTTTTAAAATCGCTCCTGGTAATAAGTGGGGGGCAAAATAGCTACCTATTCAAAAGTGGGGGGGGGGGGGGGCAACTGTGGGTGAGGGTGGGACGGCAACATTATCTTATCGTACCAACTTTAGGGTTGACTGTTCAAAAGATAGAATTTACTGGAAGAGACAGCCAATTGGCAGTGAAAACCGATTACAGATGACAATTGATTTTGAGAAATACTCATTTTATCTGAATAGCACAAAAGATGCAACAGTCTGCATGTTGGTTATTAGCAATATTACATCAGCAGACAGTGGGCAGTACGTCAGCTGTATCGATGGTAGAAATGTTCTACATTCCAACAGCACAATACTCGATGTGACTGGTCATACCCATCTGTCAAACACCCCTGAAAATATCTACCAGAGTCACCCAAAGCCAAGAACTGGTGGTGAGTGATGAAGGAGAGTTTGGCTGTGATGTTGACCCCCTCCAGACTCATCTACATTCAGATGGTTCATAAAGGAAGCAGGTAGCCAGACTATTTCCATCAAAACACGGACAGATTTGCAACTTCAGCCGATCGCCTGATCATCTCTCCGCTCTTGGCTTCAGACAACCAAAATCAAATAAGATGCGAGGTTTCTTATTCCCAAGAATGTGAGCAATGGACTCCTTCGCACCAGCTGAACAATTTCACTTCTTTCTGTCTATTTCATTTTCGTTTTGACTCACCTTGTTGTCATTCAGAAAGGCAACATCTGACTGTGTTCTTATAAATGATTGCTTCCTTATCTGGATAAGCTTGCATGAAAAAAATAATTTATTCATTTGTAATTCGGGTTGGTGGCAAAAATGGCTGTAGTTGGTCTTGCGTTGTGTGTGTGCATTTTCTTGCAAAGATCATATGCATCGGGTTCAGAGCGTTTTAGCCTGAATCCTCGGTACCAGAGCGTGGGTGAGGGTGGGACGGCAAGATTTACTTGTCGCACCAACTTTAGGGTTGGATGTCAACAAAATACAATTCACTGGATGAGGAAGCCAATTGACAGCGATAACTATACATTACTGGCAAGTTGCTCAGACCTCGACACTCTATCTGATTTTGAGAAATATTCAGTGTATCTGAATAGCACAAAAGATGCAACAGTCTACACGTTGGTTATTAACAATGTTACATCAACTGCCAGTGGGCAGTACTTCTTCTATATACTCAACGGAAAACAGTTTTTACACTCCAACATCGCAATACTCAATGTGACCAGTCATCAACCCATCTGTCAAACACCCCTGAACATATCTACCAGAGTCATCCAAAGCCAAGAACTGGTGGTGGGTGATGAAGGAGAGTTTGGCTGTGATGTTGACCCACTTCCAGACTCATCTACGTTCAGATGGTTCATAAAGGGAGCAGGCAACCACACTATTTCAATCAACGACACGGACAGATTCGTAACTTCAAACAATCGACTGATCATCTCTCCGCTCCTGGCTTCAGACAACCAAAGTCAAATAAGATGCGAGGTTTCTTATTCCCAAGAATGTGAGCAACGGAGTCCTTGGCACCAGCTTATGCTGGATGCAGGGACCAAGTCCACACAGACCAGCTTCACCATGAACAATTTCACTCCCAACCAGAATTTGACCACAAGCACGAGCAAGTCGACCCAGTCTCCAGCCAGCACTGATGCAACTTCAACCCCACAATCATTGTGGATTACCACTGGTCCCGATACGAAGCAGTCCGTGCTACTCTGGGTGATTGTTGGTGCTACCCTCGCCTTGCTGCTCCTAGTAGCTACCTTTCTTGGTGTCTGCTTCAATCGTCGTCAGCATAAACCCAGATTGCGTCAGGCTGACGAAGCCGCCCTGACTCTAAGACGCTGTGACCCCATCTCAGGAAGTGCAGATGCCCACACATGGGTCTTTCCACACTCAAGGGGTACAAAAGTGTGACATGGCATTGAAAAACTGAAGTAGGATAATAGTATCAAGTTGCTTGTCCTCTTTTCCCCCTGTACATTCCAACTCCATTGTTGAGGATTGTGCTCACCAAGAATTTACGACTTTCCAGGCAATTTTACAAGATATGTTTACCTAGAACGTTATGTATGTAACATGGACAGTAAGTTTGTTAATATCGATAGAAAGTTATAATTACAATTTATCCAATATTTTACCTTTTCGTTATCTCTACAGCATTGTTACCTTTGAAAACCAAGACAATGTACTGTATATTTAAATGTCACAGTGTAACATATTCAGAATATGTCTGTAACATGGATAGAAATTTGTCACAAATGTCGATGCACATTATGTTACATACATTGTACAATAGTGTCTTAACACTGTGGTGTACAACAGTACTGACACTATCAGTACTTGTTTAATTAATTTGTAATTAACCTGTCATTTTTTTTGGCAAACAATTTCCATACTCCACAAGTTCCCAAACAAACCATGGTTAAAAAGCATCGTGAGTGACCCTTTAACCCTGGTTTAACTTTTGACCCAGAATTTCTGAGGCAAAGATCAGACCCAGGCCAACTCCCAATAGAATTTGTATTGTCAGGTATAGCTGCTGTTATCACAAGGCCATCAATCATCCTGTTACTAGGCCCAGTCTTGAAGCTGGGAGACAGGTGTTCCTCGTCTGTTTTACATGTAGCCTCAGTTTGTTGTGTTGGGGGAGGGGGGGATGGCCAGGGAGATTAAACTCGAACTTTTTTGCACCGGTACTGACCAAATACAGATCAATCTGTACATATATCTCATTTTTTGCCTTGAAATTATTTTCTTGAGCAAAGAGGGCCTCTGCCCATCTATTTAGACAGTATCAGCAGGCATTATTTTCACCAAAATGCCAACTTAAGGAATTGTGTTAGACCGTAACACCCATACAACATCACACTGAAAAGTTCAGTACTGTGGTGGATTACAACTAAAATGAAACAATGGTACCTCACAGGGTTAAAGACCAAGAGAAATGTGCTTTAATTGGACAGTCCTTTTTCATTCTCTTGGTTCTCATTTCTCACTGACTCTACTTTGGGTTCCCAACCAAAGAATAACATTTTGTTACATCAAACCCTGTCTGGAAAACCAACTAACAATTAATTAATAAAATAAAAATGCAGGCAATAAGATGCTACTGCGTTAATTGAAAAGCTGTCACAGGAAATAATATCCTTAACTCGAAGCATGGCGTATATAGCAAACAATACGCACTTGGCATGATTCAATTTAGCCTTCTTTCCGGTGCAACTGTAACTTTTTTCTTTATATTTTTATTTTTTGCCAACTGACCGACCCTACTTCAGAGCAAAAAGAAATATGAAACCATCGAAATAGAAAGGCATGCCCTTAAAATAAACTTAAAAAACAAACAGTATGAAATAAACATAAACAAATGCAAAGGTATTTACATGTTATCTCTTCATACTTTTGCTCAATCTACTTCCATTTTCAATGTAGCATTAAATCATTCACTGACTGTAGTCATTCAGGAAAGCTACCTCTGATTGTTCTCTTAAACAATTACTTCCTTATCATTTTTTATTCGGATGACTTCATGTCGACAATGGCTGTAGTCGCTCTTGCATTGTGTGTGTGCGTTTTCCTGCAAGTGTCATTGGCAGGGGATTCGGAGGATTTAAGCCTGAATCCCCTGTACCAGAGTGTGGCTGAGGGTGGGACGGCAAGATTCACTTGTCGCATGAACTTTAGGGTTGACTATCTACCAACTACAATTTACTGGAAGAAACAGCAAGCGGGCGGTGATTACCGAAGGATATCCATTGATTCAGAGAAATACTCATTTTATCTGAACAGCACAAAAGATATAACAGTCTTCACATTGGTTATTAACAATGTTACATCAAATGACAGTGGACAATACATCAGCATTATATTTGATGGAAAAAATGTTCTACATACGAACATCACAATACTCCATGTGATTAGTCATCAACCCATCTGTCAAACACCCCCGAACATATCTACCAGAGTCACCCAAACCCAAGAACTGGTAGTGGGTGATGATGGAGAGTTTGGCTGTGATGTTGACCCCCTTCCAGACTCATCTACATTCAGATGGTTCATAAAGGGGGCAGGCAACCAGACTATTTCAATCAACAACACGGACAGATTTGCAACTTCAGCCAATCGACTGATCATCTCTCCGCTCCTGGCTTCAGACAACCAAAGTCAGATAAGATGCGAAGTTTCTTACTCCCAGGAATGTGAGGAATGGAGTCCTTGGTACCAGCTGAACAATTTCACTCCAAACCAGAGTTCAACCACGAGCAAGTCGAGGCAGCCTCCAGCCAGCACCGATCCAACTCCAACCCCGCACCCATTGAAGATCACCACTGGTCCCGATACGCAGCAGCCCATGACACTCTGGGTGATTATTGATGTTACCCTCGCCTTGCTGCTCCTAGTAGTAGTAGCTACCTGTCTTGGTGTCTGCTTCTATCGTCGTAAGCCTAAACCCAGGCCGCATCAGGCTGACCAAGCTGCACCAACTCTAAGGAGTACCGCCCCTTCGTCGGGCCAGCACCAGCGCCCTGTCCACATGCAGGTCGAGGGAGTTCTCTACGCGATGCCCGAAATATGCCCGAACCAGACGGCTGCAAGGTCTGGTTCTTCATCTCCAGGTTCTGGTGGTTTGAGAGGTAACATACAGAGGAGGCACGAACAAGGAGAAGTTTCCCTCACACGTGTACAGGTTGGTGAAGATCTGTACACTGTGCCGAGTAAGGTGAAATCTCACAGCGTAGAATCATCTGAGGAGCTCTTCAATGACGATAGTGAATCAGATGCCGCTCTTGTGCGATTTCAGGTCGGGGAGGATCTGTACACGGTACCGAACAAACCTTTTCCAGTATGAACATAGGGTATATCTCCAACCCAATTCATCAAGATAAGGTGGCCTAATGACCATCATCCTCATTATCGTAGTCGTAAAGTAAGAAAGGCATGACTTTGGTAATATAACCCAGAAAATATTCCATCAAGTAATGTACTATATCCCACTTTTTTTGTAGGATTACGAAGCTGTTTAATAATCAAACAAGAATTTTGCACAAATCAAAAGAGAATTTTGCTTGCAGTCACTCTGCTGTATGGGGTGAAGCTTCACATCAAAATTACAATAAAAACATGTACATTACATCAAGTTTTGAATTAATTGGGGTTTTAAATTTGTAGAGTATCTCTGCACTTTGAAGTTCCTTGTAAATATGTTTAATCAAAGGTAGATTGCACAGAATCCAATTTGTAGCTATAAGGGAACAATTTCAATGAAAAGTTTGCTTTAAATGCAATGTCTTCAAAAATTGGCTCTTATAAATCTGATATGTGGACTGGCTCCCTCGCTTTCATATCCAAGTACAAAATGATCTTCTTCATTATATTCAAGAGTTTTGTCCGTTGGACTTTTTAAAATAGATATGGAACATTATAGACGTACAAAATCAGTAATCAGAAATATTATAATAATTCTTTAAGGATATGTAAAGACAATAGCCTTGGAAGGAACCTCTGTATAAAACAAAGTTAATATGTCATTTTGAAAAAAATTTTTGGTTCCCAACCAAGGGAAACCCCCTTTTTTTCTCTTTGGCCTTCAGCCCTTTCTGGAACCCTACTAACAATAAAATTTGTTCACAAACTAAACAATTCAGGCAATAAGATGCTGTTAAGGCCCCCCAAAAAGGCTCAGATTTCTGGTATGCGCGCGCGTCGCCGTAGCCATGCGCGTCAGCAAAAATTAAAACGTTTTTTTTTCAATGTAAGATGATGTCTCAAAACTGCAAAACTCACTGGTTTGACTGGAATCCTGCTGCTGCACAATTTTGATGTGCTTTTATATGGGGTTACAATCGAGTATAAGCTTTATGTTGCCTCTCTTGGCAAGTTGGCTCCCATATATTTTGCACTAAATTTATAGTCGGGCACCATATGCAGTCATCAGTCGACATTTGAAGGGAAAAAAAGTAAAAAAAAAGTAAAAAAAAACAAAACAAAAAAAAACGCGTCGCCGCACCACTTTCGGGGCAAGCTCGATACCAGAAACTGAAGATTTTTTTGCGGGGGGGGGGGGGGCGCCTAATTGAAAAGCTATGGAAAAAAAAAATTTACTCAGCGGCATGGCGTATATTTCGACAAACAATGCAATCCCAGAACATGCGATGGTGTTGCCTCTCATCATAACGGGGGCTATATTTTACCTTCGTATGTCATGGCTGCAACTACAGCCAAAACTTTAGTGAGCTGCATGGTGCACATATCATCATGATGACATATAATGTCAATGACATATTGCAAAGATGGCTGTATTTGTATTTCGTTGGGTGACAATACGCGCTTGACATCATTTAATTAGCTATCTATTGGGTGCAACTGCACTTTCTTTCTTCAAAAAGAAAACATACATGTCGTCACCGACACCACGAACTGACACCCGGTGGTCAGCGTTGCAGAAATACAAATCGGAGAAAAACGCTTTGAAAGGTTTGACACGAATTTACTCAGTAAAATATTCCATTTATCTTAGAGGTTTTAGTATCACTCAACGTAAAAATGCGTTCACTACTCAATTATAAACTTTATATTGTAAAGATCTGCTTAGTTCATTAGCAATTAAAAGATTAAGATGGGTGTCAGTTCGTGAAAACCAAAATTTACGTGTTTTCGGAGAGTGCGCGTATGCAATAGCGTTAGTGAGTGTCAGTTCGTGAAAACCAAAATTGACCAATTTTGGGAGAGTGCGCGCATACACTGCGCATGCGTGCGCGCACTCTCCTAAAACGCGTCAATTTTGGTTTTCACGAACTGACATTCACTAACGCTATTGCATGCGCACACTCTCCGGAAACACGTAAATTTTGGTTTTCACGAACTGACACCCTGTGCAGTGTCACTTCGTGGTGACCAAAAATACCAGAATTGACAAATTTCTTGAAAATTCATTAGTAAAATTCGCTTATTTTAGATGATTTCAGCAATTTTAACCTCGTCATGTTAAACTTCATGATACAAACTGCTAATATGTGCAAAAAAAAGAAAATTTGAATTTTTATTTTTTTTTGTACACATGTGATGCAGAGGGTGTCAGTTCGTGGTGTCGGTGACGATGTATGCAATGGTTTCTATAAGTCAAAACCAAAAGTTATCTTTTCTCAATGTCATCTCTCCATGTTTTTGCTCAACATTCCACTTTCATTTTCAATGTATCATTTACTGAATCATTTTTAGAATGTGGTCATACAGGAAGGCTACCTTTGATTTAAATCTTAAACGATTACTTCCTTATCTTGGAACGCCATCATGAGAAGAGAAATTTCAAACCTGCAGTGGGTTTCACTTCTCTTTTGGACGGGTTGGTGGCAACATGGCTGTAGTCGCTCTTGCATTGTGTGTGTGCGTTTTCCTGCAGGTTTCATCGGGTTCGGGGCATTTAAGCCTGAATCCCAAGTACCAGAACGTGGGTGAGGGTGGGACGGCAAGATTCACTTGTCGCATCAACTTTAGGGTTGAATGTCCAAAATATAACATTCGCTGGGAGCGGAAGCCAATTGGCAGTGATAAGTATCCCGGTACATTACTGGCACGTTGCTCAGAGTCAAACTTCGTCATTCTATCTGATTTTGAAAGATATTCAGTTTATCTGAATAGCGCAAAAGATGCAACAGTCTTCACACTGGTTATAAACAAAGTTACGTCACTTGACAGTGGGCAGTATAACATCTACATATATAATAATGCAAATGTTCTTCAGTCCAACATCGCAATACTCCATGCGACTGGTCATCAACCCATCTGTCAAACACCCCTGCACATATCTACCAGAGTCACCCAAAGCCAAGAACTGGTGGTGGGCGATGAAGGAGAGTTTGGCTGTGATGTTGACCCCCTTCCAGACTCATCTACATTCAGATGGTTCATAAAGGGAGCAGGCAACCAGACTATTTCAATCAACGACACCGACAGATTTGCAATTTCAGTTGATCGAATGATCATCTCTCCGCTCCTGGCTTCAGACAACCAAAGTCAAATACGATGCAAGGTTTCTTATTCCCAAGACTGTGAGCAACGGAGTCCTTGGCACCAGCTATTGCTGGATGCAAGGACCAAGTCCACACAGACCAGCTTCACCGTGAACAAGTTCACTTCTAACCAGAATTTGACCACCAGCACGAGCAAGTCGACGCAGTCTCCAGCCAGCACTGACGCAACTCCAACCCCACAACCATTGCAGATCACCACTGGTGTCGATACCACCAGCTCAAGCAAATCTACACAGCTTCCAGCCAGCACTGACGCAACTCAAACCCCGAACCCATTACGGATTACCGCTAGTCCCGATACACAGCAGCCCGTGCCACTCTGGGCGATTATTGGTGCTACCCTGCCCTTGCTGCTCCTCGTTGGTACCTTTCTTAGTTTCTGCTGTTATCATCGTAAGCCAAAACCAAGACCGCATCAGGACGACCAGGCCACCCCGACTCTGAGACGCTTTGTCCCCAGTCTGGTTGCTACAGATTCCCACATATACAGCAGTCACACATTCCAACGAGGAACCACGGATGTAAGTGGACGTAATGCTGCCCCTTTGTCCGTCCAGCACCCTATCCACACACGAGTCAACACGGTTCTTTACGCGATACCCGCAACGCGCCCATGCCAGACGGCTACAAGGTCTGATTTTTCATCTGTGGGTGCTGGTAGTTTGATAGGTAACAGACAGAGGAGGCATGAACAAGGAGAAGGTTCCCTCACACGTGTACAGGTTGGTGAAGATCTGTACACTGTGCCAAGTAAGGTGAAATCTTGTAGCGTGGAATCTTCTGGAGACCTGTCCGATGACGATAGCAATTCAAGTGTAGCTCTTGTGCGATTTCAGGTCGGAGAGGATCTGTACACAGTACCGAACAAACTTTTTCCCGTATGAACATAGGGTATATCTCCTACCCAAGTTCATCAAGATAAGGTGGCCTAATGACCGTCATCCTCATTATCGTAATCGTAAAGTAAGAATGGTGTGACTTTGGCAATATAACCCTGAAAATATTTCATCAAGTATTGTACTATATCCCGCTTTTTTTTGTAGGATTACGAAGCTGTTATAATTAATAAGCAAACAAGAATTTTGAACATATCAAAAGAGAATGTTGCTTGCGGTCAATTTGCTTATAACGCCCTCTGTTTGGGGAGAAGCTTCACGTCAAAGTTACAGTAAAAACATGTACATGTATTACATCAAGTTTTGAAATTAGTGGGGTATTAAATTTGTAGAGTATCCCTGCATTTTCAAGTTCCTTGTAAATGTGTTTAATCAAAAGTAGATTGAACAAAATCCAAGGTTAAGCTACATGTATATGGAAACAATTTAAAGGAAAAGTTTGCTTTGAAATCAATGTCTTCAAAAATTGGCTCTTATTAATCTGATATGTTGACTGGCTCTTTTGCTTTAATATCACGCATAAAATGATCTTGATTATAAACAAGAGTTTTGTCCATTGGACTTTTTAAAAATAGATATGGAACATCATTGACGAACAAAAGCAGTAATCGGAAAAGTTATGATATTTCTATGTAAAGACAATAGCCTTGGAAAGATTTTCTGTAAAAAAAGTGGTTAATATGTCCATTTCGAAAACGATTTTGAGCTCACAACCAAGAGACCCCCCCTCTTTTTTTTCTTTTGCCTGCAGCCCTGTCTGGAACCCCCCACTAACAGTAATATTCATTCGTAAACTAAAAAATTCCCGCAACAAGATGCTGTGTTAATTGAAAAGCTATGGAAAATAATATCCAATTATACATGCACGGTGTTTAATGACAAACAATGCAATCCCAGAAGATGTGAGGATGTTGCCTCTCATCATAACGGGGGCTATAGTTTACCTTCGTATGTCATGGCTGCAACTACAGCCAAAACCTTAATGAGCTGCATGGTGCACATATAATGGCAACTACATATATTGCAAAGATCATCATGCCTTTCATTTATTTCGTTCGGTGAAAATGCACGCTTGGCATCGTTTAATTAGCCATCTATATGGTTGCAACTGCACTTTTCTCTCCAGATTGTTTAGTTTTGCTTACCGACCACTTGTAATTCAGAGGCAAAAAAAATAGGAAACTATATAAAAATAAAAAGGCATGCCCTTACCGTAATCTAGATGAATAGGCAGTTTAAAAGTTACATCAAGAAAACATTGATGTATGGATTTGTTTTTACATATTCGAAACTAAAAGTTCTCTTTTCTCAATGTCATCTCTCCGTGTGTTTGCTCAATAATCTACTTCCATTTTCAATGTAGCATTAAATCATTCACTGGATGTAGTCATTCAAGAAAGGCATCGTTCAATTAGCCATTTACACAGGTGAAAGTGTAATTTTTTTCTTCAGATGTTTAGTCTTGCTGACCGACCACCCGTAATTCAGACGCAAAAAGTATGTGAACCCTAGAAACAAAAAGGCGTGCACTTACACTAATCTAGACAAACAGACAGTTTGAAATGTACACAAACAAATGCAATGGTTTTTACATATATATATTATCTCTTTGCTCACCAAACTACTTTCATTTTCAGTGTAGCATTAAACTACTCACTGAATGAATCATTTAGGAAAATTTAACTCTGATTATTCTCTTAAACAATTACTTCCTTATCTGGAACAGTTTATATGAAATAAATCATTTTTCATTCAGATGAGTTCATGTCGACAATGGCAAGAGTCGCTCTTGTGTTGTGTGTGTGCATTTTCCTGCAGGTTTCACTGGCATCGGGTTCGGGGCATTTCAGCCTGAATCCCCAGTATCAGAGTGTGGGTGAGGGTGGGACGGCAAGATTCACTTGTCGTACCAACTTTAGGGTTGACTGTCAACAATATAACATTCGCTGGGAGCGGAAGCCAATTGGCAGCGATAAGTATACACTACTGGCACGTTGCTCAGAGTCAAACTTCGTCATTCTATCTGATTTTGAGAAATATTCAGTGTATCTGAATAGCACAAAAGATACAACAGTCTTCACACTGGTTATAAACAAAGTTATGTCAACTGACAGTGGGCAGTTCATCATCTACATATTCAACCCTGAAAATGTTGTACTTTCCAACATTGCAATACTCAATGTAACCAGTCATCAACCAATCTGTCAAACACCACTGAACATATCTACCAGAGTTACCCAAAGAAAAGAACTGGTGGTGGGTGATGAAGGAGAGTTTCACTATTTCCATCAACGACAAGGACAGATTTGTAACTTCAGCCAATCGACTGATCATCTCTCCACTCCTGGCTTCAGACAACCAAAGTCAAATAAGATGCGAGGTTTCTTATTCCCAAAACTGTGAGCAACGGAGTCCTTGGCACCAGCTGAACAATTTCATTCCAAACCAGAATTTAACCACCAGCAAGAGCAAGTCGAGGCAGCCTCCAGCCAGCACTGATGCAACACCAACCCCACACCCACTGCAGCCTGTGCCACTCTGGGTGATTACTGGTGCTACCCTCACCTTGCTGCTCCTCGTAGCTACCTTTCTTGGTGTCTGCTTCTATCGTCGTAAGCCTAAACCCAGACCGCATCAGGCTGACCAAGCTACACCGACTATAAGGAGTACCGCCCCTTCGTCGAGCCAGCGCCAGCGCCCTGTCCACATGCAGGTTGACGGGGTTCTCTACGCGATGCCCGAAATACGCCCGAACCAGACGGCTGCAAGGTCTGATTCTTCATCGCTAGGTGCTGGTGGTTTGAGAAGTAACAGACAGAGGAGGCATGAGCAAGGAGAAGGTTTCCTCACACGTGTACGGGTTGGTGAAGATCTGTACAATGTACCGAGTAAGGTGAAATCTCGCAGCATGGAATCTTCTGAAGAGCTGTCCGATGATGATAGTGAATCAAGTGTCGCTCTTGTGCGATTGCAGGTCGGGGAGGATCTGTACACGGTACCGAACAAACATTGCCCCGTATGAACATACGATACACCTCCAACCCAAGCTCATGAAGTTAATGTACTCCAAACACCGTCATCCACGTTACGTAGTCGTATCGTAGTCATAGAGTAGAAAAGACGTGATTTTGGTGTTGTAACCAAGAAAATATTTCATCAGGCCTCGTTCTGTATACCAACGATCTTTGAAGGATTATGCAGCTGTTATGTTTAACAATCAAGAAGGAATTTTCAACAAATCAAACAGGAATTTTGAACAAATCAAACAAGAAGTTTGCTTGCGGTCATTTTGCTTATCGCGCCCTCTTTATGTGGCAATGCTGCAAGTCAAAATTATTGAAATGATGGGGGTATTTAATTTGTAGACTATCTCTGCATTTTCAAAATCCTTGTAAATGGGTATAATCAAAACCAGATTTAACAAAATCTAAATTTCAGCTAAAAGGGAATGATTTAAATGGAAAGTTTGCTGATGCAATTTCTTCATCAAGTTGATCTTATAGATCTGACAAAAGGAAAGATGACTTTTAATTATATTTACAAGTTTTGTCTATATGATTTTTTTTTTAGATAGACATAGAACATTAAAGAGAAACAAAAACGACAACCAGAAATATTTCTTTAAGGCATTAAGGTTGTGTTATTAAGACAATAGCCTTGGAAGAACTTTTGAGAAAAAAAAAGAAAAAAAAAAGAAGAAAAAAAAAGAAGAAAAAAAAAGTCGTTTATATGTCGATTTCAAAAAACGAAATCGACATTATACCCAACCATCTGAATTCAGCAGTGTAGATCAGAGCTGGTTATTAAACAAAATATACCTTGATGGAGGCATTTTCTTTCTGCACTTACAGATAAAAAATATCATCTAACTTCATACAGAACAGATTTGCTACATTCCAGCATCGCTATACTCCATGTGACCGGTCATCAACCCATCCGTCAAACACCCCTGAACATATCTACCAGAGTTACCCAAAGCCAAGAAATGGTGGTCGGTGATGAAGGAGAAGTGGCTGTGATGTTGACCCCCTTGTATACAATAAATAGCCTAAACCTATTTGAATACAACGGTTACATGTCCATGCCTATGGAGCCCATTTGTCAGTGTTGCACACTTATTCCAAGCTGTGTTGTCCAATGTGACGTTTATATGTGTCACATTCCACATACATAGTCAAATGAGTTCATGTATTCAAAAACTCTGAGGGAAGTTTTTTCGGAATCCCAAATACACATGTTTTTTTGCCTGAGAATATTTCTAAATTTATCTTTAACACGTCTTGGGTTCCCGAGAGATGTCTCCTGTCTGACTTAAATCCATCGTGAATTTGCACATTTTAACTGCTGACTTCATTAAACCAGAAATAGCGTGTATCTGTGTATCAAATTGATACTGAAATTTATCAAACACAAAAAGATGTTTTTATTCCCAAACTGAAACCAAAGGAATTTGGGGGGATAGGCTAAATTTCTTGATTCTTTTTGTTTTGTTCTGACATGAAAATATTTAATTGATAGTGAAATTTATCAAACACAAAAAGATGTTTTTATTCCCAAACTGAAACGAAAGGGTTTTTGGGGGAAAGGCTAATTTTCTTGATTCTTTTTGTTTTGTTCTGACATGAAAATATTCATAACTCAACTGGGCAATGTCCAATGAAATAGTTGTGGGCCCAATCACCCTGCTTTTGTATTCAACAAATGCGAATCTCTCTGGTTTTACATATATTTGTCACTTTCTATGTCACTTTCTTTTTAACTCACCTTGCTGTTTTTTCAGAAAGGCAACATCTGACTGTACTCTTATAAATGATTGCTTCCTTATCTGAATAAGCTTGCATGAAAAAAATTAATTCATTCATTTGTCATTCGGACGGGTTGGTGGCAACAATGGCTGTAGTCGGTCTTGCGTTGTGTGTGTGCATTTTCTTGCAAGTGTCATATGCATCGGGTTCAGGGCATTTAAGCCTGAATCCCCAGTACCAGATTTTGGGTGAGGGTGGGACGGCAAGATTCACTTGTCGCATCAACTTTAGCGTTGAATGTCCAAAATATACAATTTACTGGAGGAGGAAGCCAATTGGCAGCGATACCTTTACATTACTGGCACGTTGCTCAGGCGTCGACATTCCATCTGATTTTGAGAAATATTCAGTGTATCTGAATAGCACAAACGATGCAACAGTCTACACGTTGGTTATTAACAATGTTACATCAGCTGACAGTGGGCAGTACATCAGCTTTATATTCGACGGTAGAAATGTTCTACGTTCCAACATCGCAATACTCAATGTGACTGGTCGTCAACCCATCTGTCCAACACCCCTGGACATATCTACCAGAGTTACCCAAAGCCAAGAACTGGTGGTGGGTGATGAAGGAGAGTTTGGCTGTGATGTTGACCCCCTTCCCGACTCATCTACATTCAGATGGTTCATAAAGGAAGCAGGTAACCAGACTATTTCAATCAAAAACACGGGCAGATTCGCAACTTCAGCCAATCGACTGATCATCTCTCCGCTCCTGGCTTCAGACAACCAAAGTCAGATAAGATGCGAGGTTTCTTATTCCCAAGACTGTGAGCAACGGAGTCCTTGGCACCAGCTATTGCTGGATGCAAGGACCAAGTCCACACAGACCAGCTTCACCGTGAACAATTTCACTTCATACCAGAATTTGACCACCAGCACGAGCAAGTCGACGCAGTCTCCAGCCAGCACCGATGCAACTCCAACCCCACACCCATTGCAGATCACCACTGGTCCCAATACGAAGCAGTCCGTGCTACTCTGGGCGATTATTGGTGCTACCCTCGCCTTGCTGCTCCTAGTAGCTACCTTTCTTGGTGTCTGCTTCTATCGTCTTCAGCATAAACCCAGACCGCGACGGGCTGACCAAGCCGCCCTGACTCTAAGACGCTTAGGAAGTGCAGATGCTCACACATGGGTCTTTCCACGCTCAAGGGGTACAAAAGTGTGACATGGCATTGGGAAATAAAGCAGGATAATAATATCAAGTTGTTTGTCCTCTTTTCCGCTTGTTGAGGATTGTGCTCACCAAGACTTTAAGAATTTCCAGGCAAATGTTACAAGATGTGTATGCTCACAATGTTACATTCGCAACATGGACAGTAAGTTGGGTAATATTGATAGAAAGATATAATTACCACGAATGTATTTAGAATTTTTTTTTCCTTTTCATTCTTATCCCTACATAATTGTTACCTGTAAAAACCAAGACAATCTACTGTGTATTTAAGACGTCACACGGTATTATATTCAGATTACGTATGTAACATGGACAGAAATTTGTCACAAATTTCTGTCCATGTAACGTACTTCATTTTATCAACATTGTATGATAAAATGCTTTATACTCAGCAAGTTCATGTTTGTATGTATGAATTCATTTTGCTCTTTGCCCTAGTTTCATATACATACAAGAGCACAGGCCAGCAATTTGGCATGTTGCCAAGTCTTTGACCTAATTAACTGGATCACCTCACCCAGTGGTCCAGCCTTGCACAGCTGCACTCCATTACCATATTTGGTATGCCAGTGAGAGGTTTCAATATGCAAATGTAAAGACCAACTTTGAACCAATGAAAAAATTCGTTTAATTTTCTTGTGTGGCTTAGTGAAGTGGTGGCCCGAGTTGGGCTGTAACAGAGGGCAGTGCTCACTTTTGTCACAGTCATTGAGACAGCAAGATCAGATTTCATCATGGGAGTGTGTCCCATGTACGAATTGATGTGACCAGTTTGACCAATCATCGGTATCCGGCACAGTTATGAATATTGAATAATTGGAATGAATTAAAAGTTTCAAGTGACTGTGGCATAAATTCAAACCTGCGAGTAATTCCATGTGTTTTTGTTATTTGAGTCTAAGTATCAATTACATATAACTGTCTTAAAGACCAAGAATGATGTGCATTAATTTGACATTGGTTTTTTTATTCTCTTGTTTTCAATTCTAACCGACTCTATTTTGGGCATCCAACCAATGAATAAAATCCTTTGTTATTTGTTTTACCTCCAACCCTGTCGGGAATCCCCAAACAAAAAATAGATTCATAAAAAAAAGTTTTCAGGCAATAAGACGCTGTGCTAATGGCAAAGCTATGGAACATAATCTCCGATTTTACTCAAAGCCAGCCAGGCCAGAAGATGCGAGGATGTTGCCTCTCATCATCATCAGAGGTCTATAGTTTACATTTACTGGTTTTTCATGGCTGCCACTACAGCCAAAACTTCAGTAAACTGCATGGTGCATATATAATGGCAACTACACATTGTAGAGATGGCTTTTTTTGTTAAGTGATATCCACTCATGATAATCTCAATGCAATAAACAAAACAATACGCACTAGGCATCATTCAATTTAGCCATCTATACGGGTGCAACTGCACTTTTTTCTTCAGATTGTTAGTTTTGCTGACCGAGCACCCGTAAATCAGAAGCAAAAAGTTCGTGAACCGTAGAAACAAAAAGGCATGCCCTCACACTAATCTAGACAAACAGACAGTTTGAAATGTACACAAACAAATGCAATGGTTTTTACATATGTCATCTCTCCATGTTTTTGCTCAATCTACTTCCATTTTCAATGTAGCATTAAATCATTCACTGACTGTAGTCATTCGGGAAAGCTACCTCTGATTGTTCTCTTAAACAATTACTTCCTTATCATTTTTCATTCGGATGTGTTCATGTCCACAATGGCTGTAGTCGCTCTTGCATTGTGTGTGTGCATTTTCCTGCAAGTGTCATCGGCATGGGATTCAGAGGATTTCAGCCTGAATCCCCAGTACCAGAGTGTGGGTGAGGGTGGGACGGCGACATTCACTTGTCGCATCAACTTTAGGGTTGACTGTTCAAAAGATACAATTTACTGGAAGAGTAAGCCAATTGACAGCGAGAAGTATACATTACTGGCACGTTGCTCAGAGTCAGACCTCGTCATTCTATCTGATTTTGAGAAATATTCAGTTTATCTGAAAAGCACAAAAGATGCAACAGTCTACACATTGGTTATTAACAATGTTACATCAGCTGACAGTGGGCAGTACGTCAGCTTGATATTTGATGGAACAAAGTTTCTATCTTCCGACATCGCAATACTCCATGTGACTAGTCATCAACTAATCTGTCAAACACCCCTGAACATATCTACCAGAGTTACCCAAAGCCAAGAACTGGTGGTGGGCGATGAAGGAGAGTTTTGCTGTGATGTTGACCCCCTTCCAGACTCATCTACGTTCAGATGGTTCATAAAGGGAGAAGGCAACCAGACTATTTCAATCAACGACACAGACAGATTCCCAACTTCGGCCAATCGACTGATCATCTCTCCGCTCCTGGCTTCAGACAACCAACGTGAAATAAGATGCAAGGTTTCTTATTCCCAGGAATGTGAGCAACGGAGTCCTTGGCACCAGCTATTGCTGGATGCAGGGACCAAGTCCACACAGACCAGCTTCACCGTGAACAATTTCACTTCAAACCAGAATTTGACCACCAGCAGGAGCAAGTCGAGGCAGCCTCCAGCCAGCACTGATGCAACTCCAACCCCACACCCATTGCAGATCACCACTGGTCCCGATACGCAGCAGCCCGTACCACTCTGGGCGATTATTGGTGGTACCCTCGCCTTGCTGCTCCTAGTAGCTACCTTTCTTGGTGTCTGCTTCTATCGTCGTAAGCCTAAACCCAGACCACGTCAGGCTGACCAAGCCACCCCAACTCTAAGATGCTCTGCCCCCATCTTGGCAAGTGCAGATGCCCAATCATCTGGAAAGGCAAGTGGACGGAATGCCGCCCCTTCATCCATCCACCACCCCATCCACGCGCGTGTCGTCGGGGTTCTCTACACTAAGCCCACAACACGCCCAGGCCAGATGGCTGTAATGTCTGATGCTTCATCTCTAGGTACAAGTGGTTTGAGAGGAAACAGACAGAGGAGGGACGGTAAAGACGAAATTTCTCTCACACCTGCGCAGGTTGGTGAAGTTCAATCAGTTCAATCTTCTAAAGAGCTCTCCGATGACGATAGCGAATCAGATGTCGCTCTCGTGCGATTTCAGGTCGGGGAGGATCTGTACATGGTACCAGACAAACATTTCCAGGTATAAACTTATGGTACACATGGACCTCCAACCCAACCTCATCGAGATAACGTTTCCCCTTCTCCATCATCCTCGTTATCGTAGTCGTAGAGTAAGAAAGATGATTTGGGTAATATAATCCAGAAAACATTTCATAAAACATTGTGCTACCAGTACTTTTCATAGGACTATAAAGCTGTTATATTTAATAATCAAACAGGAATTTTGAACAAATCAAGCAAGAATTTGGCTTGTAGGTCATTTTGCTCAATGTAACGCCCTCTGTACAAATGTATGTAATGCTTCCCGTAAAAATTATCGTAAAAAATATATATTACATCAAGTTTTGAAATAATCTGGGAATTCGATTTGTAGAGGATCTCTGCAATGTCAAGTTCCTTGTAAATGTGTATAAACAAAATTAGATTGAAAAGTCCAAATCTTAGCTAAGGGAACAATTCAAATGACAAGTTTGCTTTAAATGCAATTTCTTAAATTTGCTCTTACAGATGTGATATACGGAATGGTGCCTTTTCAGTATATTCATAATGTTTGTCTGTATATTTTAAATAGACTTAGAACATCAAAGAAAAAGAAAGAAAGAGTAATCAGAATATTTAAATAGTGTTTAAAGGAACTTCTGTATTAAAAAAAAAAAATCGCTTCGCATGTCAATTTATTTTTCAAAATTTTACAAGGACTATGTGCGCATTTGTTTTAATACCCAAACATCTGACTTGAAGAAAAGGCAAATGGTGAAACTCCAATGTTTTTTTCTGGACTTGTGTTTTCTGCTTGTGGTCTTTATCGAATAAAAGAGAAACTCATAATGCAAAAAAAGATTCAGTTCGTTTCGGACTTTGCTCTTGAAAAAGTGGCTCCCACAGGACTATGGATTCTAGTTCTCTTCGTCACCAGCGCTTTGGGGGGGGGGGGCCTTTGAAATGTATTCATGAAAAATCCTGATTGGTCGATCTATGGCAACAACAGTGTGATATTCTACCTAATCACAGTCGGTATCGCACTCTGCGTATTGCGCTACCCCAAGATGCGTGTGCCATTCCATCTGCACACACTTGTACTAAACTAACCGCTGAAAAGTTTGTGTACCGTGTGCCTATTCCATCTTTACTGTGCGTCATGTTTGCTTGAATATAAATTTGTTATCCCACTGGCGCTCTGGTGTGTCTTGCATCCCACGCAGCTTACCACTCGGCCTTTGGCCTCGTGGTACGTGGGACACAGACGCACTACATTATTCCACGTTCCACTTGGGCTCGCGTGATGGCTCATACAATAGTAAAGAAAACTAATGCAATGGTGTTTACACATTCAGAACCAAAAGTTATCTTTTCTCAAGGTCATCTCTCCATGTGTTTGCTCAGCGATTCACTTTTATTTTCAATGTAGCATTTTCTGTAATCAATCTAAGAACGTGGTCATGTAGGAAGGCTACCTTTGATTTAAATCTGAAATGATTACTTCCTTATCTTGAAAAGCTTGCATGAAAAGAGAAATCTACAACCTGCAGTGGATTTCACTTCTCATTCCGACGAGTTGGTGGCAACATGGCTGTAGTCAGTCTTGCATTGTGTGTGTGCATTTTCATGTCATTGGCATGGGATTCGGAGCATTTCAGCCTGAATCCTCAGTACCAGAGCGTGAGTGAGGGTGGGACGGCAAGATTCACTTATCGCATTAGCTTTAGGGTTGACTGTATAAAAAAATGCAATTCACTGGATCAGGAAGCCAATTGGCAGTGATACCTATTCATTACTGGCACGTTGCTCTGTTGTCATTCTATCTGATTTTGAGAAATATTCAGTGTATCTGAATAGCAAAAAAGATGCAACAGTCTACACGTTGGTTATTAACAATGTTACATCAGCTGACAGTGGGCAGTACGTCAGCTATATATTCGACGGTGCAAATCTTCTACCTTCAAACATTGCAATACTTAGTGTGACTAGTCGTCAACCCATCTGTCAAACACCCATGAACATATCTACCAGAGTTACCCAAAGCCAAGAACTGGTGGTGGGCGATGAAGGAGAGTTTGGCTGCAATGTTGACCACCTTCCAGACTCATCTACATTCAGATGGTTCATAAAGGGAGAAGGCAACCAGACTATTTCAATCAACGACACAGACAGATTCGCAACTTCAGCCAATCGACTGATCATCTCTCCACTCCTGGCTTCAGACAACCAAAATCAAATAAGATGCGAGGTTTCTTATTCCCAAGAATGTGAGCAACGGAGTCCTTGGCACCAGCTGAACAATTTCACTTCAAACCAGAATTTGACCACCAGCACGAGCAAGTCGACGCAGTCTCCAGCACTGCACCCACTGCAGATCACCTCTGGTCCCGATGCACAGCAGCCCGTGCTAATGCTGCTCCTTGTAGCTACCTTTCTTGGTGTCTGCTTCTATCGTCGTCAGCATAAACCCAGACCGCGACAGGCTGACCAAGCCGCACTGACTCTAAGACGTTTAGGAAGTGCAGATGCCCACACATGGGTCTTTCCACGCTCAAGGGGTACAAAAGTGTGACATGGCATTGGGAAATAAAGCAGGATAATAATATCAAGTTGTTTGTTCTCTGTTCCGCTTGTTGAGGATTGTGCTCACCAAGACTTTTCAAGGAATTTCCAGGCAAATTTTACAAGATGTGTATGCTCACAATGTTACATTCGCAACATGGACAGTAAGTTGGGTAATATTGAGAGAAAGACATAATTACCACAAATGTATTTATCCAATTTTTTTTCCTTTTCATTCTTATCACTACATAATTGTTACCTGTAAAAACCAAGACAATCTACTGTGTATTGAAGACGTCACACGTTATTATATTCAGATTACGTACGTAACATAGACAGAAATTTGTCACAAATTTCTGTCCACGTTACGTACTTCATTTTATCAACAGTGTATGATAAAATGCTTTATACATGTACTCAGCGAGTTCATGTTTGTATGTATATGAATTCATTTTGCTCTTTGCCCTAGTTTCATATACATACCAGAACACAGGCCAGCAATTTGGCATGTTGCTAAGTCTTTGACCTAATTAACTGGATCACCTCACTCAGTTCTCCAGCCTTGCAGAGCTGCACTCCATTACCATATTTGGTATGCCAGTGAGAGATTTCAATATGCAAATGTAAAGACCAACTTTGAACCAATGAAAAAATTTGTTTTGTCTTGTGTTGCTTAGTGAAGTGGTGGCCCGAGTTGGGCTGTAACAGTGGGCAGTGCTCACTTTTGTCACAGTCATTGAGACAGCAAGATCTGATTTCATCATGGGAGTGTGTCCCATGTACAAATTAATGTGACCGGTTTGACCAATCATCGGTATCCGGCACAGTTATCAATATGGAATAACTGGAATGAATTAAAAGTTTCAAGTGACTGTGGCATAAATTCAAACCTGCGAGTAATTCCATGTGTTTTTGTTGTTTGAGTCTAAGTATAAATTACATATAACTGTCTTAAAGACCAAGAATGATGTGCATTAATTGGACATTCGTTTTTTTATTCTCTTGGTTTTCAATTCTAACCGACTCTACTTTGGGCTCACAACCAATGAATGAAATCCTTTGTTATTTGTTTTACCTCCAACCCTGTCAGGAACCCCACAAACAAAAAATATATTCATAAAAAAACTTTTCAGGCAATAAGACGCTGTGCTAAAGGCAAAGCTATGAAACATAATCTCCAATTTATCAAAGCAAGGCCAGAAGATGCAAGGATGTTGCCTCTCATCATCATCAGAGGTTTATAGTTTACATTTACTATCTTTTTATGGCTGCCACTACAGCCAAAACTTCAGTAAACTGCATGGTGCATATATAATGGCAACTACATAATGTAAAGATGGCTGTTTTTGTAAAGTGATATCCACTCATGATAATCTCATTGCAATAAACAAAACAAGAGACAATACGCACTAAGCATCATTCAGTTTAGCCATCTATACAGGTGCAACTGCACTTTTTTCTTCAGATTTTTAGTTTTGCTGACCGACCACCCATAATTCAGAAGCAAAAAGTACGTGAACCGTAGAAACAAAAAGGCGTGCACTTACACTAATCTAGAAAAACAGACAGTTTGAAATGTACACAAACAAATGCAATGGTTTTTACATATATGTGTCATCTCTTTGCTCACCAAACAAGTTTCGTTTTAAATTATTATTCACTGAATGAATCATTTAGGGAAATTTAACTCTGATTATTCTCTTAAACGATTACTTCCTTATCTGGAACAGCTTACATGAAATAAATCATTTTTCATTCTCATGAGTTCATGTCGACAATGGCTGTACTCGCTCTTGCATTGTGTGTGTGCATTTTCCTGCAAGTGTCATTGGCATCGGGTTCGGAGCATTTAAGCCTGAATCCCCAGTACCAGAGCGTGGGTGAGGGTGGGACGGCAAGATTCACTTGTCGCACCAACTTTAGGGTTGACTGTTCGAACTATAGCATTAGCTGGGACCGGAAGCCAATTGGCAGCGATGAGTATACAGTACTGGCACGTTGCTCAGAGTCAGACCGCGTCATTCTATCTGATTTTGAGAGATATTCAGTTTATCTGAATAGCGCAAAAGATGGAAAAGTCTTCACGCTGGTTATAAACAAAGTTACATCACTTGACAGTGGGCAGTATAAATTCTACATATTTTACCCTGGAAATGTTGTACCTTCCAACATCGCAATACTCAATGTGACTGATCATCAAACACCCCTGAACATTTCTACCAGAGTCATCCAAAGCCAAGAACTGGTGGTGGGCGATGAAGGAGAGTTTGGCTGTGATGTTGACCCCCTTCCAGACTCATCTACATTCAGATGGCTCATAAAGGGAGCAGGCAACCAGACTATTTCAATCAACAACATGGACAGATTCGCAACTTCAGCCAATCGACTGATCATCTCTCCGCTCCTGGCTTCAGACAACCAAACTCAAATAAGATGCGAGGTTTCTTACTCCCAAGAATGTGAGCAATGGAGTCCTTGGCACCAGCTATTACTGGATGCAAGGACCAAGTCCACACAGACCAGCTTCACCGTGAACAATTTCCTTTTAAACCAGAATTTGACCAACAGCACGAGCAGGTTAATGCAGTCTCCAGCCAGCACTGATGCAACTCCAACCCCACACCAATTGCAGATCACTACTGGTCCCTATACGCAGCAGCCCATGCCACTCTGGGTGATAATTGGTGCTACCCTTGCCTTGCTGCTCCTCGTAGCTACCTTTCTCGGTGTCTGCTTCTATCGTCGTAAGCCTAAACCCAGACCGCATCAGAACGACCAGGCCACCCCGACTCTGAGACGCTTTGTCCCCACTCCGGTTGGTACAGATTCCCACATATACAGCAGTCACACATTCCAACGAGGAACCGGGGATGTCAGTGGACGGAATGCTGCCCCTTCGTCCGGCCAGCGCCCCATCCACACACGTGTCAACACGGTTCTCTACACGATACCCACACCACGCCCAGGCCGGACGACTGCAAGGTCTGATTCTTCATCTCTGGGTGCTGGTAGTTTGAGGGGTAACAGACAGAGGAGGAATGAGCAAGAAGAAGGTTCCCTCACACGTGTACGGGTTGGAGAAGATCTGTACACTGTGCCGAGTAAGGTGCAATCTTGCAACGTGGAATCTTCTGAAGAGCTGTCCGATGATGATAGTAAATCAAGTGTCGCTCTTGTGCGATTTCAGGTCGGGGAGGATCTGTACACGGTACCGAACAAACATTACCCCGTATGAACATACGGTATACCTCCAACCCAAGCTCATTAAGATAATGTGCCTCCGTTACCGTCATCCTTGTTATCGTAGTAGTAGAGTAAGAAAGGCGTGACTTTGGTAATGCAACCAAGAAAATATTCCATCAAGTATTGTACTATATATCGCTATTTTTGAAGGATTATGAAGCTGTGAACAAATTTAAACGAGAAAGTTGCTTGCGGTCATTTTGCTTATAATGCCCTCTGTATGTGGTGAAGCTGCACGTCAAAATTACAGTAAAAACATGTTCGTGTATTACATCAAGTTTTGAAATGTTTTGAAAATGAATGGGGTATTCAATTTGTAGAGTATCTCTGCATTTTGTAGTTCCTTGTAAATGTGTTTAATCAAAATTAGATTGATTAAAATCCAAATTTAAGTTATAAGTAAACAATTTAAATGAAAAGTATGCTTTAAATACAATGTCTTCAAAAATTGGCTCTTTGCTTTAATATCAAAGTACAAAACGATCTTCATTATATTCAAGAGTTTTTTCTTTTGGACTTTTTAATAATAGATATGGAACATCATTTACGAACAACATCTGTAATCAGAAATATTATGATAATTCTTTAAGGTTATGTAACGACAAAAACCTTAGAAGGAACCTCTTTTAAAAGACTTATCTCTTTTTGGACTTTGCTCTTGAAAAAGTGGCTCCCACAGGGCTATGGATTTTAGTTCTCTTCATTACCAGCGGATTTGGGGGGGGGGGGGCCTTTGAAATTTATTCATGAAAAATCCTGATTGGTTGATCCATGGCAACAACAGTGTGATATTATACCTAATCGCAAGGTCCGTATCGCACTCTGCGTATTGCGCTACTCCAAGATGCGTGCGCCATTCCTTCTGCACACACTTGTACTAAAAAACTTTTCAGGCAATAAGACGCTGTGCTAATTGCGAATCTATGGAAAATAATCTCCAATTTTACTCAAAGCAAGGCCAGAAGATGCAAGGATGTTGCCTCTCATCATCATCAGAGGTCTATAGTTTAAAATATCCTGGTTTTTCATGGCTGCCACTACAGCCAAAGCTTCAGTAAACTGCATGGTGCATATATAATGTCAACTACATATTGTAGAGATGGCTTTTTTGTTAAGTGATATCCACTCATTATAATCTCATTGCAATAAACAAAACAAGAGACAATACCGGTACGCACTAGGCATCATTCAATTTAGCCATCTATACGGGTGCAACTGCACTTTTTTCTTCAGATTTTTAGTTTTGCTGAACGACCACCTGCAATTCAGAAGCAAAAAGTACGTGAACCGTAGAAACAAAAACGCACGCACTTACACTAATCTAGACAGACAGTTTGAAATGTACACAAACAAATGCAATGGTTTTTACATATATATGTCATCTCTTTGCTCACCAAACTACTTTCATTTTCAGTGTAGCACTGAATTATTCACTGAATGAATCATTTAGGAAAATTTTAACTCTGATTATTCTCTTAAATTACTTCCTTATCTGGAACAGCTTACAAGAAATAAATCATTTTTCATTCTGATGAGTTCAGGTCCACAATGGCTACAGTCACTCTTGCGTTGTGTGTGTGCATTTTCCTGCAGGTTTCATCGGCATCGGGTTCGGGGCATTTAAGCCTGAATCCCCAGTATCAGAGCGTTGGCGAGGGTGGGACGGCAAGATTCACTTGTCGCACCAACTTCAGGGTTGACTGTTCAAACTATAGCATTAGCTGGGAGCGGAAGCCAATTGGCAGCCATGAGTATACAGTACTGGCACATTGCTCAGAGTCAGACCTCGTCTTTCGATCTGATTTTGAGAGATATTCAGTTCATCTGAATAGCGCAAAAGATGGAAAAGTCTTCACACTGGTTATAAACAAAGTTACATCACTTGACAGTGGGCAGTATAAAATCTACATATTATACCCTGGAAATATTGTACCTTCCAACATCGCAATACTCAATGTGACTGATCATCAAACCATCTGTCAAACACCCCTGAACATATCTACCAGAGTCATCCAAAGCCTAAAACTGGTGGTGGGCGATGAAGGAGAGTTTGGCTGTGATGTTGACCCCCTTCCAGACTCATCTACATTCAGATGGTTCATAAAGGGCGAAGGCAACCAGACTATTTCAATCAACGACACGGACAGATTTGCAACTTCAGCCAATCAACTGATCATCTCTCCGCTCCTGGCTTTAGACAACCAAAGTCAAATAAGATGCGAGGTTTCTTATGCCCAAGAATGTGAGCAATGGAGTCCTTGGCACCAGCTATTGCTGGATGCAAGGACCAAGTCTACACAGACCAGCTTCACGGCAAACAATTTCCTTTCAAACCAGAATTTGACCAACAGCACGAGCAAGTCGACGCAGTCTCCAGCCAGCACTGACGCAACTCCAACCCCACACCAATTGCAGATCACTACTGGTCCCTATACGCAGCAGCCCGTGCCACTCTGGCTGATAATTGGTGCTACCCTTGCCTTGCTGCTCCTCGTAGCTACCTTTCTCGGTGTCTGCTTCTATCGTCGTCAGCCTAAACCCAGACCGCATCAGGACAACCAGGCCACCCCGACTCTGAGACGCTTTGTCCCCAGTCCGGTTGGTACAGATTCCCACATATACAGCAGTCACACATTCCAACGAGGAACCCCGGATGTAAGTGGACGGAATGCTGCCCCTTCGTCCGTCCAGCACCCTATCCACACACGTGTCAACACGGTTCTCTACGCAATACCCACACCACGCCCAGGCCAGACGACTGCAAGGTCTGATTCTTCATCTCTGGGTGCTGGTAGTTTGAGGGGTAACAGACAGAGGAGGAATGAGCAAGAAGAAGGTTCCCTCACACGTGTACGGGTTGGAGAAGATCTGTACACTGTGCCGAGTAAGGTGCAATCTCGCAGCGTGGAATCTTCTGAAGAGAGCTGTCCGATGACGATAGCGAATCAAGTGTAGCTCTTGTGCGATTTCAGGTCGGGGAGGATCTGTACACGGTACCGAACAAACATTACCCCGTATGAACATACGGTATACCTCCAACCCAAGCTCATTAAGATAATGTGCCTCCGTTACCGTCATCCTTGTTATCGTAGTAGTAGAGTAAGAAAGGCGTGACTTTGGTAATGCAACCAAGAAAATATTCCATCAAGTATTGTACTATATATCGCTATTTTTGAAGGATTATGAAGCTGTGAACAAATTTAAACGAGAAAGTTGCTTGCGGTCATTTTGCTTATAATGCCCTCTGTATGTGGTGAAGCTGCACGTCAAAATTACAGTAAAAACATGTTCGTGTATTACATCAAGTTTTGAAATGTTTTGAAAATGAATGGGGTATTCAATTTGTAGAGTATCTCTGCATTTTGAAGTTCCTTGTAAATGTGTTTAATCAAAATTAGATTGATTAAAATCCAAATTTAAGTTATAAGTAAACAATTTAAATGAAAAGTATGCTTTAAATATAATGTCTTCAAAATTGGCTCTTTTGCTTCAATATCAAAGTACAAAACGATCTTCATTATATTCAAGAGTTTTGTCCGTTGGACTTTTTAAAAATAGATATGGAACATCATTTACGAACAACATCAGTAATCAGAAATATTATAATAATTCTTTAAGGTTATGTAAAGACAAAAGCCTTGGAAGGAACCTCTGTAAAAAAACCCCACTTATTTCGTTTTGGACTTTGCTCTTGAAAAAGTGGCTCCCACAGGGCTATGGATTCTAGTTCTCTTCATTACCAGCGGATTTAGGGGGGGGGGGGCCTTTGAAATTTATTCATGAAAAATCCTGATTGGTTGATCCATGGCAACAACAGTGTGATATTATACCTAATCGCACGGTCCGTATCGCACTCTGCGTATTGCGCTACTCCAAGATGCGTGCGCCATTCCTTCTGCACACACTTGTACTAAAAAAACTTTTCAAGCTGTGCTAATTGAAAAGCTATGGAACATAATCTCCAATTTTACTCAAAGCCAGCCAGGCCAGAAGATGCGAGGATATTGCCTCTCATCATCATCAGAGGTCTATAGTTTACATTTCCTGGTTTTTCATGGCTGCCACTACAGCCAAAACTTCAGTAAGCTGCATGGTGCATATATGATGATTATGACATATTGTAAAGATGGCTTTTTTTGTTAAAGTGATATCCACTCATTATAATCTCATTGCAATAAACAAAACTAGAGACAATACTGGTACGCACTAAGCATCATTCAATTTAGCCATCTATATGGGTGCAACTGCACTTTTTTCTTCAGATTTTTAGTTTTGCTGAACGACCACCTGCAATTCAGAAGCAAAAAGTATGTGAACTGTAGAAACAAAAAGACATGCACTTACTCTAATCTAGAAAAACAGACAGTTTGATATGTACACAAACAAATGCAATGGTTTTTACATATATATGTCATCTCTTTGCTCACCAAACTACTTTCGTTTTCAGTGTAGCATTAAACTACTCACTGAATGAATCATTTAGGAAAATATAAGTCTGATTATTCTCCTAAACGATTACTTCCTTATCTGGAACAGTTTACATGAAATAAATCATTTTTTTATTCGGATGAGTTCATGTCCACAATGGCTGTAGTCGCTCTTGCATTGTGTGTGTGCATTTTTTTTGCAGGTTTCATTGGCATCGGGTTCGGGGCATTTCAGCCTTGCTCCCCAGTACCAGAGCGTGGGTGAGGGTGGGACGGCAAGATTCACTTGTCGCACCAACTTTAGGGTTGATTGTTCAAACTATAGCAATTCACTGGAAGAGGAAGCCAATTGGCAGCAATGAGTATACAGTACTGGCACGTTGCTCAGAGTCAGACCGCGTCATTCTATCTGATTTTGAGAGATATTCAGTTTATCTGAATAGCGCAACAGATACATCAGTCTTCACACTGGTAATAAACAAAGTTATGTCAACTAACAGTGGGCAGTATATCATCTACATATTCAACCCTGAAAATGTTGTACCTTCCAACATCGCAATACTCAATGTGACTGGTCATCAACCCATCTGTCAAACACCCCTGAACATATCTACCAGAGTTACCCAAAGCCAAGAACTGGGTCTTGGGTTCTCGAGAGATATCTCCTGTCCGACTTAAATCAATCGTGAATTTGCACATTTAAACTGATGACTTCATCCTACCAGAAATACGTAGCATTGTATCTGTTTATCAAATTGATACTGAAATTTATCAAACACAAGATGTTTTTATTCCCAAACTGAAACGAAAGGGTTTTTGTGGCAAAGGCTCAATTTCTTGATTCTTTTTGTTTTGTTCTGACATGAAAATATTTATAACTCAACTGGGCAATGTCCAATGAAATAGTTGCGGGCCCAATCACCCTGCTTTTGTATTCAACAAACGCGAATCTCTCTTGTTGAGTGGTCGGACAAAACCCGACCACTCTCTATTATTGTTCCGATTAATCTTTATTTTTTTCCGTACGGCACGTTTCCGCGGGTTCTCTCTTAAACAGTATATGGTATGAACTTGTAACTTTTAACATATATCGGCCCTCATCCCTAGTGGTGCATATTACTCTGACGTCATGATGACGTCATCGGGTGTCAAATTGCAAGCAATTTTCGTTGAAAAAATGATGATATTCTGTCACCTATCACTCTTGAACAAACCAATCAATTGTTTTCCAACCTTGTAATCAGATAGACCATTTGTAGATGAACATTTTTTGTCGTGTACGTTAACTCGCTTGACCTTTACTTCCGGGTCTACCGGAAGGTCAAAGTTAGGTCAATTCAAACCAAAGACTTTAGCCTGAAATCAAAACAAGGCAACAATTCTTCCAAAGGGTTTACGGTATGATCATAAAACCTTGTGTGAACTTGTACCATGTAACGAAGATGTTGTAAATTTTGTAACGTCATCATGACGTCATCAGGTATCAAATTACAAGCGATTTAAGGGCAACTATTGACAAAATAGTTTGCGTTATATCTTTTAAACTAAATACAGTATCGTGTTTTTTTTCGTGAGGTTGTAGACTATGCCGTGAGAAACATTTCTTGTTCCCGGACACAAAACCGCATGACCTTCACTTCCGGTGTTACCGGAAGTGCAATAAAAACCGAACACAACTCAAAAGTGGAAGCATTTTACTACACACATCAAATTAGGAAAGTGTTTAGTGAGGAATGTCAGACAAATAAAACAGTGTGATGACGTCATCTTTCGAAAGGGCGCCCCCTAGCGGCACATAAAATAGTGTGTGCTTTCTTTAATTTGAAAACCATCCGTTCAAATTTTACCAAATCGCCGCTTGATATTCTTTGATAAACCACATATAACTTGGCAAGGTTTCAAATTCATGACGTCATCAGACCAGAAGTTACTTCTATGAGAATTTGAAAACAATCATATTTCAAATGTAATTTCTATCAATTGATCCATGTCGATCTTAGCCCCCCAAAAGATATCCATTACAATGGTCACCTTTGTTTCCAAATACTGTGTCGTCATCAAACCGGAGGGTGGGTGTTATGAATACATACGTTATTTTACTTTACAATGAACATCATTTTCCGTTTTTGAATTATGACGTCATCAACCAAGAAATAACTTGCATGTGTACATAGACTGCTTACTGAAAATGATCACACCGTGAAAGATGTATTTTTGTACTTGAAGATAAATATAATTGATTTTACTGGAAATGATTTTTTTTCGAAATCCTT
Source organism: Patiria miniata (assembly GCF_015706575.1). Lineage (NCBI taxonomy): Eukaryota > Metazoa > Echinodermata > Asteroidea > Valvatida > Asterinidae > Patiria > Patiria miniata. The sequence goes on from NW_024037061.1 coordinate 3,193,196, forward strand.
TGTTCTAACATAAAAATATTCATAAATTAAAGGAAACATGCAGTGGAAATTCAGCTCATCTTGATTTCATGCACATTATTATGTGTTGCAACAATACATACAAGATCTTAATACTTGTTTTCATTGGAAATGACAAGAAAGTGGTAGTTTTCCAATTATTAGTAAATCCTTTCATCAATATATAAGAGGGTGCTATTTTGCTTTTGTCACACAAGGTACTCCTTGCTAAAGGTGTGTTATGAACAGTACAAAAATTCAAAATTACCCACAAATTTTTTTTGGAAGAAATATTTGCCACTACGATTGTCAAAATAAGCTGTTTTACATGATAAACAATAAAAAGTGGAATTTACTCCAAGAAAATAAAGACAGCTTTGACATATATTTGTATACACAAAGCTATGGAGACACTACGGTTCTGCCTTGAATGACATCACGCTTTGGCTCATGAATATGGAAATTTTCATTAGCATCAAAGCTTAAATGTTGAAAATTCTCTCTTTTACTGCTACAAAGGAGGTTGAAACTTCATAGTTACATGGCAAGAAAGCTGTTTTAAATGTATTTAAGTCATATAAATCCTATTACATGTTCCGTTAACTGGACAGTGTTTCATAAAATAGTTGTCTACCCGACCACTCTGCGTTTGTAACAACAAACGCGAAACTCTAGTTTTAAATATTTTTCTTTCTGTCTTTTTCATTTTCGTTTTGACTCACCTTGTTATTATTCAGAAAGGCAACATCTGACTGTATTCTTATAAATAATTGCTTCCTGATCTAGTTAAGCTTGCATGAAAAAATAAATTTATTCATTTGTCATTCGGACGGGTTGGTGGCAACAATGGCTGTAGTCGCTCTTGCATTGTGTGTGTGCATTTTCCTGCAGGTTTCATCGGCATCGGGTTCAAGGCATTTAAGCCTGAATCCCCAGTACCAGAGCGTGGGTGAGGGTGGGACGGTAAGATTCACTTGTCGCACCAACTTCAGGGTTGACTGTTCACAATATAACATTAAATGGCATCGGAAGCCAATTGGCAGCGATAAATATACAGAACTGGCACGTTGCTCAGAGTCAAACTTTGCCATTGTATCTGATTTTGAAAGATATTCAATTTATCTGAGTAGCACGAAAGATGCAACAGTCTTCACACTCGTTATAAACAAAGTTATGTCAACTGACAGTGGGCAGCATAACATCTACATATTCAACACTGAAAATGTTCTACGGTCCAACATCGCTATACTCAATGTGACTGATCATCAACCCATCTGTCAAACACCCCTAAACATATCTACCAGAGTCACCCAAAGCCAAGAACTGGTGGTGGGCGATGAAGGAGAGTTTGGCTGTGATGTCAACCCCCTTCCAGACTCATCTACGTTCAGATGGTTCATAAAGGAAGCAGGTAAACAGACTATTTCCATCAACGACATGGACAGATTCGCAACTTCAGCCATTCGACTGATCATCTCTCCGCTCCTGGCTTCAGACAACCAACGTCAAATAAGATGCGAGGTTTCTTATTCCCAAGAATGTGAGCAATGGAGTCCTTGGCACCAGCTATTGTTGGATGCAAGGACCAAGTCCATGCTGACCAACTTCACCGTTAACAATTTCACTTCAAGCCAGAATTTGACAACCAGCACGAGCAAGTCGACGCAGTCTCCAGCCAGCAACGATGCAACTCAAACCCCACACCCATTGCAGATCACCACTGGTCTCGATACCTCCAGCACAAGCAAGTCGACGCAGCTTCCAGCCAGCACTGACGCAACTCAAACCCCGAACCCATTACGGATTACCACTAGTCCCAATACACAGCAGCCCGTGCCACTCTGGGCGATTATTGGTGCTACCCTGCCCTTGCTGCTCCTCGTTGGTACCTTTCTTAGTTTCTGCTGTTATCATCGTAAGCCAAAACCAAGACCGCATCAGGATGACCAGGCCACACCGACACTAAGACGCTTTGTCCCCACTCCAGTTGGTACAGATTCCCACATATACAGCAGTCACACATTCCAACGAGGAACCACGGATGGAAGTGAACCGAATGCTGCCCTTGCGTCCGTCCAGCACCCTATCCACACACGTGTCAACACAGTTCTCTACGCTACACCCGCAACGCGCCCAAGCCAGACGGCGGCAAGGTCTGATTCTTCATCTCTAGGTGCTGGTAGTTTGAGGGGTAACAGACAGAGGAGGAACGAGCAAGAAGAGGTACCCCTCACACGTGTACAGGTTGGAGAAGATCTGTACACTGTGCCGAGTAAGGTGAAATCTCGCAGCGTGGAATCTTCTGCAGACCTGTCCGATGATGATAGCATATCCGATGTCACTCTTGTGCGATTTCAGGTTGGGGAGGATCTGTACACAGTACCGAACAAACATTTCCCTGTATGAACAAACGGTGTATCTGCAACCCAAGTTCATCATGATAAGGTTTTTTGATGACCTTCTTCCTCATTATCGTAGTCATAGAGTTAGAAAGGCGTAGCTTTGGTAATATAACCCAGAAAATATTCCATCAAGTATTGTTCTAAATCATGCTTTTTGTTGTTGGTAGGATTAAGGAGCTGTTTTGTTCAATAATCAAACAAAAATTTTGAACAAATCAAACGAGAATGTTGCTTGCGGTCAATTTGCTTATAACACCCTCTGTTTGAGGTGAAGCTTCACGTCACAATTACAGTAAAATCATGTACATGTATTACATCAAGTTTTGAAATGAGCGGGGAATTAAATTTGTAGATTATCTCTAAACTTTCAAGTTCCTTGTAACTGTTTAATCAAAATGAAATTGAACAAAATCCAAATATTTAGCTATAAGGAAACAATTTAAATGAAAAATTTGCTTTAAATTTAATGTCTTCAAAAATTGGCTCTTGTAAATCTGATATGTGGACTAGCTCCCTCGATTTCATATCCAAGTACAAAATGATCTTCTTCATTATATTCAAGAGTTTTGTCCGTTGGACTTTTTAAAAATAGACATGGAACACCATTGACATACAAAAGCAGTAATCAGGAATATTATAATAATTTTTTTAAGGTTATGTAAAGACAAAAGCCTTGGAAGGAACCTCTGTAAAAAAAAAACTTATTTCGTTTCGGATTTTGCTCTTGAAAAGTGGCTCCCACAGGGCTATGGATTTTAGTTCTCTTCGTCACCAGCGCTTTGGGGGGGGGGGGGGCCTTTGAAATTTCTTCATGAAAAATCCTGATTGGTCGAACCATGGCAACAACAGTGTGATATTATACCTAATCGCAAGGTCCGTATTGCACGCTGTGTATTGAGCTACTCCCAGATACGTGCGCCATTCTTTCTGCACACACTTGTACTAAAAAACTTTTCAGGCAATAAAACGTTGTGCTAATTGCAAATCTATGGAAAATAATCTCCAATTTTACTCAAAGCAAGGCCAGAAGATGCAAGGATGTTGCCTCTCATCATCATCAGGAGTCTATAGTTTACATTTCCTGGTTTTTCATGGCTGCCACTACAGCCAAAACTTCAGTAAACTGCATGGTGCCTATAGATTGTCACCTACATATTGTAGAGATGGCTTTTTTGTTAAGAGATATCCACTCATGATAACCTCATTTCAATAAACAAAACAAGAGACAAGACGCACTAGGCATCATTCAATTTAGCCATCTATACGGGTGCAACTTCACTTTTTTTCTTCAGATTTTTAGTTTTGCTGACCGACCACCCGCAATTCAGAAGCAAAAAGTACGTGAACCGTAGAAACAAAAAGGCGTGCCCTCACACTAATCTAGAAAAACAGTTTGAAATGTACAGAAAATGAAATGTACATATGTATGTCATCTCTTTGCTCACCAAACTTCTTTCATTTTCAGTGTAGCATTAAATTATTTACTGAATGAATCATTAACGACAATTTAACTCTGATTATTCTCTTAAATTACTTCCTTATCTGGAACAGCTTACATGAAATAAATATTTTTCATTCTGATGAGTTCATGTCCACAATGGCTGTAGTCGCTCTTGCGTTGTGTGTGGGCATTTTCCTGCAAGTGTCATCAGCATCTGGTTCGGGGCATTTAAGCCTGAATCCTCAGTACCAGAGTGTGGATGAGGGTGGGACAGCAAGATTCACTTGTCGCATCAACTTTAGGGTTAATTGTTCAAAACATACAATTTACTGGAGGAGGAAGCCAATTGCCAGCGATAACTATACATTACTTGCACGTTGCTCAGACGTCGTCATTCCATTTGATTTTGAGAAATATTCAGTGTATCTGAATAGCACAAAAAATGCAACAGTCTACACGTTGGTTATTAACAATGCTACATCAACTGACAGTGGGCAGTACAACAGCTATATATTCGACGGTGTAAATTTTCTACATTCCAACATTGCAATACTCAATGTGACCGGTCATCAACACATCTGTCAAACACCCCTGAACATATCTACCAGAGTTATACAAAACCAAGAATTGGTGGTGGGTGATGAAGGAGAGTTTGCCTGTGATGTTGACCCCCTTCCAGACTCGTCTACGTTTAGATGGTTCATAAAGGGAGCAGGCAACCAGACTATTTCAATTAATAACACGGACAGATTCGCAACTTCAACCAATCGACTGATCATCTCTCCACTCCTGGCTTCAGACAACCAAAGTCAGATAAGATGCGAGGTTTCTTACTCCCAGGAATGTAAGCAATGGAGTCCTTGGCACCAGCTGAACAATTTCACTTCCAACCAGAATTTAACCACCAGCACGAGCAAGTCGAGGCAGCCTCCACTCTGGGTGATAACTGGTGCTACCCTCGCCTTGCTGCTCCTCGTAGCTACCTTTCTTGGTGTCTGTTTCTATCGTCATAAGCATAACCCAAGACCGCGTCAGGGTGACCAAGCCACACCGACTATAAGGAGTACCGCCCCTTCGTCGGGCCAGCACCAGCGCCCTGTCCACATGCAGGTTGACGGGGTTCTCTATGCGATGCCCGAAATACGCCCGAACCAGACGGCTGCAAGGTCTGATTCTTCATCTCCAGGTGCTGATGGTTTGAGAGGTAACAGACAGAGGAGGCATGACCAAGGAGAAGGTTCCCTCACACGTGTACAGGTTGGTGAAGATCTGTACACTGTGCCAAGCAAGGTGAAATCTCACAGTGTGGAATCTTCTGGAGACCTGTCCGATGATGATAGTGAATCAAGTATCGCTCTTGTGCGATTTCAGGTCGGGGAGGATCTGTATACGGTACCGAACAAACATTTCCCCGTATGAACATACCATACACCTCCAACCCAAGCTCATCAAGATAATGTACTCCCAACACCGTCATCCACGTAACGTAGTCGTATCGTAGTCGTAGAGTAGAAAAGACGTGATTTTGGTGATGTAACCAATAAAATATTTCATCAGGCCTCGTTCTGTATACCCACGACCTTCAGAGGATTATGAAGCTGTTTTGTTTAACAATCAAGCAGGAATTTTGAACAAATCAAACAGGAATTTTGAACAAATCAAACAGGAATTTTGAACAAATCAAACGAGAATTTTGCTTGCGGTCATTTTGCTTATTGCGCCCTCTTTATGTGGCAATGCTGCACGCCAAAATTATTGTAAAAACATGTATTAAGTTTTGAAATGATGGGAGTATTTAATTTGTAGACTATCTCTGCATTTTCAAATTCCTTGTAAATGTGTATAATCAAAATGAGACTTAACAAAATCTAAATTTCAGCTAAAAAGGAACAATTTAAATGGAAAGTTTGCTTACGCAATTTCTTCATCAATTTGATCTGATAGATCTGATAAAAGGAAAGATGACTTTTCATTATATTTAGGAGTTTTATCTGTATGATTTTTTTAATAGACATAGAACATTAAAGAGAAACAAAAACAGCAATCAGAAATATTTCGTTAAGGCATGAAGGTTATGTTAATAGCCTTGGAAGAACTTTTGAAAAAAGAAGAAAAAAAAGAGAAAAAAAGAAGAAAAAAAAGAAAGAAAGAAAAAAAGTGGTTTATATGTCGATTTCAAAAAACGAAATCGACATTTTACCGGACCATCTGAATTCAGCAGTGTAGATCAGAGCTATTTAACAAAATATACCTTGATGGAGGCATTTCTTTCTGCACTTACAGATAAAAATATCAACCAAATTCATATAGAACAGATTTGCTACATTCGAGCATCGCTATACTCCATGTGACTGGTCATCAACCCATCTGTCAAACACCCCTGAACATATCTACCAGAGTTACCCAAAGCCAAGAACTGGTTGTGGGCGATGAAGGAGAGTTTGGCTGTGATGTTGACCCCTTGTATGCAATAAATAGCCTAAACCTATTTGAATACAACGGTTACATGTCCATGCCTATGGAGCCCATTTGTCAGTGTTGCACACTTATTCCAAGCTGTATTGCCCAATGTGACGTTTATATGTGTCACATTTCACATACATAGTCAAATGAGTTCATGAATTCAAAAACTCTGAGGGAAGTTGTTTCGGAATCCAAAATACACATATTTTTTGCCTGAGAATATTTCTAAGTTTATCTTTAACATGTCTTGGGTTCCCGAGAGACATCTCCTGTCTGACTTAAATCAATCGTGAATTTGCACATTTTAACTGACGACTTCATCCAACCAGAAACAGCGTGTATCTGTTTATCAAATTGATACTGAAATTTATCAAACACAAAAAGATGTTTTTATTCCCCAACTGAAACGAAAGGGTTTTTGGGGGAAAGGCTAAATTTCTTGATTCTTTTTGTTTTGTTCTGACATGGAAATATTCATAACTCAACCGGGCAATGTCCAATGAAACAGTTGCGGGCCCAATCACCCTGCTTTTGTATTCAACAAACGCAAATCTCTCTAGTTTTACATATTTTTCTTTCTGTCTTTGTCACTTTCTTTTTGACTCACCTTGTTGTTATTCAGAAAGGCAACATCTGACTGTACTCTTATAAATGATTGCTTCCTTATCTGGATAAGCTTGCATGAAAAAAAGAAATTTATTCATTTGTCATTCGGACGGGTTGGTGACAACAATGGCTGTAGTTGGTCTTGCGTTGTGTGTGTGCATTTTCTTGCAAGTGTCATATGCATCGGGTTCGGAGCATTTAAGCCTGAATCCCCAGTACCAGAGCGTGGGTGAGGGTGGGACGGCGACATTTACTTGTCGCACCAACTTTAGGGTTGACTGTTCAAACTATAACATTCGCTGGGAGCGGAAGCCAATTGGCAGCAATAAGTATCCCGGTACATTACTGGCACGTTGCTCAGAGTCAGACCTCGTCATTCTATCTGATTTTGAGAGATATTCAGTTTATCTGAACAGCGCAAAAGATACAACAGTTTTCACACTGGTTATTAACAAAGTTACGTCAACTGACAGTGGGCAGTATAACATCTACATAATCAACACTGAAAATGTTCTACAGTCCAACATTGCAATACTCAATGTGACCGGTCATCAACCCATCTGTCAAACACCCATGAACATATCTACCAGAGTCACCGAAAGCCAAGAACTGGTGGTGAGTGATGAAGGAGAGTTTGGCTGTGAAATTGACCCCCTTCCAGACTCATCTAGGTTCAGATGGTTCATAAAAGAAGCAGGCAACCAGACTATTTCAATCAACAACACGGACAGATTCGTAACTTCAGCCAATCGACTGATCATCTCTCCGCTCCTGGCTTCAGACAACCAAAGTCAAATAAGATGCAAGGTTTCTTATTCCCAAGAATGTGAGCAATGGAGTCCTTGGCACCAGCTATTGCTGGATGCAAGGACCAAGTCCAGACAGACTAGCTTCACCGTGAACAATTTCACTTCCAACCGGAATTTGATCACCAGCACGAGCAAGTCGACACAGTCTCCAGCCAGCACTGATGCAACTCAAACCCCACACCCATTGCAGATCACCACTGGTCTCGGTACTACCAGTTCAAGCAAGTCGACGCAGCTTCCAGCCAGCACTGACGCAACTCCAACCCTGAACCCGTTACGGATTACCACTGGTCCTGATACACAGCAACCCATGCCACTCTGGGCGATTATTGGTGCTACCCTTGCCTTGCTGCTCCTCGTTGCTACCTTTCTTGGTGTCTGCTTCTATCGTCATAAGCCAAAACCCAGACCGCATCAGAACGACCAGGCCACCCCGACTCTGAGACGCTTTGTCCCCACTCCGGTTGGTACAGATTCCCACATATACAGCAGTCAAACATTCCAACGAGGAACCACGGATGTAAGTGGACGGAATGCTGCCCTTTCGTCCGTCCAGCACCCTATCCACACACGTGTCAACACGGTTCTCTACGCTACACCCGCAACGCGCCCATGCCAGACGGCTACAAGGTCTGATTCTTCATCTCTGGTTGCTGGTAGTTTGAGGGGTAACAGACAGAGGAGGCATGAACAAGGAGAAGTTTCCCTCACACGTGAGCAAGAAAACGTTTCCCTCACACGTGTACAGGTTGGTGAAGATCTGTACACTGTGCCGAGTAAGGTGAAATCTCGTAGCGTGGAATCTTCTGAAGAGTTGTCCGATGACGATAGCGAATCAAGTGTCGCTCTTGTGCGATTTCAGGTCGGGGAGGATCTGTACACGGTACCGAAAAAACATTTCCCTGTATGAACATACGGTGTATCTCCAACCCAAGCTCATCATGATAAGGTTTTTTGATGACCTTCATCCTAGAAAGGCGTGACTTTGGTAATGTAACCAAGCATAAATAAATATTTCATCGAGCATTGAACTAAACAGGGTCGATAAAAAAAAACCCAAACGAGATATTATTGCTAATTGGAACAGAAGTAGGGCACATGTGAATCAAAGTGAGATATCCTCTGTTAGGGTTGAATCTCCTCTTAAATATGACACCCTGATCATGTCATTACATTCACAGTTGACTGAGCAGTGAGCAATTTTATGAAATAACTATTTAGAGAATTGCGCCACTTTTCAATTGTGGTTTTTGAGGTGTCATTTGTCACAGAGTGAAAGGCTATGATTGCCAATCAAGGCAGGTGGGGAAAATGAGAGAGATTTCATCAGGAAAAGTGGCGCAATTCTCTAAATAGACCCTTTCATAAAATTGGTCACAGCTCAGTCAACCGTTAATGTAATGACTTGATCAGGGTGTCATTTAAAGAGGAGATTCAACCCTAACAGAGGAAATCTCCCTTTGATTCACATGTGCCCTACTTCTGTTCCAATTAGCAATAATATCTCGTTTCGTTTTTATTTTATCCACCCTGTATATCCGCATTGGACTATATATCCGCTATTTCCATATGTTTATGAAGCTGTTATGTAAACAATCAAACAGAAATTTTGAACAAGTCTAACGAGAAAGTTGCTTGCGGTCATTTTGCTTATAACGCCCTCTGTATTTGGTGAAGCTGCACCTCAAAATTATCATAAAAACATGCATATGTGTTTCATAAAGTTTTGAAATGAAAGGGGTATTGAATTTGTAGAGTATCTCTGCATTTTCAAGTTCCTTCTAAATGTGTTTAATCAAAAACAAAATCCAAATTTTTAGCTATAAGGAAACAATTTAAATGAAAAGTTTGCTTTAAATGCAATGTCTTCAAAAATTTGCTCTTATAAATCTGATATACGGACTGGTTCCCACGCTTTAATATCAAAGTACAAAATGATCTTCTTCATTATATTCAAGAGTTTGTTTGTTGGACTTTTTAACATTAGATAAGGAACATTATTGACGAACAAAAGCAGTAATCAGGAATATATAATAATAATTCTTTAAGGTTATGTAAAGACAATAGCCTTGGCAGGAACTTCTGTAAAAAAGGAAAGTTGGTTAATGTGTCGATTAACATTATTATTATCTATATTAGTCTGACCGCAAAAATTAGATTTCAGGACACTGCATTGATTTCTCAAATTTCATTGAATTATTGTGCCACTCGAAGCTTCCATTTTGGCTGTTGACAACAGTGCGCGTATACCCTGCTGTGTCGCGCGCTACGCTCTGTTGACTGGTTGACTGACTTTATACGCTCCAGATTATGCAGGAACCAGCGAAAATGCCCGGATGACTGCAATATCAATGTTATTGCAGTCATGCGGGTACTTTTTACGAAAGCATACAATACGCCGATTTATTTTTACCACTGGAAGCCTGATATAACTAAAAATATCTTAATATATTACTCAAAGCAAGGCATATATGACAAACATTGCAATCCCAGAAGATGCAAGGGTGTAGCCTCTCATCATATCAGGGGTCTATACATGTAGTTTACAGTTACCGTTACGTCATGGCTGCCACTACGGCCTGAACGTAAGTGAGCTGCTTGGTGCACATATAATGGCAACTACTTATTGCAAAGATGACAATGCGCACTTGGCATCGTTTAATTAGCCATCTATATGGTTGCAACTGCACTTTCTTCAGATTGTTTAGTTTTGCTGACCGACCACCTGTAACTCAGAGGCCAAAACAATATGTGAACCATCATGTCCATATAGAAATAAAAAGCATGCCCTTACCGTAATCTAGATAAATAGGTTGTTCTTAACATTTACATGAAGTAAATATTTATATATGGATTTATTTTACATATTCAAAACTAATAGTTATCTTTTCTCAATGCCATCTCTCTATGTGTTTGCTTAACATTCTACTTCCATTTTCAGTGTTGCATTAAATAATTCACTGAATGTAGTCATTCAAGAAAGCTACCTCTGATTGTTCCCTTAAACAATTACTTCCTTATCTGGATAAGCTGACATGAAAATCTGCAGTGGGTATCATTTTTCATTCGGATGAGTTCATGTCCACAATGGCTGTAGTCGCTCTTGCATTGTATGTGTGCATTTTCCTGCAAGTGTCATTGGCATGGGATTCGGAGCATTTAAGCCTGAATCCGCCGTACCAGAGTGTGGTTGAGGGTGGGACGGCAACATTCACTTGTCGCACCAACTTTAGGGTTGACTGTTCAAAATATATAATTTACTGGAAGAGGAAGCCAATTGACAACGATAACTATACATTACTAAGGGAATAAATGTGTGCTCCGGAGGTTTTTATCACTCGTTTAATACCGCTTAGAGTTTGGGTGCTGATAATTACCCGAGCCGGAGGCGAGGGTAATTATCAGCACCCAGACTCTAAGCGGTATTAAACAGAGTGATAAATACCGACCGAGCACATATTTATTCCCATTCATAAATACCTTATCTGTAAAAAAAATATCAAATAATTCGTTCAAAAAATCCTGATTTTGTTCAACAAGTTCCCTTCATGCTTTTTGAAACATCCCTCTAGCAAAATAATGGAGTGTTCAGCTGGCGAGTAAGATGTAAACAACCCTTTTATGGAGATTGACGCTCGCGTAGCATGTTCTGCGCGATGTCACGCAGAACGCACCTGGGGCGTTGCGTTTTGAATTTAGAACTATAAAATTCTGTTTCGCTTGTAGTATTGCGCATGCCTACGTGAGGATTGTGAACGTTCAACCAATGAAACGGTAAGAGGCACTAGATTTTTAGGAGTCCACATTTTATTGTGACACTGGAAAAGTGTTTAAGACCAGCTAGCCATGTCTTTATCATCCGTTTAAGACCGGCCACGTGACGGGCTCTCTACCAATAGGAATAGCTAAACTGTCTGAGGTATTTATGAATGGCAAGTTGCTCAGACATCGTCATTCTATCTGATTTTGAGAAATATTCAGTGTATCTGAATAGCACAAAAGATGCAACAGTCTACACGTTGGTTATTAACAATATTACATCAGCTGACAGTGGGCAGTACGTCAGCTATATCGATGGTAGAAATGTTCTACATTCCAACATCGCAACACTCCTTGTGACCGGTCATCACCCCATCTGTCAAACACCCCTGAACATATCTACCAGAGTCACCCAAAGCCAAGAACTGGTGGTGGGCGATGAAGGAGAGTTTGGCTGTGATGTTGACCCCCTTCCAGACTCATCTACATTCAGATGGTTCATAAAGGAAGCAGGTAGCCAGACTATTTCAATCAACAAGAAGGACAGATTTGCAACTTCAGTTGATCAACTGATCATCTCCCCGCTCCTGGCTTCAGACAACCAAAGTCAAATAAGATGCGAGGTTTCTGATCCCCAAGAATGTGAGCAATAGAGTCCTTGGCACCAGCTGAACAACTTCACTTCTTTCTGTCATTTCATTTTCGTTTTGACTCACCTTGTTGTCATTCAGAAAGGCAACATCTGACTGTATTCTTATAAATGATTGCTTCCTTATCTGGATAAGCTTGCATGAAAAAATAAATTTATTCATTTGCCATCCTTACGGGTTGGTGGCAACAATGGCTGTAGTCGGTCTTGCGTTGTGTGTGTGCATTTTCTTGCAGGTGTCATATGCGTCGGGTTCGGGGCATTTAAGCCTGAGTCCACAGTACCAGAGTGTGGGTGAGGGTGGGACGGCGAGATTCACTTGTCGCACCAACTTTAGGGTTGAATGTCAACAATATACAATTCACTGGATGAGGAAGCCAATTGGCAGCGATACCTATACATTACTGGCACGTTGCTCAGGCGTTGTCATTCTATCTGATTTTGAGAAATATTCAGTGTATCTGAATAGCACAAACGATGCAACAGTCTACACGTTGGTTATTAACAATGTTACATCAACTGACAGTGGGCAGTACGTCAGCTATTTATTTGACGGTGCAAATCTTCTACATTCCAACATCGCTATACTCAATGTGACTGGTCGTCAACCCATCTGTCAAACACCCCTGAACATATCTACCAGAGTTACCCAAAGCCAAGAACTGGTGGTGGGTGATGAAGGAGAATTTGGCTGTGATGTTGACCCCCTTCCAGACTCATCTACATTCAAATGGTTCACAAAGGGAGCAGGCAACCAGACTATTTCAATCAACGACACGGACAGATTTGCAACTTCAGCCAATCGACTGATCATCTCTCCGCTCCTGGCTTCAGACAACCAAAGTCAGATAAGATGCAAGGTTTCTTATTCCCAAGACTGTGAGCAACGGAGTCCTTGGCACCAGCTATTGCTGGATGCAAGGACCAAGTCCACACAGACCAGCTTCACGGTGAACAATTTCCTTTCAAACCAGAATTTGACCAACAGTACGAGCAGGTCAATGCAGTCTCCAGCCAGCACTGACGCAACTCCAACCCCACACCAATTGCAGATCACTACTGGTCCCTATACGCAGCAATTATGGGCGAGTATTGGTGCTTCCCTCGCCTTGCTGCTCCTCGTTGCTACCTTTCTTGGTGTCTGCTTCTATCGTCGTAAGCCAAAACCCAGGCCGCATCAGAACGACCAGGCCACCCCGACTCTGAGACGCTTTGTCCCCACTGCGGTTGGTACAGATTCCCACATATACAGCAGTCACACATTCCAACGAGGAACCACGGATGGAAGTGGACCGAATGCTGCCCCTTCGTCCAGTCAGCGCCCCATCCACACACGTGTCAACACGGTTCTCTACGCTACACCTGCAACGCGCCCAGGCCAGGTGGCTACAAGGTCTGATTCTTCATCTCTGGTTGCTGGTAGTTTGAGGGGTAACAGACAGAGGAGGCATGAACAAGGAGAAGTTTCCCTCACACGTGAGCAAGAAAACGTTTCCCTCACACGTGTACAGGTTGGAGAAGATCTGTACACTGTGCCGAGTAAGGTGAAATCTCGTAGCGTGGAATCTTCTGAAGAGTTGTCCGATGACGATAGCGAATCAAGTGTCGCTCTTGTGCGATTTCAGGTCGGGGAGGATCTGTACACGGTACCGAACAAACATTTCCCCGTATGAACATACGGTGTATCTCCAACCCAAGCTCATCATGATAAGGTTTTCTGATGACCTTCATCCTAGAAAGGCGTGACTTTGGTAATGTAACCAAGCATAAATAAATATTTTATCGAGCATTGGACTATACAGGGTGGATAAAAAACACGAAACTAAGATATTACTGCTAATTGGAACAGAAATAGGGCACATGTGAATCAAAGTGAGATATCCTCTGTTAGGGTTGATTCTCCTCTTAAATATGACACCCTGATCATGTCCTTACATTCACAGTTGACTGAGCAGTGACCAATTTTATGAAAGAGTCTATTTAGAGAATTGCGCCACTTTTCAATTGTGGTTTTTGTGGTGTCATTTGTCACAGAGTGAAAGGCTATTGTTGACAATCAAGGCAGGTGGGTGAGAAAAGGGAAATTTCACCATGAAAAGTGGCGCAATTCTCTAAATAGACCCTTTCATAAAATTGATCACTGCTCAGTCAACCGTGAATGTAAGGACATGATCAGGGTGTCATTTGAAAAGGAGATTTAACCCTAACAGAGGATATCTCCCTTTGATTCACATGTGCCCTACTTTTATTCCAATTAGCATTAATGTGTCGGTTTCGGTTTTTTTTTTAATCCACCCTGTATATCCGCATTGGACTATATATCCCCTATTTCCTGAAGTTTATGAAGCTGTCTTGTAAACAATCAAACAGAAATTTTGAACAAATCCAACGAGAATTTGGCTTGCGGTCCATTTGCTTATAACGCCCTCTGTATGTGGTGAAGCTTCACGTCAAAATGATCAAAATTATCGTAAAAACATGCATACGTGTTACATAGAGTTTTGAAATGAAAGGTGTATTGAATTTGTAGAGTATCTCTGCATTTTCAAGTTCCTTCTAAAATGTGTTTAATCAAAATTAGATTGAACAAAATCCATTTTTTTAGCTATAAGGAAACAATTTAAATGAAAAGTTTGCTTTAAATTCAATGTCTTCAAAAATTTGCTCTTATAAATCTGATATGTGGACTGGCTCCCTCGCTTTCATATCCAAGAACAAAATGATCTTCTTCATTATATTCAAGAGTTCTGTCTGTCGGATTTTTAAAAAATAGATAGGAACATTGTTGACAAACAAAAGCAGTAATCAGAAATATTATAATAATTCTACAAGGTTATGTAAAGACAAAAGCCTTGGAAGGAACCTCTGTAAAAGAAGACTTATGTTGTTTCGGACTTTGCTCTTGAAAAGTGGCTCCCACTGGGCTGTGGATTTTAGTTCTCTTCATCATCAGCGGATTTAGGTGGGGGGCGCCCTTTGAAATTTGTTCATGAAAAATCCTGATTGGTCGATCCATGGCAACAACAGTGTGATATTATACCTAATCGCACGGTCTGTATCGCACTCTGCGTATTGCGCTACTCCAAGATACGTGCGCCATTCCTTCTGCACACACTTGTACTAAAAAACTTTTCAGGCAATAAGACGCTGTGCTAATTGCAAAGCTATATAACATAATGTCAAATTTTACTCAAAGAAAGGCCAGAAGATGCAAGGATGTTGCCTCTCATCATCATCAGGAGTCTATAGTTTACATTTCCTGGTTTTTCATGGCTGCCACTACAGCCAAAACTTCAGTAAACTGCATGGTGCCTATAGATTGTCACCTACATATTGTAGAGATGGCTTTTTTGTTAAGAGATATCCACTCATGATAACCTCATTACAATCAACAAAACAAGAGACAAAACGCACTAGGCATCATTGAATTTAGCCATCTATACGGGTGCAACTGCACTTTTTTCTTCAGATTTTTAGTTTTGCCGACCGACCACCCATAATTCAGAAGCAAAAAGTATGTGAACAGTAAAAACAAAAAGGCATGCACTTACACTGATCTAGAAAAACAGACAGTTTGATATGTACACAGACAAATGCAATGGTTATTACATATATATATTATCTCTTTGCTCACCAAACTACTTTCATTTTCAGTATAGCATTAAATCATTCACTGAAATTAGTCATTCAGGAAAGCGAACTCTGACTATTTTCTTCAACGATTACTTCCTTATCTGGAACAGCTTACATGAAATAATCATTTTTCATTCAGATGAGTTCATGTCCACAATGGCTAGAGTTGCTCTTGTGTTGTGCGTGTGCATTTTCCTGCAAGTGTCATCAGCATGGGATTTGGAGCATTTCAGCCTGAATCCCCAGTACCAGAGTGTGGGTGAGGGTGGGACGGCAAGATTCACTTGTCGTATCAACTTTAGGGTTGACTGTATAAAATATACAATTTACTGGAAGAGGAAGCCAATTGGCAGCGATAAGTATACAGAACTGGCCCGCTGCTCAGACGTCGTCATTCTATCTGATTTTGAGAAATATTCAGTGTATCTGAATAGCACAAAAAATGGAACAGTCTACACGTTGGTTATTAACAATGTTACATCAACTGACAGTGGGCAGTACCTCAACTTGATATTTAATCAAAAAGGGTTTCTAACTTCCAACATCGCAATACTCAATGTGACTGGTCGTCAACCCATCTGTCAAACACCCCTGAACATATCTACCAGAGTTACCCAAAGCCAAGTAATGGTTGTGGGTGATGAAGGAGAGTTTGGCTGTGATGTTGACCTCCTTCCAGACTCATCTACATTCAAATGGTTCATAATGGGAGCAGGCAACCAGACTATTTCAATCAATCACACGGACAGATTCACAACTTCAGCCAATCAACTGATCATCTCTCCGCTCCTGGCTTCAGACAACCAAAGTCAAATAAGATGCGAGGTTTCTTATTCCCAAGACTGTGAGCAACGGAGTCCTTGGCACCAGCTATTGCTGGATGCAAGGACCAAGTCCACACAGACCAGCTTCACGGCGAACAATTTCCTTTCAAACCAGAATTTGACCAACAGCACGAGCAGGTCAATGCAGTCTCCAGCCAGCACTGATGCAACTCCAACCCCACACCAATTGCAGATCACTACTGGTCCCAATACGCAGCAGCCCGTGCCACTCTGGGTGATTGTTGGTGCTACCCTTGCCTTGTTGCTCC
Source organism: Patiria miniata (assembly GCF_015706575.1). Taxonomy (NCBI): domain Eukaryota; kingdom Metazoa; phylum Echinodermata; class Asteroidea; order Valvatida; family Asterinidae; genus Patiria; species Patiria miniata. Next base: position 3,210,048 of record NW_024037061.1, read on the forward strand.
TCGTAGCTACCTTTCTCGGTGTCTGCTTCTATTGTCGTAAGCCAAAACCCAGACAGCATCAGGACAACCAGGCCACCCCGACTCTGAGACGCTTTGTCCCCACTCCGGTTGGTACAGATTCGCACATATACAGCAGTCACACATTCCAACGAGGAACCACGGATGTAAGTGGAGGGAATGCTGCTCCTTCGTCCGTCCAACACCCTATCCACACACGTGTCAACACGGTTCTCTACACGATACCCGCAACACGCCCAGGCCAGGTGGCTGCAAGGTCTGATTCTTCATCTCTGGGTGCTGGTAGTTTGAAGGGTAACAGACAGAGGAGGAATGAGCAAGAAGAAGTTTCCCTCACACGTGTACAGGTTGGTGAAGATCTGTACACTGTGCCAAGTAAGGTGAAATCTCGCAGCGTGGAATCTTCTGAAGAGCTGTCCGATGATGATAGCGAATCAAGTGTCGCTCTTGTGCGATTTCAGGTCGGGGAGGATCTGTACACGGTACCGAACAAACATTACCCCGTATGAACATACGGTATACCTCCAACCCAAGCTCATCAAGATAATGTGCCTCCGTCACTGTCATCCTTATTATCGTAGTCGTAGAGTAAAAAAGGCGTGACTTTGGTAATGCAACCCAGAAAATATTCCATCAAGTACTGTACTATACATCGCTATTTTTGAAGGATTACGAAGCTGTGAACAAATTTAAACGGGAAAGTTGGTTGCGGCCATTTTGCTTATAAAGCCCTCTGTATGTGGTGAAGCTGCACATCAAAATTACAGTAAAAACATGTACGTGTATTACATCAAGTTTTGAAATGTTTGAAAATGAATGGGGTATTCAATTTGTAGAGTATCTCTGCATTTTGAAGTTCCTTGTAAATGTGTTAAATCAAAATGAGATTGAACAAAATCCAACTTTAAGCTATAAGTAAACAATTTAAATAAAAAGTATGCTTTAACTACAATGCCTTCAAAAATTGGCTCTTTTGCTTTAATATCAAAGCACAAAATGATCTTCTTCTTTATATTCAAGAGTTTTGTCCGTTGGACTTTTTAAAAATAGATATGGAACATCATTTACGAACAACATAAGTAATCAGAAATATTATAATAATTCTTTAAGGTTATGTAAAGACAAAAGCCTTGGAAGGAACCTCTGTAAAAAAAAAGAAGACTTATTTCGTTTCGGATTTTGCTCTTGAAAAAGTGGCTCCCACAGGGCTATGGATTTTAGTTCTCTTCATTACCAGCGGATTTAGGGGGGGGGGGGCCTTTGAAATTTATTCATGAAAAATCCTGATTGGTTGATGCATGGCAACAACAGTGTGATATTATACCTAATCGCACGGTCCGTACCTATCGCACTCTGCGTATTGCGCCACTCCAAGATGCGTGCGCCATTCCTTCTGCACACACTTGTACTTAAAAACTTTTCAGGCAATAAGACGCTGTGCTAATTCCAAAGCTTTGCAACATAATCTCTAATTTCACTCAAAGCAAGGCCAGAAGATGCGAGGATATTGCCTCTCATCATCATCAGGAGTCTATAGTTTACATTTCCTGGTTTTTCATGGCTGCCACTACAGCCAAAACTTCAGTTAACTGCATGGTGCATATATAATGGCAACTACATATTGTAAAGATGGCTTTCTTGTTAAGTGATATCCACTCATGATAATCTCATTGCAATAAACAAAACAAGAGACAATACGCATACTAGGCATCATTCAATTTAGCCATCTATACGGGTGCAACTGCACTTTTTTCTTCACATTTTTAGTTTTGCTGACCGACCACCCATAATTCAGAAGCAAAAAGTACGTGAACCGTAGAAACAAAAAGGCGTGCACTTACACTAATCTAGACAAACAGACAGTTTGAAATGTACACAAACAAATGCAATGGTTTTTACATATATATGTCATCTCTTTGCTCACCAAACAAGTTTCGTTTTAAATTATTATTCACTGAATGAATCATTTAGGGAAATTTAACTCTGATTATTCTCTTAAACGATTACTTCCTTATCTGGAACAGCTTACATGAAATAAATCATTTTTCATTCTGATGAGTTCATGTCGACAATGGCTGTAGTCGCTCTTGCATTGTGTGTGTGCATTTTCCTGCAAGTGTCATTGGCATCGGGTTCGGAGCATTTAAGCCTGAATCCTCAGTACCAGAGCGTGGGTGAGGGTGGGACGGCAAGACTCACTTGTCGCACCAACTTCAGGGTTGACTGTTCAAACTATAACATTCGCTGGGAGCGGAAGCCAATTGGCAGCGATGAGTATACAGTACTGGCACGTTGCTCAGAGTCAGACCTTGTCATTCTATCTGATTTTGAGAGATATTCAGTTCATCTGAATAGCGCAAAAGATGGAACAGTCTTCAAACTGGTTATAAATAATGTTACATCACTTGACAGTGGGCAGTATAAAGTCTACATATTAAACCCTGAAAATGTAGTACCTTCCAACATCGCAGTACTCAATGTGACTGATCATCAAACCATCTGTCAAACACCCCTGAACATATCAACCAGAGTTACCCAAAGCCAAGAACTGGTGGTGGGTGATGAAAGAGAGTTTGGCTGTGATGTTGACCCCCTTCCAGACTCATCTACATTCAGATGGTTCATAAAGGGAGCAGGCAACCAGACTATTTCAATCAACGACACGGACAGATTCGCAACTTCAGCCAATCGAATGATCATCTCTCCGCTCCTGGCTTCAGACAACCAAAGTCAAATAAGATGCGAGGTTTCTTATTCCCAAGACTGTGAGCAACGGAGTCCTTGGCACCAGCTATTGCTGGATGCAAGGACCAAGTCCACACAGACCAGCTTCACGGCGAACAATTTCCTTTCAAACCAGAATTTGACCAACAGCACGAGCAGGTCAAGGCAGTCTCCAGCCAGCACTGACGCAACTCCAACCCCACACCAATTGCAGATCACCACTGGTCCCGATACACAGCAGCCCGTGCCACTCTGGGTGATTGTTGGTGCTACCCTTGCCTTGCTGCTCCTCGTAGCTACCTTTCTCGGTGTCTGCTTCTATCGTCGTAAGCCTAAACCCAGACCGCATCAGGACAACCAGGCCACCCCGACTCTGAGACGCTTCATCCCCAATCCGGTTGGTACAGATTCCCACATATACAGCAGTCACACATTCCAACGAGGAACCACGGATGTAAGTGGACGGAATGCTGCTCCTTCGTCCGTCCAACACCCTATCCACACACGTGTCAACACGGTTCTCTACACGATACCCGCAACACGCCCAGGCCAGGTGGCTACAAGGTCTGATTCTTCATCTCTGGGTGCTGGTAGTTTGAGGGGTAACAGACAGAGGAGGAACGAGCAAGAAGAAGTTTCCCTCACACGTGTACGGGTTGGTGAAGATCTGTACACTGTGCCGAGTAAGGTGAAATCTCGCAGCGTGGAATCTCCTGAAGAGTTGTCCGATGACGATAGCGAATCAAATGTCGCTCTTGTGCGATTTCAGGTCGGGGAGGATCTGTACACGGTACCGAACAAACATTACCCCGTATGAACATAAGGTGTACCTCCAACCCAAGCTCATCAAGATAATGTGCCTCCGTCAGCGTCATCCTTGTTATCGTAGGCGTAAAGTAAGAAAGGCGTGACTTTGGTAATGCAACCCAGAATATATTCCATCAAGTATTGTACTATATATCGCTATTTTTGAAGGATTACGAAGCTGTGAACAAATTTAAACGAGAAAGTTGCTTGCGGCCATTTTGCTTATAATGCCCTCTGTATGTGGTGAAGCTGCACGTCAAAATTACAGTAAAAACATGTACGTGTATTACATCAAGTTTTGAAATGTTTTGACACTGAATGGAGTATTCAATTTGTAGAGTATCTCTGCATTTTGAAGTGCCTTGTAAATGTGTTTAATCAAAATTAGATTGAACAAAATCCAAATTTAAGCTATAAGTAAACAATTTAAATGAAAAGTATGCTTTAAATACAATGGCTTCAAAGATTGGCTCTTTTGCTTTAATATCAAATTACAAAACGATCTTCATTATATTCAAGAGTTTTGTCTGATGGACTTTTTAATAATAGATATGGAACATCATTTACGAACAACATCTGTAATCAGAAATATTATAATAATTCTTTAAAAACTGTTATGTAAAGACAAAAGCCCATGGAAGGAACCTCTTTAAAAAAAGAGAGACTTATTTCGTTTTGGACTTTGCTCTTGAAAAAGTGGCTCTTACAGGGCTATGGATTTTACTTCTCTTCATTACCAGTGGATTTAGGGAGGGGGGCCTTTGAAATTTATTCATGAAAAATCCTGGTTGATCCATGGCAACAACAGTGTGATATTATACCCAATCGCAAGGTCCGTATCGCACTCTGCGTATTGCGCTACTCCAAGATGCGTGCGCCATTCCTTCTGCACACACTTGTATTAAAAAACTTTTCAGGCAATAAGACGCTGTGCTAATGGCAAAGCTATGGAACATAATCTCCAATTTTACTCAAAGCAAGGCCAGAAGATGCGAGGATATTGCCTCTCATCATCATCAGGAGTCTATAGTTTACATTTCCTGGTTTTTCATGGCTGCCACTACAGCCAAAACTTCAGTTAACTGCATGGTACATATATAATGTCAACTACATATTGTACAGATGGCTTTTTTTTGTTAAGTGATATTCACTCATGATAATCTCATTGCAATAAACAGAACAAGAGACAATACTGGTACGCACTAGGCATCATTCAATTTAGCCATCTATACGGGTGCAACTGCACTTTTTTCTTCAGATTTTTAGTTTTGCTGAACGACCACCTGCAATTCAGAAGCAAAAAGTACGTGAACCGTAGAAACAAAAACGCACGCACTTACACTAATCTAGACAAACAGACAGTTTAAAATGTACACAAACAAATGCAATGGTTTTTACATATATATGTCATCTTGTTGCTCACCAAACTACTTCCATTTTCAGTGTAGCATTAAATTATTCACTGAATGAATCATTTAGGAAAATTTAACTCCGATTATTCTCTTAAACAATCACTTCCTTATCTGGAACAGCTTACAAGAAATAAATATTTTTCATTCAGATGAGTTCATGTCCACAATGGCTACAGTCGCTCTTGTGTTGTGTGTGTGCATTTTTCTGCAGGTTTCATCAGCATCGGGTTCGGGGCATTTAAGCCTGAATCCCCAGTACCAGAGCGTGGGTGAGGGTGGGACGGCAAGATTCACTTGTCGCACCAACGTTAGGGTTAAATGTTCAAAATACATGTATAACATTCACTGGCTGCGAAAGCCAATTTACCCGAAATCGACATTTTACCCAACCATCTTAATTCAGCAGTGTAGATCAGGGCTATTTATTAAACAAAATATACCTTGATGGAGGCATTTTCTTTCTGCACTTACAGATAAAAATATCAACTAAAATCATATCAGATTTGCTACATTCCAGCATCGCTATACTCCATGTGACCGGTCATCAACCCATCTGTCACACACCCCTGAGCATATCTACCAGAGTCACCCAAAGCCAACAACTGGTGGTGGGCGATGAAGGACATGTGGCTGTGATGTTGACCCCCTTGTATACAATAAATAGCCTAAACCTATTTGAATACAACGGTTACATGTCCATGCCTATGGAGCCCATTTGTCAGTGTTGCACACTTATTCCAAGCTGTATTGCCCAATGTGACGTTTATATGTGTCACATTTCACATACATAGTCAAATGAGTTCATGTATTCAAAAACTCTGAGGGAAGTTGTTTCGGAATCCCAAATACACATGTTTTTTTGCCTGAGAATATTTCTAAATTTATCTTCAACACGTCTTGGGTTCCCGAGAGATGTCTCCTGTCTGACTTAAATCCATCGTGAATTTGCACATTTTAACTGATGACTTCATCGAACCAGAAATAGCGTGTATCTGTTTATCAAATTGATACTGGAATTTATCAAACACAAAAAGATGTTTTTATTCTCAAACTGAAACGAAAGGGTTTTTGGGGGAAAGGCTAAATTTCTTGATTCTTTTTGTTTTGTTCTGACATGGAAATATTCATAACTCAACCGGGCAATGTACAATGAAATAGTTGCGGGCCCAATCGCCCTGCTTTTGTATTCAACAAACGCGAATCTCTCTAGTTTTACATATTTTTCTTTCTGTCTTTTTCATTTTCGTTTTGATTCACCTTGTTGTCATTCAGAAAGGCAACATCTGACTGTACTCTTTTAAATGATTGCTTTTTTATCTGAATAAGCTTGCATGAAAAAAAGAAATTTATTCATTTGTCATTCGGACGGGTTGGTGGCAACAATGGCTGTAGTCGGTCTTGCGTTGTGTGTGTGCATTTTCTTGCAGGTTTCATCGGCTTCGGGTTCAGGGCATTTAAGCCTGAATCCCCAGTACCAGAATGTGGGTGAGGGTGGGACGGCAAGATTCACTAGTCGCATCAACTTTAGGGTTGATTGTGAACAATATACAATTCACTGGAAGAGGAAGCCAATTGACAGCGATAACTATACATTGCTGGCACGTTGCTCAGACATCGTCATTCTATCTGATTTTGAGAAATATTCAGTGTATCTGAATAGCACAAAAGATGCAACAGTCTACACGTTGGTTATTAACAATGCTACATTAACTGACAGTGGGCAGTACAACAGCTATATATTCGACGGTGTAAATCTTCTACCTTCCAACATTGCAATACTCAATGTGACCGGTCATCAACACATCTGTCAAACACCCCTGAACATATCTACCAGAGTTACCCAAAGCCAAGAACTGGTGGTGGGCGATGAAGGAGAGTTTGGCTGTGATGTTGACCCCCTTCCTGACTCATCTACGTTCAGATGGTTCATAAAGGGAGCAGGCAACCAGACTATTTCAATCAACAACACGGACAGAATCACAACTTCAGCCAATCGACTGATCATCTCTCCGTTCCTGGCTTCAGAAAACCAAAGTCAAATAAGATGCGAGGTTTCTGATCCCCAAGAATGTGAGCATTGGAGTCCTTGGCACCAGCTATTGCTGGATGCAGGGACCAAGTCCACACAGACCAGCTTCACTCTGAACAGTTTCACTTCAAACCAGAACAGCACCGATGCAACTCCAACCCCACACCCATTGCAAACCACTGGTCCCGATACGCAGCAGACCGTACCACCCTGGGCGATTATTGGTGCTACCCTCGCCTTGCTGCTCCTAGTAGCTACCTTTCTCGGTGTCTGCTTCTATCGTCGTAAGACTAAACCCAGACCGCGTCAGGCTGACCAAGCCACCCCGACTCTAAGATGCTCTGCCCCCATCTTAGCAAGTGCAGATGCCCAATCATCTGGGGAGGCAAGTGGACGGACTGCCACCCCTTCATCCATCCATCGCCCCATCCACATGCCTGCAGTCGGGGTTCTCTACACTAAGCCCGCAGTGCATCCAGGCCAGATGGCTGTAATGTCTGATGCTTCATCTCCAGGTACAAGTGGTTTGAAAGGAAACAGACAGAGGAGGGACGGGGAAGACGAAATTTCTCTCACACCTGCAAAGGTTGGTGAAGTTCAATCAGTTCAATCTTCTACAAAGCTCTCCGATGACGATAGCGAATCAGATGTCGCTCTTGTGCGATTTCAGGTTGAGGAAGATCTGTACATGATACCAGACAAACATTTTCCCGTACGTATTTAAGGTACACATGCACCTCCAACCCAACCTCATCGAGATAACGTTCCCCCTTCTCCATCATACTCGTTATCGTAGTCGTAGAGTAAGAAACACGATTTTGGTAATATAATCCAGAAAACATTTCATAAAACATTGTACTACCAGTCCTTTCATAGGACTATAAAGCTGTTATATTTAATAATCAAACAGGAATTTGGAACAAATCAAGCAAGAGTTTTGCTTGTAGGTCATGTTGCTCAATGTAACGCCCTCTGTACAAATGTATGTAATGCTTCGCGTAAAAATGATAGTAAAAACATATATTACATCAAGTTTTGAAATAATCTGGGAATTCGATTTGTAGAGGATCTCTGCAATGTCAAGTTCCTTGTAAATGTGTATAATCAAAATTAGATTTAAAAATCCAAATCTTAGCTAAGGGAACAATTTAAATGACAAGTTTGCTTTAAATGTAATTTCTTAAATTGCTCTTACAGATGTGATATACGGAATGGTGCCTTTTCAGTATATTCATAATTTTTGTCTGTATATTTTAAATAGACTTAGAACATCAAAGAGAAAAAAAGAGTAAACAGAATATTTCAATAGTGTTTAAAGGAACGTATGTATAAAAAAATCCCAAAAATTGCTTCGCATGTCACTTTTTTTACCAAAATTTTACAAGGACTATGTGCGCATTTGTTTTAATACCCAAACATCTGACTTCCGCGATGCTGAGCAGAGCTGTTTATTAACCCTAACAGAACTCAACCCATCAAACCCCAACGGCATGTTTTGTTGGAATCTGTCTGGATGGGTACAGTACCCCTAAACTGACGGTCTTTTACATTGGGTTGGCACACCTACAGAATCAAAGTCAGAAATATGTGTGTGCATTTTCCCATATATGGTGTTGGAATTTGCCAGGACGGGTATGGTTCCTAGTAAATCATGCTAGGGAGTTGGGGTTAAAGAAAAAAACCTTGAAAGAGGCATTTTCTATTTGCATTTATAGTAAAAAATATCATCAAACTAAAAAACCTATTATTTGAGCCAAATGTCTCTGTGTACTCTTTTGGAGGAATTTGCTAATAAAAATGCATACAAGTGATTTTGTTGGCCTTTACAATTATTTATTTTTGTGCCATTTATTATGCTTACAGTTTGGTTTCCTGCTTACTCAAGTACTTACACTCACCCACATGTTTGTATAAGACTATTTCAACTTGCAAAGCTAAGCACGGGACCTGTCTTTATATTACGCAAATGGTGAAACTCCAATGTTTTTTTCTGGACTTGTGTTTCCTGCTTGTGGTATTATCGGATAAAAGAGAAACTCATAATGCAAAAAGATTTATTTTGTTTCGGACTTTGCTCTTGAAAAAGCAGCTCCCACAGGGCTATGGATTCTAGTTCAACAGCGCTCTGGGGAGGGGGGGGGGGGTCTTTGACATTTATTCATGAAAGACCCCAAGTGGTCGATCCATGGCAAAAACAGTGTGATATTCTACCTAATCACAGTCGGTATCGCACTCTGCGTATTGCCTTACTCCAAGATGCGTGTGCCATTCCTTCTGCACACAATTGTACTAGAATATCCACTGAAAAGTTTGTGTTCCGTGTGCCTGTTCCATCTTTACTGTGCGTCACGTTTGCTTGAGGATAAATTTGTTATCCCACTGGCGCTCTGGTGCGTCTTGCGTCCCACACAGCTTACCACTCGTCCTTTGGCCTCGTGGTACGTGGGACACAGACGCACTACATTATTCCACGTTCCACTTGCGCTCGCGTGATAGCTCATATAATAATAAAGAAAATAAATGCAATGGTGTTTACATATTCAGAACCAAAAGTTATCCTTCTCAAAGTCATCTCTCCATGTGTTTGCTCAACGATTCACTTTTATTTTCAATGTAGCATTTCCTGTAATCAATCTAAGAATGTGGTCATGTAGGAAGGCTACCTTTGATTTAAATCTGAAATGATTACTTCCTTATCTTAAAAAGCTTGCATGAAAAGAGAAATCTAAAACCTGCAGTTGATTTCAATTGTCATTCCGACGAGTTGGTGGCAACATGGCTGTAGTCGGTCTTGCGTTGTGTGTGTGTGCATTTTCCTGCGAGTGTCATTGGCATGGGATTCGGAGCATTTCAGCCTGAATCCCCAGTACCAGAACGTGAGTGAGGGTGAGACGGCAAGATTCACTTGTCGCATCAACTTTAGGGTTGACTGTATAAAAAATGCAATTCACTGGATCAGGAAGCCAATTGGCAGCGATACCTATTCATTACTGGCTCTGTTGTCATTCTATCTGATTTTGAAAAATATTCAGTGTATCTGAATAGCAAAAAAGATGCAACAGTCTACACGTTGGTTATTAACAATGCTACATCAACTGACAGTGGGCAGTACGTCAGCTATATATTTGATGGAACAAAGTTTCTATATTCAAACATCACAATACTCCATGTGACTGGTCATCAACCCATCTGTTAAACACCCATGAACATTTCTACCAGAGTTACCCAAAGCCAAGAACTGGTGGTGGGTGATGAAGGAGAGTTTGGCTGTGATGTTAACCCCTTCCAGACTCATCAACGTTCAGATGGTTCATAAAGGGAGCAGGCAACCAGACTATTTCAATCAACGACACAGACAGATTCGCAACTTCAGCCAATCGACTGATCATCTCTCCGCTCCTGGCTTCAGACAACCAAAGTCAAATAAGATGCGAGGTTTCTTATTCCCAAGAATGTGAGCAACGGAGTCCTTGGCACCAGCTGAACAATTTCACTTCAAACCAGAATTTGACCACCAGCACGAGCAAGTCGACGCAGTCTCCAGCACTGCACCCACTGCAGATCACCTCTGGTCCCGATACACAGCAGCCCGTGCTAATCTGGGTGCTTATTGGTGCTCCCCTCGCCTTGCTGCTCCTTGTAGCTACCTTTCTTGGTGTCTGCTTCTATCGTCGTCAGCATAAACCCAGACCGCGACAGGCTGACCAAGTCGCCCTGACTCTAAGACGCTTAGGAAGTGCAGATGCCCACACATGGGTCTTTCCACGCTCAAGGGGTACAAAAGTCTGACAGGGCATTGGGAAGTAAAGCAGGATAATAATATCAAGTTGTTGTCCTCTTTTCCGCTTGTTGAGGATTGTGCTCACCAAGACTTTAAGAATTTTCAGGCAAATTTTACAAGATGTGTATGCTCAAAATGTTACATTTGCAACATGGACAGTAAGTTGGGTAATATTGAGAGAAAGATAAAATTACCACAAATGTATTTATCCAATTTGTTTTCCTTTTCATTCTTATCCCTACATAATTGTTACCTGTAAAAACCAAGACAATCTACTGTGTATTTAAGACGTCACACGGTATTATATTCAGATTACGTACGTAACATGGACAGAAATTTGTCACAAATTTCTGTCCACGTTACGTACTTCATTTTATCAACAGTGTATGATCAAATGCTTTATACTCAGCGAGTTCATGTTTGTATGTATGAATTCATTTTGCTCTTTGCCCTAGTTTCATATACATGTACATACCAGAACACAGGCCAGCAATTTGGCATGTTGCCAAGTCTTTCACCTAATTAACTGGATCACCTCACTCAGTTCTCCAGCCTTGCACAGCTGCACTCCATTACCATATTTGGTATGCCAGTGAGAGATTTAGATATGCAAATGAAAAGACCAACTTTGAACCAATGAAAAAAATTGTTTTCTCTTGTGTGGCTTAGTGAAGTGGTGGCCCGAGTTTGAATGTAACAGTGGGCAGTGCTCACTTTTGTCACAGTCATTGAGACAGCAAGATCAGATTTCATCATGGGAGTGTTTCCCATGTACAAATTGATGTGACCGGTTTGCCCAATCATCGGTATCCAGCACAGTTATGAATATGGAATAAATGGAATGAATTAAAAGTTTCAAGTGACTGTGGCAAAAATTCAAACCTGCAAGTAATTCCAAGTGTTTTTGTTATTTGAGTCTAAGTATCAATAACATATAACTGTCTTAAAGACCAAGAATGATGTGCATTAATTGGACATTCATTTTTTTATTCTCTTGGTTTTCAATTCTAACCGACTCTACTTTGTGCTCACAACCAACGAATAAATCTTTTATTATTTGTTTTACCTCCAACCCTGTCAGGAACCCAACAAACTAAATAGATTCATAAAAAAACTTTTCAGGCAATAAGACGCTGTGCTAATGGCAAAGGTATGGAAAATAATCTCTAATTTTACTCAAAGCAAAATCCCAGAAGATGCAAGAATATTACCTTTCATCATATCAGGAGTCTATGGTTTACATTTACTGGTTTTTCATGGCTGTCACTACAGCCAAAACTTCAGTAAACTGCATGGTGCATATATAATGTCAACTTCATATTGTAGAGATGGTCTTTTTTTTAAAGTGATATCCACTCATGATAATCTCATTGCAATAAACAAAACAAGAGACAATACGCACTAGGCATCAATCAGTTTAGCCATCTATACAGGTGCAACTGCACTTTTTTCTTCAGATTTTTAGTTTTGCTGACCGACCACCCATAATTCAGAAGCAAAAAGTATGTGAACCGTAGAAACAAAAAGACATGCACTTACACTAATCTAGAAAAACAGACAGTTTGAAGTGTACACAAACAAATGCAATGGTTTTTACATATATATGTCATTTCTTTGCTCAGCAAACTACTTTCATTTTCAGTGTAGCATTAAATCATTCACTGAAATTAGTCATTCAGGAAAGCGAACTCTGACTGTTTTCTTCAACGATTACTTCCTTATCTGGAACAGTTTACCTGAAGTAAATCATTTTTCATTCGGATGAGTTCATGTCCACAATGGCTGTAGTTGCTGTTGCATTGTGTGTGTGCGTTTTCCTGCAAGTGTCATCGGCATGGGAGTTGGGGTATGTTAGCCTGAATCCTCAGTACCAGAGTGTGGGTGAGGGTGGGACGGCAAGATTCACTTGTCGCACAAACTTTAGGGTTGACTGTTCAAAATATAACATTCGCTGGGAGCAGAAGCCAATTGGCAGCGATGAGTATACAGTACTGGCACGTTGCTCAGAGTCAGACCGCGTCATTCTATCTGATTTTGAGAGATATTCAGTTTATCTGAATAGCGCAGAAGATGGAACAGTCTTCACACTGGTTATAAACAAAGTTATGTCAACTGACAGTGGGCAGTATAAAATCTACATATTAAACGCTGAAATTTTTCTACGGTGTAACATCGCTATACTCAATGTGACCGGTCATCAACCCATCTGTCAAACACCCCTGAACATATCTACCAGAGTCACCCGAAGCCTAGAACTGGTGGTGGGTGATGAAGGAGAGTTTGGCTGTGATGTTGACCCCCTTCCAGACTCATCTAGGTTCAGATGGTTCATAAAGGGAGAAGGCAACCAGACTATTTCCATCAACGACACAGACAGAATCACAACTTCAGCCAATCGACTGATCATCTCTCCGCTCCAGGCTTCAGACAACCAACGTCAAATAAGATGCGAGGTTTCTTACTCCCACGAATGTGAGAAACGGAGTCCTTGGCACCAGCTATTGCTGGATGCAAGGACCACGTCCATACCGACCAGCTTCACCGTTAACAATTTCACTTCCAACCAGAATTTGACCACCAGCACGAGCAAGTCGACGCAGTCTCCAGCCAGCACCGACGCAACTCAAACCCCACACCCATTTCAGTGGACCACTGGTCTGGATACCCCCAGCACGAGCAAGTCGACGCAGCTTCCAGCCAGCACTGACGCAACTCCAACCCCGAACCCGTTACAGATTACCACTAGTCCCGATACACAGCAGGCCGTGCCACTCTGGGTGATTATTGGTGCTACCCTCGCCTTGCTGCTTGTAGTAGCTATCTTTCTTGGTGTCTGCTTCTATCGTCGTCAGCCTAAACCCAGACCGCGTCAGGCTGACCAAGCCACCCCGACTCTAAGATGCTCTGCCCCCATCTTGGCAAGTGCAGATGCCCAATCATCTGGGGAGGCAAGTGGACGGATTGCCGCCCCTTCATCCATCCATCGCTCCATCCATGCCCATGACGTCGGGGTTCTCTTCACTAAGCCTGCAACGCGCCCAGACCAGATGGCTGCAATGTCTGATGCTTCATCTCCAGGTACAAGTGGTTTGAGAGGAAACAGACAGAGGAGGGACGGGCAAGACGAAATTTCTCTCACACCTGCACAGGTTGGTGAAGTTCAATCAGTTCAATCTTCTAATGAGCTCTCCGATGACGATAGCGAATCCGATGTTGCTCTTGTGCGATTTCAGGTCGGGGAGGATCTGTACATGGTACCAGACAAACATTTCCGGGTATAAACTTACGGTACACATGGACCTCCAACCCGACCTCATCGAGATATCGTTCCCCCTTCTCCATCATCCTCGTTATCGTAGTCGTAGAGTAAGAAAGATGATTTCGGTAATATAATCCAGAAAACATTTCATAAAACATTGCACTACCAATCCTTTCATAGGATTACAAAGCTGTTATATTTAATAATCAAACAGGAATTTTGAACAAATCAAGCAAGAATTTGGCTTGTAAGTCATTTTGCTCAATGTAACGCCCTCTGTACAAATGTATGTAATGCTTCACGTAAAAATTATCGTAAAACATATATAACATCAAGTTTAGAAATAATCTGGGAATTCGATTTGGATCTCTGCAATGTCAAGTTCTTTGTAAATGTGTATAATCAAAAATAGATTGAAAAATCTAAATCTTAGCTAAGGGAACAATTTAAATAACAAGTTTGCTTTAAATGTAATTTCTTAAATTTGGTCTTACAGATGTGATATACGGAATGGTGCCTTTTCAGTATATTCGTAATGTTTGTCTGTATATTTTAAATAGACTAAAAACATCAAAGAGAAAAAAAAAGAGTAATCAGAATATTTCAATAGTGTTTAAAGGAACTTCTGTATACAAAAAAAAAAAAATCGCCTCGCATGTCAATTTATTTTCGAGATTTTACAAGGACTATGTGCGCATTTGTTTTAATACCCAAACATCTGACTTCCGCGATGCTGAGCAGAGCTGTTTATTAACCCTAACAGAACTCAACCCATCAAACCCCAACGGCATGTTTTGTTGGAATCTGTCAGGATGGGTACAGTACCCCTAAACTGACAGTCTTTTACGATCGGTTGGCACACCTCCAGAGTTAAAGTCAGAAATATGTGTGTTCAGTTTCCCATATGGGATTGGATTTTTTGCCAGTATGGGTATGGTTCCTCGTAAATCATGCTAGGGAGTTAGGGTTAAAGAAAAAACCTTGAATGAGGCATTTTCTATTTGCAATTACAGAAAAAAATATCAACAAACTTAAAACCTATTATTTGAGCCAAATGTCTCTGTGTTCTCTTTTGAGGAATTTGCTAATAAAAATGCATACAAAAGATATTGTTCGTCTTTGTGCCATTTATTATGCTTACAGTTTGGTTTCCTACTTGCTCAAATGTACGTACACTCACCCACATGTTTGTATCAGACTATTTGAACCATCTGGACTTGTGTTTCCTGCTTGCAGTATTTATCGGATAAAAGAGAAACTCATAATGTAAAAAAAAGATTTATGCGTTTCGGACTTAGCTCTTGAAAAAGCGGCTCCCACAGGACTATGGATTCTAGTTCTCTTCGACACCAGCGCTTTGGGGGGGGGGGAGCCTTTGAAATGTATCCATGAAAAATTCTGATTGGTCGATCCACAGCAACAACAGTGTGATATTCTACCTAATCACAGTCTGTATCACCTTCTGCGTATTGCGCTACTCCAAGATGCGTGTGCCATTCCTTGTGCACACACTTGTACTAAAATAACCGCTGAAAAGTTGTGTACCGTGTGCGTGTTTCATCTTTACTATGCGTCACGTTTGCTTGAGGATAAATGTGTTATCGCACTCGCGCTCTGGTGCGTCTTGCGTCCCACACAGCTTACCATTCGTCCTTTGGCCTCGTGGTATGTGGGACACAGACGCACTACATTATTCCACGTTCCACTTGCGCTCGCGTGATAGCTCATAATATAATAATAAAGAAAACTAATGCAATGGTGTTTACATATTAAGAACCAAAAGTGATCTTTCCTCAATGTCATCTCTCCATGTGTTTGCTCAACGATTCACTTTTATTTTCAATGTAGCATTTACTGTAATCAATCTAAGAATGTGGTCATGTAGGAAGGCTACCTTTGATTTAAATCTGAAATGATTACTTCCTTATCTTGAAAAGCTTGCATAGAAGAGAAATCTAAAACCTGCAGTGGGTATCACTTCTCATTGGGACGGGTTGTTGGCAACATGGCTGTACTTGGTCTTGCGTTGTGTGTGTGCATTTTGTTGCAAGTGTCATCAGGATCGGATTTGGAACTGAAACCGCAGTACCAGAGTGTACGGGAGGGTGGGACGGCAAGATTCACTTGTCACATTAACATTAGTGTTGACTGTTCAAAATATACCATTTACTGGAAGAGGAAGTCAATTGGCAGCGATAACTATACATTACTGGCCCGCTGCTCGGACGTCATCATTCCATCTGATTTTGAGAAATATTCAGTGTATCTGAATAGCACAAAAGATGGAACAGTCTACATGTTGGTTATTAACAATATTACATCAGCTGACAGTGGGCAGTTCATCATTTCTATATTTGATGGTACAAAGTTTCAACCTTCCAACATCGCAATACTCAATGTGACTGATCATCAACCCATCTGTCAAACACCCCTGAACATATCTACCAGAGTTACCCAAAGCCAAGAACTGGTTGTGGGTGATGAAGGAGAGTTTGGCTGTGATGTTGACCCCCTTCCAGACTCATCTACGTTCAGATGGTTCATTAAGGGAGCAGGCAACCAGACTAGTTCAATCAACGACACGGACAGATTCACAACTTCAGCCAATCGACTGATCATCTCTCCGCTCCTGGCTTCAGACAACCAAAGTCAAATAAGATGCGAGGTTTCTTATTCCCAAGAATGTGAGCAACGGAGTCCTTGGCACCAGCTATTGCTAGAATCAAGGACCAAGTCCACACAGACCAGCTTCACCGTGAACAAGTTCACTTCACGGCAGAATTTAACCACCAGCATGAGCAAGTCGACGCAACCTCCAGCCAGCACTGATGCAACTCCAACCTTACACCCATTGCAGATTACCGTTGGTCCTGATACACAGCAGCCCGTGCCACTCTGGGTGATTGTTGGTGCTACCCTTGCCTTGCTGCTCCTCGTAGCTTCCTTTCTTTGTGTCTGCTTCTATCGTCGTAAGCCTCAACCCAGACCGCATCAGAACGACCAGGCCACCCCGATTCTGAGACGCTTTGTCCCCGTCCCGGTACGTACAGATTCCCATATATACAGCAGTCACACATTCCAACGAGGAACCGGGGATGTAAGTGGATGGAATGCTGCCCTTGCGTCCGTCCAGCACCCTATCAACACACGTGTCGACACGGTTCTCTACGCGATACCCGCAAGGCGTCCAGGCCAGGTGGCTGCAAGGTCTGACCCTTCATCTCCAGGTGCTAGTGGTTTGAGAAGTAACAGACAGAGGAGGCATGAGCAAGAAAACTTCTCCCTCACACGTGTACAGGTTGGAGAAGATCTGTACACTGTGCCGAGTAAGGTGAAATCTCGCAGCGTAGAATCGTCTAAGGAGCTCTCTGATGACGATAGCGAATCCGATGTCGCTCTTGTGCGATTTCAGGTCGGGGAGGATCTGTACACGGCGGTACAGCACAAGCATTTCCCCGCATGAACATACAGTGTACCCGCAACCCAAGTTCATCAAGATAAGGTGTCCATCACCGTCATCCTTGTTATCGTAGTCGTAGAGTAAGTGAGGCGTTATCTTGATAGTGTGCATGTAACCCAGAAAATATTTCATCAAGCTTTGTATTACACATATACCCGCTAGGATTACAACGCTGTCTAGTTGAACAATCACACAGGAATTTTGAACAAATCAAGCAAGAATTTTGCTTGTGATCATTTTGCTTGTGATCATTTTGCTTATAACGCCCTCTGTACAAATGTATGTAATGTTTTGCATTAAAATTATTGTATTATCGTGTATTACATCAACTTTTGAAATGATCGGGTATTCCATTGTTGAGCATCTCTGCATTGTCAAGTTCCTTGTACATGTATACAATCAACATTAGATTGAACAAAATTTAAATACTACCTAAAAGGGAATATACATTGTCTGTAAATGAAAATTTTGCTTTATATGCAATTTCTTCATTAATTTGCTCTTATAGATATGATATACGGAATGGTGCCTTTTCATTATATTTATAATTTTTGTCTGTATATTTTAAATAGACATAGAACATCACAGAGAGAAAAAAAGAGAGTTATCAGAGATATTTCAATAGTGTTTAAAGGAACTTCTGTATAAAAAAAACATCTTCGTGTCAACTGTTAAGTACTGGAACTCACTCTCCTTGGCTGCTGTGAACAGCGCAACCTTAGCTGATTGCAAGGGACATGTCAGTAATCTTTAATACAACTTTTGGAGCTAGCTTATTTCCACGTGCAGTGCGTACCCATGTTTGTTTTACATACGCTATGAAGACATTCCTTTGATTTCAAGTAGTTAAGAAAACTCGGTACAAAAAATAACATAGTTCAACCGTGAAAACTCTTTCAACCCTAATTTTTTTCTATGATTCCCTTTAGTGTTTCTCTTCATTTTGCCACAGATAAACCTAACCCCAAAACTGCCTCTAAACCTGTTTTCCAGAGAGGGCGAAATGTTATGTGGACACGGCTTAGTCCACATTACGTCAACACAACCTGCATTATGTGGTCATCTTTTGTTCACAAGTCCACATAGTGACTGTTAGACAAACTCAAGTTAGCGTTTATGTATCCGACAGAATATTTTCCTGACTGAAGCTATAGAGATGGAGATTTACAAGGACTTTGTCCACATTTGTTCAATGCCGAAACATATGAGTTCCGCAGTGCAGAGCAGAGCTGTACATTTAAGAAAGAAACCCTGATCGAGGCATTTTCTATTTGCAATTATAGAAAAAAAATCAACAAACTTAAAAACCTATTAGGTTTCTAAATCTGAGCCAAATCTCAAGTGTATCTGTGTACTCCTTGGATAAATTTAACAAAACCACCCGACTAATTTGCATACCGATATAATAATATAAACAGTGACTTACTGAAAACAACAGATGTTTTCTTTATTTAGCATTTTAAAAGTATTTTTTGCCATGCCATGTATTTTGCTTAAGGTTTCCTACTTACTCAAGTAAGTACACTCCCCCGCATGTTTGTATAAGACTATTTTCACTTGCAATGCTAAGCACGGGACCTGTTTTTAGAAGACGCAAATGTGGAAAGTCCCGTATTTGTTTCTCTGGACTTGTGTTTTCCTGCTTGCGGTATTTATCGGATAAAAGAGAAACTTGTAATGCGTAACGAATATTATTTCGTTTCGGATCTCACCCTTGAAACAATAGCTCCCACAGCACTACGGATTCTACAGTATGTCCCAAAAAGTGTTCGTCCGACTGTTTCTAAAATAGCTACAAAACCATGGGTCAATTTCGAATTTTTTCGCTTGTGTAGCTTGTGCTGTGTCCTAAACCTTGGCCTCAACCCCTATGAGTTTCATTTAATTTCAGTCACACATCACTGCACAATCAAAATTGAGCACAACAACATTTTTCGGACACTGTGACCAAGTTCCTTGCCTGAATGAATTTCAGTGCGTGTTGTGAAGAAAAAGGCTGATGGGGTTTGGGATTGGAATCATTTGCCCTTGAGCATTCAACTGAGGTCTTGCCATGATGACTGATAGCCCAGCAAATGATTCAATCCCAACCGCAGCCCTTTTCACAACATGCAGGATTTTACACAGCTTACTTAACACTGCACTGAAATTGAAAAAGGCAAGGAACTTGGTCACAGTGTCCAAAAATGTTGTTGTGATCAATTAATATTATGTGTAGTGATGTGCTACTGAAATTATATGAAACTCATAGGGGTTGAATAAAAAGGCTTCGGAGTATCTGCACAACCAAACATTTTCAAATTTGACCTCATGGTTTTGTTGTTATTTCAAATATAGTCAGACGGACATCACATTACGTGCACTTCACTTCCACATCACATGCACATGGCATGCACATCACACGCACACATATGCAAACATGTGTTCACCGTCGATCGTGGACGTCCTATTGTCCCTCTTTTGTTTGTACTCTAACTTTTTAGGAAGACTACCGGAGGTTTTGTGCACGACCTCAATCGCGGACGTATGCTGGGAATCGTGGACGATATTGTTCTCTTTCGTTCTCTGGTATTTGTCATCCACGGTTTGAAAAGATGAACATGTACACATACACACCCAATCACATCACATGCACATCACATCCTCGACTATGACACTGTTACTTACTTGTCAACGATGGGAGCCACTTTCTTATCTTGGCTGGTCCACCATTGCCGGACCATGGCTGGTAGATCCTCCAAGATGCTGTAGTACAGAGTGCAGGCCTGGTGCTGTATCTCTTCTTGAGTGGGAGAAATACCTACACAAGACGCAGATAAAGGATTTACTTATGGTTAACTTGTGACTGAACTGTGATTGACTTGTGATTGACTTGTGATTGACTTGTGACGGACTTGTGACTGACTTGTGACTGACTTGTGATTGACTTGTGACTGACTTGTGATTGACTTGTGATTGACTTGTGACCGACTTGAGATTGGCTTGTGATGGTCTTATGATGGCTTGTGACCACTTGTGATTGACTTTATGATTAACTTACTTGTAAAGACTGTGATTGACTTGTGATTGACTTGTGACTGACTTGAGATTGGCTTGTGATTGACTTGTGATTGACTTGCGATTGACTTGTGATTGACTTGTGACCGACTTGAGATTGGCTTGTGATGGTAAAATGATGGCTTGTGACCACTTGTGATTGACTTTATGATTAACTTACTTGTAAAGACTGTGATTGACTTGTGATTGACTTGTGACTGACTTGAGATTGGCTTGTGATGGTCTTATGATGGCTTGTGACCACTTGTGACCGACTTGTGACCCACTTGTGATTGACTTATGATTAACTTACTTGTAAAGACTTTGATTGACTTGTGATTGACTTATGAAAACTGTGAAGACTTGTGCATGACTTGTAAAGACTTGTGATTGACATGGATTGACTTGTGATTGACTTGAGATGAGACGCTATTGAATTCTTAGGATTTTACTTCAAGTTGCATATGACTGACTTGTGACTGACTCGTGAAGACTTGTGATCTTGTGATTGTCTTATGACTGATTTTTTATGACAGATGACATGACAGGTGGTTGGCTCGGATTGGCCTCTGATAACTTGTCATTGGCTTATGACTGACTTACGATTGATTTGTGAAGCCTTGGACCGGCTTGTGATAGAGTTGAGACTAACTTGTGAATGAACGGTGATGTGATGTGATTGAGTTGTGTTTGACTTGTGATTGAGCTGTGCCACTGGTGAATAACTCGTGATTGACTTGCTCCTGAATTGTGACTGACTGTGGAGGCTTGTGACCAACTTGTGACTGACATGAATGACTTGTGATTGACTTACGATGAGTTGTGATTGACTCGTGACTGACTTGTGAGACTAGATGGACTTTTGATTGACTTATTAAACTCCCTAGCATGATTTACTTCAAACCATACCCATCCTGGCAAATTCCAACTCCATATGGGAAACTGTACACACATATTTCTGACTTTGTTTCAATGTAAAAGACTGTCAGTTTAGGGGTACTGTACCCATCCTGACAGATTCCAACAATACATGCCGTTGGGGTTTGATGGGTTGAGTTCTGTTATCAAGATCGATCTATGATTTTACTAAGGACTATCTTGTAATAGACATGTGATTGAACAGTGATGACATGAGATTGACTTGTGATGACTTGTGATAAGGCCAAAAAAAACATTCTCGGTCTCTGATCAGACCAAAGTTCCGGAATAGATGCGGCGATGCGGCTTTGCTTATTTTTTTTTGCTTTTTTTTTTTTTCAAGCTTGGATTGTACAGACAAGGTGGGGTACTATTTTGCTTTTTTTTAATGTCCTCATGTACATTGGTGTCCTCCATAATTTGCCTTGGTGCCCTCATTTATTTGCCTTGGTGCAATTTCCCATTCCTAGGTGCTCTTTGTTAAAAAAAAATTGAGGAGGTGCGGCAATAGAGGGCGCTGTTGGAGCTACCGGAGAACATTTTGGAGAAAAAAAAGATTGATGCGCATGATTAAAATCGACGCGCGCGCTGACCAGAGACCGACTATTTTTGGGGGGGGGGGGGGGGGGGCCTAAGTTATGATCGACTTGCGATGACTGACAATCGAGTACCTTTAGCTTTCATTGTTGGAGCTATGCTGAACATGTTCCGTGAAGTCGATCCCTTGGTACTACTTAACATCGGCGGGTCGGGCATCAGCCTGAAAATATTCATCATTAGGCTAGACACACCGTCTATCTGGCGAAGGTAATTGGCGTACTCGGCCCTGACCTGTGGATGGGGTCAAAGGTTATACAATGCAAGGTCAAGATCAGAAAGCTCCGCCATAAGCCCCACTGAGCTATTGTAGTCACCTGACCAAAAGTCTCAATATGATTGGTTAATGTATGGGAGGGGTGTGGCCTAGTGGTTAGGGTTTGTGACTCATGATCAGAGGGTCAGGGGTTTGAATCCTGCTGCTGGCCATATGTTGTGTCCTTGGGCAAGCCACTTAATCAACAATCCTTTAGACAGTTAGACAGTCCTCGTGATCAGAGGGTCAGGGTTCGAATCCAGCTGCTTGTCATATGTTGTGTCCTTGGGCAAGCCACTCTACCCCAACTTGCCCTCTCACCACCTAGGAGTATAAAGGGGAGCCGGCATCAGCTCAGAGTAACCTGCGATGGACTGGCATCCCATCCAGGGGTATCAGAAATACTCTCAGTCGTTTCATGTCAAGAAAACCAAAGATGGACATCACTTTGCCTTAAAGCAGATTTTCCTTCTTTTTATGTGCACTGTTTGATTGACAAGTGGGAAGGGTCCACCATCCCTTTCCTTAATTCTTTAAAATAGGGTATAACAATTCCTGTGTCCATGAGCTAGACACGATACTCCAAGCAATTAAGGAACTGCTAAGGATGGTGGAGGATGTTCATGCTGAATTGTGGTGTAAGCAATTCTCAAATCTCACCTCAGCCGATGCAGCTTTGAATATCCTGAGGTATAGTCTCCATACCAGCAGGTAAGTCAGCACGCTGGACAGGCTCTGGTGGTAGCCAGCGCTGGTGGGATCCAGGGTCAGGCACTCGCCAACTTGGACATCAGCAAAGATGACTTCCATGTAGGCTGAAGCGGAGTCTAGGATTTCCTTTAACGATTCTGGTGGTGGTCTGTAAGTATCAGAAAAAAAGGAAACCAAAACGATGTTAATTTATGGTATCAGAGTCTTTTTTTAACGTTAAAGGTGGAAAGATTTCCATATACGAAGTTCACTCAACACCCTGTGTACAAACCCTATGAGATTGGACTGAAAAATTCTAAGTGTTTTCGAAGAAAATGCTTGTATTTTCTCACTGCTCAAATTGACTTTGATGACATGAAATTGCTATCTGGGGGCTTGTTAGTCAATACAGAGGAAAATTAGTGAACTTCGTATATGGAAATCTTTCCTTAAAGGCATATAGGATAATTTTGAATTTATCCCAAAAGTAACCTACCAAATTATAACCAAAACGCTTAATTGGATTAAAGATCGTACTGGTACTAAACACCCCGTGAAATTACTCTGTCTGGCTTGCTGTCATTTTATTGGAACACATCAAAAAATGTAGGTGATTTCCAAAGTTATGAAGAAATGCAGGTGATTTCAAAAGAAATGAAGAAATGTAGGTGATTTCCAACGATCAGTCAATTGACTGAGTTTTGGAAATAAAGAGTGCTATTGACGAAATCGTGTTTCGTGATCAAAAGGTTGTGCATGTTTTTTTTCACTATTTTCTCGAAAGTGTAATACCCACTGAGGCCAAGTTCGGGCAAGGACCATTAGTCGACTAGTGGTTGATTTGTGACGTACCTTACGCCTGCGCACTGATAGCAACATGCGAACGTCTCTAGTCAAACGCTGGTCAAAATGTCGTCGCAAAACTTCTGGATCCTGGCTCTCTGCTAGCGTTATGAATGCGCACGGCTATTGGTTACCAGCGAAGCAACCAACCCCAGTAGGCTGGTTCCAAATAGTCGACTAGCGTAGTCAACCATCGTCGACTAGACAGAGTTCGGGCAAACGTTAGTTAACCATTGGTCAACTATAGTCCTTGCGCGAACTTGGCCCATGCTGAAACTTCAACAGGTTGGGTTTTGAACATTCTTCTTGGTAGTTTGAGTGGTGTTATTATTGGAAACGAACAAAATGCGCAAAAAGCAAACGATTCTGTTTACGTTTTGAAAGTGCCAAAACAAAAAGTTCATAGTCTCTGTCATTGCTAATGAAAAAACCTATAAAACATTAAACGTCACAATTTGTTGAAAGTTTCCCTTAAAAATTACTTCTCCACATCATGAACATTTCAGGTTCTTGTGAGGTAAATTCCACTTAAGAACTTCACATCTTGAATTGCATACTTCAAGTAGTTGGAAATTCTTTAAAAATATGTAGAATTTTGGAACTGCAATTAATAATAAGAAAAATATTGCATTTTCAGCATCTAAGGCAATGCCAATGGTATGTAATACAGGTAGTTCAGTTTAATCATAAACTCAAAAATACTGAGAAAAAATGGCTCTTACAATGACGACTCTTCCTCCCTCTGATCTTTGTCACTGCTGGCCTCATCTTTTAGCCGTTCTTCGTCTGCTTTGGCAACTTCATCCATAACCCTGGAAAAATTATTTAAAAAAAACCACTTACTTGACAACAAATAGTACTCACAAGTCAAGTCATGAGTTAATCGCTATTTTTTCATTCTCTTCACAATTCCATAGGTTTTCTCTCAAATTTCATTTGTAATTTTCTTGAAACTCCTAACGTTGCGTTACCTGTACTATTCGAGTTTCATCCCAAAAAAGAGATTCCTTTTCTAAATTGCTATTTTTGAAGTGATACCAAAGTTATTCACTTTTGAAGGAGACATTGACCAAAAAAAAATCGGCCCATGTTTTTATTGAATTATTATTTGACAATTGTGACTTAGTGGCGGCCAGACAATAATTTTGTTCTCGTAGGATAGGCTGGTTCCCGCCCCACAATCAGTATCAATAATGTATGGACCGGGAACCAGTCTGCTCACAAAGTGGATCTGTTTGTGCCAAAAACAAAAAGCTTCTTTTCAAAGGCTTGCAGATGTCCCAAAAAGGAAAAAAAGGAGGTTTTATGATTGCAATAAAACATACAAGCTGAAAATTTATTGATACAAAACTAAACAGAATTTGTTGAAGAGCTCAGGGAATGCAATTGTAAACTGACTGTCTGTATATTGTCTAATTTCTACATGTTTCTTCAATATTTCAAGTGGTTTCCTGTACAATTCTGCAATTACTCCAGTCAAGGGGATATTGTAATCGACAAGTGGGCATTTTTTCCATTTATTCGTCAATTAGAAAAAAGGGAAGGCCTACATGTGTACTATATATTGAACCCCCTCCCCTCCCCCCCCCCCCCCCAAAAAAACCCATCCGACCGACAGACCCTCCTGATATTTTTCATTGGAGGACAACTCAAATATTTTTGGGCATTATACAGTACTGAGCAGTTTGGGGGCAGTATGGGGAGTTACAGGCAGGGCGCTTTGGGGCGATACAGGAACTAATAAGTAAAGCATTTTGACTTTATCTCCGAGCACTCCTACGTTAACCTTCTTTTCACCATTCAATCCCAAAACCACTTCAGACCCTGTTCCCCGATAGAGATCATTTCACTTGATCAATTGGATCGTCGGCAGGTTTTTCGCTGAGGCAGATCTTGACAAATTGCCCAATTACGATGGCTTTCTAACTTCGCTCGGTCCAAAGTGTAAAGACTATTTCGACATCATCGTGTCAACTTTAGTTCCAAGGGAAGGATTGAATTATAATAATTTCAAACAAAAGAAAACAACTGTTAAAGGGAATGTACAACATTTGCTTTTGCTGCAATTTTCAGAAATAAATGGATTTGGAGAATTAGTGTGTTATAGCAAATAGTGCTGAAAAGCCTTGTTTTACGTTGGGCTTGTAGATGCTGGAAAAACCAAGAAAACCAATCATGTTCTTGTAGTCTGGTTTCCTGACCCCACTTAAAATGAAACAGAGCAATTTATAGACTTTTGGGAATTGAAAGGTCAGAGAATCAGTCTATAAGCAGGCTTGTACCTCTTCAGAGGTGTGTAATCAGTTGCAAAGAAAACGTGGAATAACTAATTATGAAAAATTAGGAGCAGTTCTTGAAAAAGCCAGTAATCTCCAACGCCGGTCGGCCGACCAGCGTTGGAAAAATACCATTTTCCTTGAAAATGTCAGCACACCAGGAGCCACAATTTTACAGGATGCTTTAGACTGTCATTCCCTAACAATCCAGTAAGGTACATGTATTTCTTGACAATTTGATCATTTCGTTTTGTGATGTTTGCAAATGTTGTATCTTCCCTTTAAATGAGGTAAATGCAGAAGAAAGTTGATGAGTCCTTTTATATTCTTCTGGCAACTAAAAGAGAGAAGAGATAGAAAAAAAGAAAAAGAAAAAAATTGTTCCAAGATAATAAAATAATCATTTTTGAAATGAAAGCAAAAATCTTGTTAACTAACTCCTCCCCCTTTTGGGGGATTTTAGCAGATAAGCCATGTGTACCAAGTCTATCAAAATCCACCAGCACCAATGGTGGATTTCAACGGATTTAGCCCAGAAGCAATAATGTGAAGCAGAGTGGGTGATGGATTTTGACAGATTTGGTCTTCTACTTAGTAAAACTAAGTAGGGAGCTGGGGTTAATGAAGCAAATATCCAACATGTGGATAATGTTTGTGGTTTCTTTATTTTCTACTTTCAACTGAAAGAGAGATAGTGAATCCCAAAATGTTTCTCGAACGATCAGCAGAAATTGTAAATGACTAGAATTTGCAATTATTACCTATTAGCCATAAAATAGGACATTATTTGTTTTTAAATTAAAGGGAATATACAACATTTGCAAACATCAAAAACAAAACTACCAAATTATTATGAAACACCTTAGTGGACTGTTAGTGAATGACAGTCTAAGCATCCTGTAAAATCATGGCACCTGGTGTGTTGATATTTTCAAGGAAATTGTATTTTTGTATCAATTGCCAACGCTGGTCAGCAACCAGCACTTAAAAAAAAACTTTTCTCAAATACTGCCCCCTATTTACTATATTTAGTTACTCTGCATTTTGTTTGCCATCGATTACACACCTATGAACGGGTACAATTCCCTGACCTTACAATTTCCCGAAAATTATAAATTGCTCCATTTCATCTTAAGTGGGGTTGGGTAACCAGACTACAAAGAACATGATTGCTTCCTTGTTTTTTCCAGCATCTACGAACACCAAACTTCAAGCAAGTCTGGGTAACAATATTTGCTATAAACTACTAACCCCCCAAATCCATCTTTTTCTGAATATTACAGCAAAAGCAAATGTTGTATATTCCCCCTAAATCTACCATGCAACCCAGAGTTGCAAAAAGTTTGTAAAGAAAATATATCTTGAAAGCATGATAAGCGATGATTTATTAGCAAGCTTTAAGTGCTGTCTGGATGAGGAAGTAGTACTGCAATAAATGAATGTAGGTGATCACACTGTGAAAACAATTCTGGGTAAAACGAAAGACTGTGCAATTTTAAAGTGGCGGTGCCGTATACTCTGGAAGCGCAAATATTTATCGTCTGTTGGACCCAATAAAGGTTCATCAGGCTGGCGTTTATCTTCGTTTTCCATGGCATGAAATGACTGAGAATATTTTTATTACCCCTAGATGGGATGCTAGTCCATCGCAGGTTACTCCCCAGCTAATTCAATTCAATTCAAAGGAAACACTTATTTCCATACTTTCCACAAATTAGTCAAACTAATTTTTTAAATAAAAAAAGGTAATTAGATATAGTAAATAAATAATGACATAACAATGTAGTATAACGACTAGATATGTTAAATTAGGATGAAGAGTATGGGGCTGTTCATATAAACCGAAGCTTGTAGAGAACAGCCTTACACATAAGCGGACAATACAGGACAGTTTACACAGGCAATAGGAACAAACACGAAAACAGTCAAAGGGAAACTAAAGACAAGACAAAACAAAATTAACAAAACACGAAACGAGACACTAAAAACCGAGACAAATTGAATAGGTGCGATGAGGATAAGATATAAGAGACGATGAATTGTATGTAAAGAAGAGATGTGGCTATGGAGAGTGGCTGAGGAAAGAGAGCTATGTTACATATTGTGATAGGAGCTCCTTTTTGTACGAGGATTTAAAACAGCCCACGGACGTCATTGTTCTGATTTCGTTTTTAATGGTGTTCCACAAACGGGGACCATAGAAACGGATAATGCCGATATATATTTCTGATAATGTAGAGGCAAGCAGGTTGAGATAAAGTAGCTTGCTCAAGGACACAACATATGTGGCCAGCAGCTGGAAGCAGCTGGATTCAAACCCCTGACCATTTTTATTGTAAATCCCAAACACTAACCATTACGATCGTTTGTTACATTTATTACAATTTTGACTCCAAATTTGAACTTTTGTTTAACAAAACCACTTGTTTGCATTGAGTTAATTTACAACTTGTCTTGAACCATTGATGCATAAACTGTAATTGCAGAGATGTTTTGTACGACACGTAATTAACTATCTGACCTATCGTCAAGGGGAAACAAGGTACAGGATGGACCCAGGAAATTGCGTCCCTCTGTCGAGGAAATAATCGAAGCGCGTTGCTAAAAGCTGAAAGGACACGCCTGACCGCAAACGTTTTTCGAGGATAAAAGAGGGTTCATTTAAACTGATACAATTTGCCGACGTGCAGTTGCACATGCACGGCAGATGTTTTCAGGAAAATTTAGGTCAAAGTTGTGCCAGTATTGTCGGTGTGTCTTTTGGACGGTCAGGTTTCGCGGTTGAATGGTGCTGGTTTGAGAGAGCACTTATCGAATTGTGCTGCTCACTTTTGAGTGGCGGAGGAAGTTATCAATCAATTGTGAATGTTTTGAAGGCGTCAGTCTTTGCATGAGTGGGCAGTTCTTGTGCGTGGACGTTTCATGATTGGTTGATGGTGCAGTACAAGAAGCACGTACTGCAGTGGCACACCAGTATTCGTGCAAAATTACGACAAATTGTGTTCTAAAAAGCGAACAAGTCCATTTCTTGATAATGTCGTGGGTTTGTGATTTGGTGTTCCATCAATGAATCGGTCGAAGTTCAAGTCTTGACATTTCTCAGGAGCGAGGAGAGCCAATTTTTTTTCAGACATGACGATAAAAGCTTGAGACGTTAGGACACTGAGCACAGCAACTGGAGGAATATCTGTTATTCTTTATGTGGTGTTGGTGCATGCGGAAACTACACCAGAAACTATGGAAACTACACCCTTTCTGGAAATTCTAAATACTGCAACCGTATCGACTGGGAATAGCTCAGATTATGGAATCTCGCAGACTCCATTCCAAGTATTCGTTATCACCTTTGCGACGCTTGCAGTTGTGGCAAGCTTTCTTCTGAATCCGTTGATGCTTTTGACGCTTCGACGCGTCGCCAGCATTCAGACTACAACAAAAATCTTCATGGCGTCGCTCACGCTGTCGGATTTTTGCAACGGCATCTTTTGGGTCTTCAAACTCCCGGAACTCTACGCTGCGGAGTGGCTGCTCGGAGATTTCCTCTGCAGGGTTTCAGGCGTGATGGTCAACACGTTTCACGCGCTGGGGATTTTCTCCTTACTACTTTTGACTCTGGACCGCTACATCGCCATATTGTTCCCGCTGCGCTACCCGCGAATGATGACCATTTTCAGAGCCAAACTTGCAGTCTGCGTTACTTGGACTACAGCTTTCATTAGCTGCATTCTGCTCTTTGGGATATACGACCACAAGATTGTCTTGCAGGATACCCCGCGCTTCTGCGTCCGGAGGACGTACAGCGACTGGCGAGCCTACGTCGCAATTCTCGTAATTGCAATCCCCTTGGTGACAATATTCGTCATCTATGCGCATGTTTTGCTGATTGCGCGCCGTCACAGCCGGCAAATCGCGGTCGAGATATCAAGCGACCAAGATGGACGTCGGACACTTCACCGCATCAACCTCAGGTCGACCACAACCATCATTATCATAACTAGTACCCTAATAATCACTTGGGTTCCCTCTGCAATACTGCTACCAATATTAGCCTCAAAGAACTTTTTGGAGTACGACAACATTTTCTTTGCCATCATTTTGCCGAATGTTCTACTGATGTCCAACAGTTGGTTAAACGTCATCATCTACTATTTGCGGAATCGAGATTTACGAAGAACAATCCATGATGTGCTATCGGACATGTGCCACTTTCGAAAGACCAGAGATCCATGTCATAGTATTACATTATGAATAAAAAATTAGCTCATTTTAGAATTAGTTATGCCAAAAATTTGAGAATATTTTTGAAACATATGGACATTGGGTTATCAGAATTGCTAATCGCTACAACAGGTTCAAAAATAGGAAAAAACCAAGGATATGATTTCGTAAAAATGATTAAAACTTTTAAGTATTTGAAAAAAAGGAAGAAATAATGATACAAAATTGTTCCAACCCCCCTCCCGAAAATGGTTTTCAACATTATTTTTGTTTTGCTTTAGTGTTGAAACATCTTTCTGTACATCCAGACATTAACAGAAAAATTTCAAGGAACTCAAATTAGGTAATTTCTCGAGACATTATATGTGGAGTCAGTGCCATGGCCTCGTGGTCTGGAGCATTGAATTCATGGTCTGTGGGTAATTCTGCAGATTGTGGGTTGGAGTCCAGCCTGGGGTTATGGTGCGTGTGCCCTTGGGCAAGGCACTTTGTCACTCATTGCTTCTCCCCACCCAGGAGTAAATGGGTACTTGTGAGGGCAGAGATGGTTGGTTGTGGTTGGTTTTAGCTGCCTTGCGCCAAAATGGCAGCATTGAGCTGTATACTCCCCAGGGAGCTGAGATGGTATTTGGAATGTTTCATGGCCCAGTGAGCAGGGTAATAACGATGCAGCACCTTGAGCAACAATACTGATGGATACGTGCACTTAATTAACTGTGACTATTATTCTCCATGAACTGTTACCAAAAAGTACCCTGCACTTTTAGCATGGTAACCAGATGCAATAAAGTTGCCAAATCTACTCTGAACGTGTACCTAATTTGTACAAAACGATTTCCATGGAAACCATGGTCGTCATTTTCACCACGAGATGTGGATTAACAAAATATTCTCGATAGAACTTAATCAATTTTGCCTTTGATTGACAGCAGCCATTTTAAGTGAGGTTTACTGCACCCATTGAAAAAGGCTAATTAAGAACTGGAACCTGCCACAGCACAGAAAACAACAACAAACACATTAATTAATTCTGCATGAGTGAAGCAAAGTTTTCACCAGGCAGAATTTCATAGCAGCGCTTACGACCAAACAGCAAGTAAAGGGGAGGGGATGGGGGAAATTAAAAAAAAAAATCAATTTTTTTCCAAACCAGTAAAATTTGCCAATTACAGCCCTTTATGAGACACTGCTCTTAACTGGTCCCCTGAGCAATATTAGCACCGCAGCAATGACATAAAACTGGACTCCGTGTAACCGTCTTCAGCATTTCATCAAAATAATTTCTGCAAGAGTGCTGCAACTTTGCTATGTAATCGGAAAAGCAAGCATAATCCAGTTATAAATAAGACACTGCACAGTTGTACAAAAGCACTAAATTCACGGCTACTCGACAAAAGATTTTGGTATCATCAAATCTGTATCACGGATCATGAGCTTTGTAAAAGCGAAAGTGTTCGTTGCAACAGCTCTGCTGTCACTGACACTTGGGCAGGTTGGGGCGATGAACGTCTGCCCAAAAGGATGGGCGGAATGGAACCGGTCTTGCTACATGGTGACCGAGACGAAAATGACGTGGAGAGATGCCCGTTCATTCTGTGGTGGCCTCGGCGCTCGAATGGCCGTTCCCAGCTCGGCAGAAGAGAACGCGTTTATGGTTCGCGCGATGGCAACTTCCAAAATAACGTTTGGTTTATGGATTGACTGCACCGACAGCGACGCAGAAGGTTCATGGGTTTGTGCGGAGGATGGCGTGGCGGGAGCCGGCTACCGCAACTGGTTCCCTGGGCAGCCCAACGATTGGCCGATCGAAGCCGATTTTGTGATTCTGGAAGCCGTCGGGCTTTGGGGCGACTACAACGACCGTCCGGAATACTCGATGTGTGAGATGAAAGCAACGTGCATGCAATGCTGCGTCATCACAGCCGATAACAAATGCTACTAGATAACCAATGGAAAAAAAGGTTAGCTGCGCTATGCATCCTACTTACAGGTATGCAACTTGGAAGAAACAAAAAACCTGGGAAACTCCAATCTTTACAAGACTTTGTACAGTCTTTTTCAATTTTTAATGGCATGAGTGTGAAGTGAAAAACGAGGAAATCAGCTGATCCGAGGAAAAGTTGCATGCCTGTACTTAAGATTTTGCACAGTTTTGTTGCTTCGAATAAAAATACAAAGTTTGGAGAGAAAACGATTTACAGATTAGGCGCTTCAGTGCACTCTGTTTTTTCAACAGAAAAACACCTAACATGAACAGTGTCTCCCTGAAATGACATCACGACAACAGCGCCCTCAGTTGTCCGAAAAGCTTGGAAAGTTTTAAATGTTGAAAGAAGTGCACTTTTCAACACAATTAACCCAAAAGGAATATCAGTTAGTTTTCATACACTTAAGAGGATTAGAAAGTTGCGCAAAATATGTTCCCAAGAAATATTCACTTCATGAGCCCTTTAAAACAGGAGACGTTTTATCCAAATTTGTTTTCATACTGTCAGACCAGAACTGTAGATCTTATTCAGGAGGAAGCCATGTTTGATTGTGTTCCCTGAATCTATTTCATAAACTGTGAATTGTTGAGTGGGATGGTGCCAGACTATTTTATGATCTGCGTTCCAAGCTTCACTTTTATGGGTTTTTTTTTTTTAAATGTGGCTTGAAACATCGGGGCCCAATTTCATGGCGCTGCTAAGCACACAAATTTGCTTAGCACAAAAAAAGTCTGGCTTATAAAAGCAGGTTACCAGCCAAAACTCCACGTGATGTATATTGCTCGTGATTAGCATTCAGCTGTTGTTTGCTTAGCATGAAAATCACATGGAGTTTTGGCTGGTAACCTGCTTTTATAAGCCAGACTATTTTTGTGCTAAGCAAATTTGTGTGCTTAGCAGCGCCGTGAAATTGGGCCCAGGTATGTTCAATCATAAATTTTAAATTATTCATCAGATCAGACTGGTATTAATGTGTAATGAACTTTTATTTCATTGCTTTCACTTCTACTCGCAAGCTCCAAAAATGAAGAGTTACCTCACTTTCAATTTAATATGGCCGACTCGTGAATAAAGACTATAGTGTATCACAACTAAATTGTTCGAAAATTTGAATTTGAATGTTGAACTTGAACACGTTTGTGACCACACATGTAACATGTAAACTGCACTAAATGTTTGTTTTAACTTTCGTGATTTCTTCATCTTTGAGTTTTAGTCATTCATTTAGTTATTCATTAAAGCGCTTAACATTATCATTAGTGTGAGACAAAGTGGTTTCAAAAAATGAACTATGTGTTTGCTCATTTGCATGTTACACAGCCAAATAAATTGCACGGTTTCAAACATATTTTTCTCAAATATTGTTATTTTAGCTTCTGGAAAGGTGCCACAATTGCGACTTTTTCAACCATTTCTCAAAATCTAGACCGAGACTTAGGAAAAAAATAGCACTTGTGAGTTCCAGAACTATCTGAAACACATGATGGATCACATTTGAATAATCCGTTTACTTCATGCTCTACTTTTTAAGCCCGGAGACTTTCAAAATGTCACTTCTAATTTGATTTAAGAACTCTGCACTTGCTATTTGCAAAGCTAGCGTCAGGGCCTGTAATGTCCATGGCTAATATTTAAGCCAATTTGATACTGACGTTCTGTACTTCAACCGAATGAGGAACATATTCGTCTTTGCAAAGTCAACAAGCCACTTTCAAAAATTCATGAATGACCCATTTTGAATTTATCATTATTGATTGATTGTGATTGAACCTACAAATTCAGTGGACTGTTCTGGCCGAACCCTTCTCACATTTTTTTTCTTCATATCGCTCAAAATCCATCCCACACAGTATTAAAATTTCTTTCCTTGGAAATGGAAGTCGTGACTGGTACAGCAGAGCGGGACAAGGAATGACAAGAGCAACATATGCACCAACTCCTGGCCTTTCTGCCAATTTTTGTTGCGCCAGCAACACCAACTTTTAACAGTTGTCGTTGACAACACACTGCAGTAACGTAGATCAATAAACTCTCCTGGAATTGGAAACAATTGGAAAGACTTGAGTGTCAGAAAAAAATGTGGATTTTTTTGAAAAACATCGGGCTTCGAATCTAAATGAAAGATGGAACGCATAGTAAGCCATGAACACAATGATGAGAATGAATCTATGACGTCTCAAGTTGATAAGGAAGATGTCCCTAAAGCATTCTCCACGTTTGTCATCGTCTTCATGTCCGTGACAATCGCGCTGAACTTGTTCCTGAATCCACTGATGCTTTTCGTCCTGCGTCGCGTCGCCAGCATTCAAGCTACCACCAAGATCTTCATGGCCTCTCTCACCATGGCCGATTTTTTCACGGGCCTGTCGTTCCTTCTCAGACTCCAGGAGCTGATCGCGGGGCAGTGGCTGCTCGGTGATTTTGTCTGCGCGTTCAAAGGCGTGACAGAGACAACACTACAGATGCTGCAAGTTTTCTCTCTTCTGCTTTTGACGGCGGATCGTTACATCGCCATCAGCCGGCCTCTACGGTACCCATCCCTTATAACAGTTCTCAGAGCTAAACTTACGATTTCCGCCACCTGGGTGGCAACTATCGTAGTGGGTGTCTTAACCTTAGGGATTTTCACTCCCCAAACAATCCTCAAAGATGACCCGCAGTTGTGCGTCTGGGCCAGCTATCAAACTGACTGGCGGATGTACGCTTCCCTAGTGGGCCTTATTCTTTCACTAACCATTATACTCCTCATGTACGTCCATATTTTTCTAATCGCGCGTCGTCACTTGCGACAGATCTCGATCGCTGGAGCCCGTGAGAACCAAGCCTTACCAAGGGAACAGCGGCAAATCCGATCAACTCTAACTGTTGCCATCATAACGGGAACTTTAATGCTGACCTGGCTGCCTTTCGCCATCACGCTGCCGATAATTTCGGCGCAAAGCGTCAGGTTGGAAGTTTGGGGAATCAGTGCGACCGACACTCTCATGGTGTCCAACGGCTGGCTTAATGTAATCATTTACTACCTGCGCAACAGGGAATTACGGAAGGCTGTGCACGATTTGCTGTTGGCCTGGCGACGTTGTCTGTTTGACTGCTGTGATGTGGGCCATGGCATTTTTAACACTTGAAGGATGGTGAGCAGTGCCAGACACAACAAATATCAGGATATGATCAATTCAACAGAAAAAGTAGTGCAGCTGAACGTGGTAAATTTAAGAAATCTTCACACATGCCTTAACTACATGCATCACAACCTCAGTTGTGGTATCACATTATTAAAAGGACACAACAAGGCCTTTCATTCCAGTGGTGTCCCAGTGAGATGGAATGCAGTTGCTCCAAAACCCCTGTTTATTTTGGCTAAAATTATGGATTTTCAGCAGTTATTTTGGCACCTTGTTTTAACATGTAAAATGCAAATGGGCAATTCCACGGTTACTCACGTTACATTTTTGATGTACTTTTGAGTTTCCTTGGGCTGTAATTACCTTACTGAAAAGGTTTAATAACTGTTATCCCATGGTAGATAGAGTAGACCTAGACCTACCTAAGCACCAAAGATGACATCCAGAAATCGGTTACTCACGTTTCATATTTGTAACGTGAGTAACTGATTTTGTGCGTCTTGTTTATCAAACATAACACATTTTTCTGGATATCATCTTTGGTGCTTAGGTAGGTCTAGGTCTACTCTATATACTACGGGGATAACAGTTATCAAACCTTTTCAGTAAGGTAATTACAGCCCAAGGAAACTCAAAAGTACATCAAAGATGTAACGTGAGTAACCGTGGAATTGCGCAAGAGCTATTGTGATTTTTTGTTTTTAAGGCAGAGTAAAGGTTAATTTTTTATTCCACAAGAGGGTTTTTCCAAGGTGGAATTATAATTTCACCATATGGTTTGAATTTTGGAAACCAGATGTTCGAAACCAATAAGAAAAATTAAGCCTCCACTTTTTTGTGAGACACAAACTTAAGAAGACAAATGGTACCCTAACTAACGTAACTTACTAAGATCACATGTACATGTACGTGTCCTATTACAACTAACAAAACATGTCTAAATGATTTTACTTATGGCTGTGTTATAGTCCTGGTAAGATGTATTGATGGTACCATAATGGAGAACTGATACCCACACATGTTGATAAAGGAGCCCAAAGAGCAGTGCTGTAATGTAACAACCGTGGAATTGCCCGTATACATGTACGTAAAACTATGTAAATTTGGTTGTGCTTTTTATGACGTTGTACCAATTACCAGAATCAAATGATGGATCACACTTGAATAATCCGTTTACTTCATGCTCTACCTAAAACCTTGGATCCTTTTAAGATGCTACGTTAGATTCGATTTAAGAACTGCACTTTTTTAATTGCAACACTGACATCAGGGACTGCATCTCCCTGGCTAAAATTTAAGCTGATCTGATAGTCATCCGATAATTCCATCGATTTGGGTGCCTCTAGATTCGTCTCTGTAAAGTCAATCTAAAATAAAATGCCTCGTCGTGCTGAAAGCTTGACGACATTGCGATGCCATACTTTTGAATGACCCATTTTGAATTAATCATTATCTATTGATTGACCGTAATTAACACTGCGAATGCGATGGACCGTTCCGGCTGATATCTTTTCATTGTTTTCCATCTATCAAAAATTCATCCAAAGCAGTACTGAAATTTCTGTCATCGGGAAACTGAAGCCGCGACAGACAAAGCAGAACGGGACAGGGAATGACAAGACCAACAAAGGCACTAACTACTGGCTTTTCAGCCAATTTTTGTAGCTACAGGAACACCAACTTTTTAACAGTTGCCGTTGACACACACTGTAGTAACGTAGATCAATACATCCTGGAATTATTTGAAAAGTCAGATGAACTCACAGACAATTGGAAAGACTTGAATGTCAGAAAAAAAATGTTGATTTTATTGTAGCTTCGTGCTTCGAATCTAACTGAAGCATGGAACATACAGTAAGCCACAAACTCAAAACCGAGAACGATTCAATGACATCCCAACTTGACGATGAAGATGTCCCAAATGCATTCTCCACGTTTGTCATTGCCTTCATGTCCGTGGCGATCGCGCTGAACTTGTTCCTGAATCCTGTGATGCTTTTTGTCCTTCGTCGCGTCGCCAGCATCCAAGCCACCACCAAGATCTTCATGGCCTCTCTCACCCTGGCCGATCTTTTCACGGGCCTGTCGTTCCTTCTCAGACTCCAGGAGCTGATTGCGGGGCAGTGGCTGCTCGGTGATTTTCTCTGCGCGTTCGAAGGCGTGACAGAGACGATGCTAAAGACCATGCAAGTTTTGTCTCTTCTGCTTTTGACGGCGGATCGTTACATCGCCATCAGCCGGCCTCTGCGGTACCCATCCCTTGTAACAGTTCTCAGAGCTAAACTCGTGATTTCCGCCACCTGGGTGGCAACCGTCATAGTGGGTGTCTTAACCTTTGGGATTTTCACTCCGCAAACAATCGTCAAAAATGACCCGCAGTTGTGCGTCTGGGTCATGTATCAAACTGACTGGCGTATGCACGCTTCCCTCGCGGGCGTTATTCTTTCACTTGCCGTTATAATCTTCATGTACGTCCACATTTTTCTCATCGCGCGTCGTCACTTGCGACAGATTGCGATGGCTGAAGCTCACGAGAACCAAGCCTTACCAAGGGAACAGCGGCCGATCCGATCGACTCTAACTGTTGCCATTATAACGGGTGCGTTAATGCTGACCTGGCTGCCTTATGCCGCCACGCTGCCGATAATTTTTGCGCAAAGCGTCAGGATGGAGGTGTGGGCAATCAGTGTGACCGACACTCTCATGATGTCCAACGGCTGGCTAAATGTAATCGTTTACTACCTGCGCAACAGGGAATTACGGAAGGCTGTGCACGATTTGCTGTTGGCCTGGCGACGTTGTCTGTTTGACTGCTGTGACGTGGGCCATGGCATTTTTAACACCTGAAAGAAAGTGAGCCATGGTATGTTAAACACTTTGTGTGTATGGCACGCAAGGCTGAGAGAGCAGTGCCAGACAACAAATATCAAAATATGGACAATTCCATCAGAAAAATGGGCACAGTGGTAAATTTCACCAGTTCGCGTTGAATGACCTGTTAACACGATCTGGCTGTTTTGATAAACAGGCACAGCTGACAGGTTAAAACATCAAGCGTGCTTCGACTCGCCTCCGGGTGACGTCTAAACAAGCTTATTCTTCATTTGTTTTGCACACACACGCACATGTGTGTTCACCGTCGATCATGTACGTCCTATTGTCCCTCTTTTGTTTGTGCTCTAACTTTTTAGGAAGACTACCATAGGTTTGGTACACGACTCCAATCGCAGACGTATGCTGGGAATCGTGGACAATATTGTTCTCTTTTGTTCTCTGGTATTTTTCGTCCACGGTTTGAAACGATGAACACGTACACACAAAGTCTGAGAAGTCTGTGGAGGCGGACCGTGTGTTGACCTTGAACTGGGCCACTGTGCACGGCCTACGCTCCGTGAGCACACCCCGGAGAGTTGAAAAATATGAACGGCAAGCAATATCGTACGAATACTGTTGAAATGACACATGCGAATCAGTAGTTGTGGCGTTTGGCATATCAGAAGTTGGCTGCTGTACCGTATTTTGCCTTTTTGTGTGGAGGATTTCAAGTATATCTAGGCCTAAATTTATGCACGGCTGTGCTTAAACAACACAAGGTCCGGCCTATCACTTGACTTAGTTCAACTTCCAAATCCAGCCACACATTTTTGTCATAATCTCACTCCTGCAAATCCTCCGTCTCGCAAAGAGGATTTTGGAGGATTTGGGAAGGTAAGGGTTATTAAACTAACCGGGATAACATGTCCCATTACAACTCACAAAACATGTCTCAATAAATTTGCTTTATACGTGTATATGGCTGCGTTATACATGTAAGACCAGGGCCCAATTTTACGGCGCTGCTAAGCACACGATTTTCTGCTAACAGAGCCACCATCTATTTCATGGAGACCGTAAGCATAAGCACAGCAAAAGGTATGCTTACCTCAGAGGAAAATTTTGCTTAACTTAGTGACGTAACAATAGAAATCTCCATGCACGCGCGACCGTTAGCACACACACGCCGTGAAATAGTGCTTAAGGTTAGCAAATTTTTCGCCTATGCTTAACACAACTTTTCTGCTAACTGTTAAGCAGCGCCGTGAAATTGGGCCCTGGTGTGATGTACGGAATGTACCAAAATGGAGAACTGATAGCCACACATGTTGATATAGGAGCCAATGAGCAGTGCTACATTGCTTAACATACAACTAACCGTGGAATTGCCCATATACATGTACATACATGTCTGTATACTTTGGTCCAATGGTTATGGTGTTGGACTCGCGTGCCCTGGTACATGGGTTCGAATCCTGACCATGGGAACATCGTGTTTGTGCTCTTGAGCAAGGCACTTTACCATTATTGCTTCGTCCTTCAGGATGGGACATAAAGCCGAAAGTCCCGTGTGTTGTGCAGTGCACGTTAAAGAACCCAGTAACACTTATCGCCAAGAGAAGGGGTTTGCCCCAGTGTTTCTGGCAGTGGCTGCAATATGCGCCGCAGCACCTTGTAAACCCTTATAAGGTGCTACATGCTGGTCTCATATTGCTCATAAACTTTATTTACCTTTCTTTAATAATAGACATAATTTCCAGCGCCTTGAGTACCTAATTGTTGGTAGATCATGCGCTATATAAGACTCCGGTATTATAAACTATGTCAGTCTCTTCATGCTTTTCATAATTTTGTACCAATTACCAAAATCAACTGATGGATCACGTTAGAATAATCAATTTACTTCATGCTCTACCTAAAAGCTGGGAGCCTTTCAAGATGCCACGTTAGATTCAATTTAAGAACTCCGCCCTTTTTCAAATTGCAATGCTGGCATCAGATATTGCATGTCCCTGGCTAATATTTAAGCTGACTTGAAGCGGAAATTGTCATTCGATAATTCCATCGATTGGGGTTGCTATTCGTCTCTGTGAAGTCAACCTAAAATTCAATGTCTCATCGTGCTGAAATCTTGACAACATTGCGATGCCACACTTCTTGAATGACCCATTCTGTATTAATCATTATCTATCGATTGACTGTAATTAATACTGCAAATGCAATGACCTGCTCCGGCCAAACCCTTTTCAATTTATTTCCCATCCATCAACAATTCATCCAACGCAGTCATGAAATTTCTGTCCTTGGACACTGAAGACGCAACAGACAAAGCAGAACAGGACGAGGAATGACCACAAGCCTTCTTGCATTTCTGCAGCAACACCAACTTTAAACAGCTGCTATTGCTGCACACTGTAGTAACGTAGATCAATATATTGTCCTGGAATTATTTGAAAAGTCAGATGAACTCACAGACAATTGGGAAGACTTGAATGTCAGAAAAAAAAGTTGATTTTATTGTAACGTTGTGCTTCGAA
Organism: Patiria miniata; assembly: GCF_015706575.1. Lineage (NCBI taxonomy): Eukaryota > Metazoa > Echinodermata > Asteroidea > Valvatida > Asterinidae > Patiria > Patiria miniata. Next base: position 3,250,836 of record NW_024037061.1, read on the forward strand.
TCTAACTGAAACATGGAACATACAGTAAGCCACAAACTCAAAACCGAGAACGATTCAATGACAGCGCAAGTTGACGATGAAGACGTCCCAAATGCATTCTCCACGTTTGTCATCGTCTTCATGTCCGTGGCCATCGCGCTGAACTTGTCCCTGAATCCGCTGATGCTTTTCGTCCTCCGTCGCGTCACCAGCATCCAAGCTACCACCAAGATCTTCATGGCCTCTCTCACCATGGCCGATTTTTTCACGGGCCTGTCGTTCCTTCTCAGACTCCAGGAGCTGATCGCGGGGCGGTGGGTATTCGGCCATTTTCTCTGCGCGTTCAAAGGCGTGACAGAGGCGTCGCTACAGATCCTGCAAGTTTTCTCTCTTGTGCTAATGACGGCAGATCGTTACGTTGCTATCAGCCGGCCTCTTCGGTACCCAGCCCTTGTAACAGTTCTCAGAGCTAAACTTGTGATTTCCGCCACCTGGGTGGCAACTATCGTAGTGGGTGTCTTAATCTTTGGGATCTTCACTCCCCAAGCAATCCTCAAAGATGACCCGCAGTTGTGCATCTGGATCATGTATCGAAAAGACTGGCGGATGTACGCTTCCCTCGTGGGCCTTATTCTTTCACTTGCCGTTATAATCTTCATGTACGTCCACATTTTTCTCATCGCGCGTCGTCACTTGCGACAGATCTCGATGGCTGGAGCTCGTGATAACCAAGCGTTACCAGGGGAACAGCGGCAAATCCGATCAACTCTAACCGTTGCTATCATAGCAGGTGCGCTAATCCTTACCTGGCTGCCTTATGCCGCCACGCTGCCGATAATTTCTGCGCAAAGCGTCAGAATGGAACTGTGGGCAATCAGTGTGACCGACACTCTCATGATGTCCAACGGCTGGCTTAATGTAATCATTTACTACCTGCGCAACAGGGAATTACGGAAGGCTGTGCACGATTTGCTGTTAGCCTGGCGACGTTGTCTGTTTGACTGCTTTTAGTGTTAATTCACGCGTTTGTGACCAGCCGTCTGTAACAGTTTATACAGGATCAATTTTAAAACCCTTTTATTCAAAGCCATTAACGGTCTTTCTCCAAGATATTTACAGGATCTTGCTACTGTTAGGAAAGAATCCAGATACCATCTCAGGTCAGAGAACAGTAGACTATTTTTTTTATTATCCTAGTGGTAAAATGTTGCAACCCCTAAGCTATGGAATGAGTTGCCATGGCACATGCGTAGTGAATACAGACTTGCCTCTATTAAAAGTAAATGTTAAACCTTTCTGTTTAATATAGCATTTGTAAATAAATATGTGACTCCTTTTTAATGTTTTTTTAATGCTTTTTTTAACCAGTTCACGCCGGGATTATTTTGACAAAAACAGAAAAAGGCGCATGATTTATTTTCACTTGACCTCAAGCCAGGCGGGTTGAAGCCATCACCCTCGGGCAGCACACTCACATTTCTGGCCTCGCTTGCTGCGAGCGGATCGCTGACAGATATTTCCGGCCTCGCTCCCTGCGTGTTTATTTGTCATCCGTTCCGAATACCACAAAACCTTTGCATGTATATGCATCCTCCGGCACGAACTGGTTAATAGTCCTTATTTCTAATGTCACCGTGTCAGGTAGTTAGATGATTAATCACGTAGGTAGGGTTAGAGGTGTCTGTCTCCAGGAAAGATCAAGACATCACCGACGTCAGCAGGGTTAGGCTTGAGTAATATTTTCTCGGTCATGTCCACTTGTCTGTTGATAGGTTAGGGTACAAAAGGATGACGCTTCACCTTATACCTGAATTTTGTCGTAAATTTGTTTCAGTATTGTTCCATGTACATTATTACACACCGTTACATAATTCATTGCATTTTGCTCTGTATAATAAGTTTACACGGCATTGTAACATTTTATAGTATGGAAATGGCAACATTGAAATAAATGTTTCTACTACTTTCTACTAGTATATATTCTCCCCACTGGCGGGACAGACGTATTTCCATACTGCGGTTTGAGCACTGGCACGGTGAAATGACTCTATATTAATCATTCCGTGTCTTTTTCTTTTACTTTAAACGTAGTTACTTTCAACGTCGCTACTGTAATGCACTCAAGATGAAACAGAGCAATTTAGAGACGTTGGGGAATTGTGAGGTCAGGGAACCAGTCTAGCTGGCTTGTACCCGCTCATAGGCGTGTAACTGATTTCAAACAAAAGGCGGACTAACTAAATATGGGGCAGTACATTGTATTTGAAAAAAAAACCACATTTTTTTTCCAGCGTTGGAAATTGATACATGTACATACATGTAAAAACCACTTTTCTTGAAAATGACGGCACACTATGATTTTACTGCATGCTGTAGGCTGTTATTCACTTACAGTCCAGTAAGGTATTACATAATAATTTGGTAGTTGTTTGTTGATGTTTGCAAATGTTGTATAAAAAGGGCAGGGTTATTTTGACCACTAAGATCTCGGCCATCGAGTGACGAAAAATTCAGAAAATCGGTACATGCATAGAGCAACTCATCATGAACATGCCCAAGAAATTTCGTAACTATAGGCCTACATGAAGGTCAAAGGGTTTTGGAATTATGGCTAATTAATTATTCGTATGTACGAATGGTAATTGTGCTCTAAACAATGTACAGGGAAAAATTTTTGCTGCGCCGCAACCCGTGGTCCGATTTTTATGTTTTTGGTATCAAAAGATGCGCAAGGCTCGAGGCTAAAAAGTCATAACAGCTTGAGTCGCGTAAAAAAAATTTTCAAAGCCATCACGGAAAAAGTTGAGGCCGCCCCCCCCCCGGCCCTTTTACAGTTAAGATAATCTTCATACATGTCATAAAGCATCACAACATCAAATGTGGTATCAAATTATTAAAAGGGGACAACAAGGCCTTACATTTGAGTAGTTTCGAAGTGAGATGGCATGAGGTTAGGTTTTGGGGTTTTCCCCCAAAACCCCTGTGAATTTTGGCTAAATTATGGATTTTCAGCAGTTATTTAGGCACCTTAGTTTAAAATGTCTTAGTTCGACTTCCTCAAGGAGTTCTGAACAGGATAACCACCAAGTACAAGTATCAAGCAGGTCAAATACAAGAGCTATGCGAGTTTTTGTTTTTAAGGCAGAGAGAAAGGATTATATTTTATGCCACAACAGGTTTTTTAGTGGTGGGATAAACATCAGGATTTTTTAAAATTTGATTTGAATTTCACTATTCGGTTTGAATATTGGAAACCTTCTATTCAAAACCAAGTATGAAATTAAGCTTCTAGTTTTTAAGTGACACAAGCTAAAGGAGACAACTGATACCCTGCCCATTTGACTGATATTTTTAAGAATTAAGAACTGGTAATGACCATTAAAAGGAATGTACATCATTGGCTTTTGCTGGTGATTTTCAGAAATGAAGTATTTGAGGGGTTAGTATAATAGATCAAATATTGTTACACTGACATGTTTGAAGTTTTGTGCTCGAAAATGCTGGGAAAAAACACGAAAAACATAATGTTCAAGTAGTCTAGTTCCCTGACTCCACTAAAGATGAAATGGATCAATTAAAGGGAACCAGTCTAGCTGGTCTGCACCCGTTCATGAACATGTAACCAATAGCAAACAAAATTTGGACTGAAAAAAAAGGTAAATTTGGAGCAGAAGTTGCAAAATAGTTAGGTTTTTCCAACGGCGGTAGGCCGACCGCCGTTGGAAATGTTTAGAAAAATACCATTTTCTTGAAAATGACTTCACACCAGGTGCCATAATTTTACAGCATGCTTTAGACTGTCATTTACCAACATCATAGTAAGGTATTTCGTAAAAACTTTGTAGTTATATTTTTGGATGTTTGCAAATGTTGTATATTCCCTTTAAAACATTGAAATGGCATCTGCCCAAAATCAACTTTTGTTATTATTTCAATCAATTTTTGTTATTATTTACAAGTTGCTCTCTTGTTAACTTCTGACATAGTGTCCTGAAGAATGCCAGTTCACATCCAATTCTACTCAATCCCTTTTTACCCAACCAGCCTTGTAATGTTTTATTTCTGTAGCATGGACCAGGGGTTCTTGTCCCTCAAGACCGGTAACAACGGAAAAGGGGAGCGGACACAGGACTTCCAACAAGAAAACTTTTTATTTGATCAACAAAACTCAGCGGATAACCTTCCGCGCAACTGTCAGAACAACAACTACAACGTTACACTGTCTAGTGCTCTTTCAAAACACACTACAGATAGCAATGTATAACCATTGTCCTTGCTCTATGGTATAACAATGTAGAACAATCCACAGGCCGCCCAGGCACTTTGCCAAATCCCCTCCCGCGCCCGCCAGACCACAAGCGTCCCGAAAAAGAACCCAATTTCCGGTGCGCGCCCAGCACAAAAGAAACAGGTCAGGGCACTCTGCCGGAGGCCCTCCGCCGGCGGCCCTCAGCACCGCCGGCGGCTTACAACAGATTAACATGGCAATAAAAGGCTATACAACTGTCCGTTACATTTCCGAAAAGCACTCATGAGCTCTAGACTTATCTACATCAAATGATGGATCACATTTGAATAATCCGTTTACTTTGTGCTCTGCTTAAAAACAGAGCGCCTTTTAAAACACCTCTTCTAGTTTGATTTAAGAACTCTGCACTTTTCTTAATAGCAATGTTGCCGCGTGGGACAGCACGTCCTTGGCTAATATTTAAGCCGAGTTGATGCGGAAATAGTCATTCGATAATTCCACCGATTGGGGTGCCTTTTCCTTTCTGCAAAGGCGATGAGCCAGTCTTACATCTCACGTCTCGTTGAGTTGATAGCTTGACGGCGTTGCGATGCCACATTTCTGGAATGACCCATTTTGAGTTAATCATTATCTATTCATTAAACGTTATCAATACTGCTAATGCAATGGACTTTTCCGGTCAAACCCTTCTCGTTTGTTTTCCATCCATCGAAGATTCTTTTAACGCAGTCCTGAAATTTTTGTCCTTGGAAACTGAAGCCGCGACAGACAAAGCAGAACGGGACGAGGAATGATCACGAGCAGAGAGTGCACGAACTATTGGCATACCTGCCAGGTTTTGTAGCTACAGCAACACCAACTTGTAACAGTTGCCAACGACGCACACTGCAGTAACATGAGATGAACAATTGGAAAGACTTGAAAGTCAGAAGAAAACGTTGATGTTTTTCATAACATTGCGCTTCGTATCCAACTGAAAGATGGAACGTACAGGAAGCCACAAACTCAATGCTGAGAATGATTCAATGACGTCACAAGTTGATGATGAAGACGTCCCCAATGCATTCTCCACGTTTGTCATCGTCTTCATGTCCGTGGCGATTGCGCTGAACTTGTCCTTAAATCCTCTGATGCTTTTTGTCCTGCATCGCGTCGCCAGCATCCAATCCACCACCAAGATCTTCATGGCCTCTCTCACCATGGCCGATTTTTTTCACGGGCGTGTCATTCCTTCTCAGACTCCAGGAGCTGATCGCGGGGCGGTGGCTGCTAGGCGATTTTCTCTGTGCGTTCAAAGGCGTGATAGAGGCAACACTACCGACCCTGCAAATTTTCTCTCTTCTGCTTTTGACGGCGGATCGTTACATCGCTATCAGCCGGCCCCTGCGGTACCCATCCCTTGTAACATTTCTTAGAGCTAAACTCGCAATTTCCGCCACCTGGGCGACAACTATCGTCGTGGGTGTCTTAATTTACGGGGTTTTTACTCCCCAAACAATTCTCAAAGATGACCCGCGGTTGTGCATCTGGGTCAAATTAAAAAACAACTGGCAGACGTACACTTCCCTCGTAGGCGTTATTCTTTCACTTGCCGTTGTAATCTTCATGTACGTCCACATTTTTCTCATCGCGCGTCGTCACTTGCGACAGATCTCGATGGCCGAAGCCCGTGAGAACCAAGCGTTACCAAGGGAACAGCGGCCAATCCGATCAACTCTGACCGTTGCCATCATAACGGGAACTTTAATGCTGACCTGGCTGCCTTACGCCATCACGCTGCCGATAATTTCGGCTCAAAGCGTCAGGATGGAATTCTGGGCAATCAGTGTGACCGACACTCTCATGATGTCCAACGGCTGGCTAAATGTAATCGTTTACTACCTGCGCAACAGGGAATTACGGAAGGCTGTGCACGATTTGCTGTTAGCCTGGCGACGTTGTCTGTTTGACTGCTTTTAGTGTTAATTCACGCGTTTGTGACCAGCCGTCTGTAACAGTTTATACAGGATCAATTTTAAAATCCTTTTATTCAAAGCCATTAGCAGTCTTTCTCCAAGATATTTACAGGATCTCGTTACTGTTAGGAAAGAATCCAGATACCATCTCAGGTCAGAGAACAACGGACTATTTTTGTATTATCCGAGTGGTAAAATGTTGCAGCCCCTAAGCTGTGGAATGGGTTGCCATGGCACATGCGTAGTGAATACAGACTTACCTCTGCTAAAAGTAAACGTTAAACCTTTACTTTTTAATGTAGCATTTGTAAATTAATATGTGACTCCTTTTTAATGTTTTTTTAATGCTTTTTTAACCAGTTCACGCCAGGATTATTTTGACAAAAACGGAACAAGGCGCAGGATTCATTTTCACTTGACCTCGTGCCAGGCGGGTTGAAGCCATCACCCTCGGGCAGCACACTCATATTTCCTGCCTCGCTCGCTGCGAGCGGATCGCTGACAGATATTTCCGACCTCGCTCCCTGCGTGTTTATTTGTCATCCGTTCCGAATACCGCAAAACCTTTGCATGATCCTCCGGCACGAACTGGTTAATAGTCCTTGTTTCTAATGTCACCGTGTCAGGTAGTTAGATGATTAATCACGTAAATAGGGTCAGAGGCGTCTGTCTCCAGGAAAGATCAAGACATCACCGACGTCAGCAGGCTTAGGCTTAAGTAATATTTTCTCGGTCATGTCCGCTTGTCTGTCGATAGGTTAGGGTACAAAAGGATGACGCTTCACATTATACCTAAATGTTGTCGTAAATTTGTTTTAGTATTGTTCCATTACATTATTATACACCATTACATAATTCATTGCATTTTGCTCTGTATAATAAGTTAACATGGCATTGTAACATTTTAAAGTATGGAAATGGCAACATTGAAATAAATGTTTCTACTACTTTCTACTAGTATATATTCTCCCCACTGGTGGGACAGACGTATTTCCATACTGCGGTTTGGGCACTGGCGCGGTGAAATGACTTTATATTAATCCCTCCATGTCTTTTTCATTTATTTTAAACATAGTTACTTTTAACGTCGATATTGTAATGTGCTTAAGATGAAACAGAGCAATTTAGAGACGTTGGGAATTTTAAGGTTAGGGAACCAGTCTAGCTGGCTTGTACCAACTCATAGGCGTGTAATCGATTTCAAACAAAAGGCGGACTAACTAATTATGGGGCAGTATTTGAAAAATAAAACCATTTTTTTTCCCAGCGTTGAAAATTGATACATAAATGTAAATACCACTTTTCTTGAAAATGACGGCACACTATGATTGTACTGCATGCTTTAGACTGTCATTCACTAAAAGTCCAGCAAGGTATTCCATAATAATTTGGTAGTTATTGTTTGTTGATGTTTGCAAATGTTGTATATTCCCTTGAAGATAATCGTCAAACGTCATATTAGCATCACAACATCAAATGTGGTATCAAATTATTAAAAGGGGACAACAAGGCCTTACATTTGAGTAGTTTCCCAGGGAGATGGAATGAGGTTAGGTTTTGGGTTTTCCCCCAAAAACCCCTGTGAATTTTAGCTAAATTATGGACCTAAAAAAAGGTACCTTAGTTTAAAAGGTCTAAGACTTCCTCAAGGAGTTCTGAAGAGGATAACCACCAAGTACAAGTACCAAGTAGGCAAAATACAAGAGCTATTGTGAGTTTTTGTTTCTAAGGCAGAGAGAAAAGTTCATATTTTATGCCACAACAGGTTTTTTAGTAGTGGGATAATCATCAGGATTTTTAAAATTCGATTTGAATTTCACTATTCGGTTTGAATATTGGAAACCGTCTATTCAAAACCAAGTAAGAAATTAAGCCTCCAGTTTTTAAGTGACACAAGCTAAAGAAGACAACTGGTACCCTGCCCATTTGACTGATATTTTTAACAATTAAGAACTGGTAATGCCCATTAAAAGGAATGTACATCATTGGCTTTTGCTGGTGATTTTCAGAAATGAAGTATTTGAGGGGTTAGTATAATAGATCAAATATTGTTACACAGACATGTTTGAAGTTTTGTACTCGAAAATGCTGGGAAAAAACCACGAAAAACATAACGTTCAAGTAGTCTAGTTCCCTGACTCCACTAAAGATGAAATGGATCAATTAAAGGGAACCAGTCTAGCTGGTCTGCACCCGTTCATGAACATGTAACCAATAGCAAACAAAATTTGGACTGAAAAAAAAGGTAAATTTGGAGCAGTAGTTGCAAAATAGTTAGGTTTTTCCAACGGCGGTAGGCCGACCACCGTTGGAAATGTTTAGAAAAGTACCATTTTCTTGAAAATGACTTCACACCAGGTGCCATAAATTTACAGGATGCTTTAGACTGTCATTTACCAACATCCTAGTAAGGTATTTCGTAAAAACTTTGTAGTTATATTTTTGGATGTTAGCAAATGTTGTATACAGTCAACTCTCGTTATAACAAGGGCAATGGGACTAGCCAAATTACCTCTTTATATAAACAGGAATGTTGTTATAAAAGGACAGCGAAACAAAGAAACACAAAGAGAACCTGAGATTTGGGACTTCAGAATTTGCTCTTTATAAGCAGAACCTCTTTATAGAAGTGCTCTTTATAATGAGAGTCGACTGTATTCCCTTTAAAACATTGAAATGGTATCTGCCCAACATCAATACAATTTGTGTATTCATTTATTAACCTTCCCGCACAAGTTGTTCTCTTATTAACTTATGACACTGTGTCCTGAAGAATGCCAGTTCACATCCAATTCTACTAAATTCCTTTTTGCCCAACCAACCTTGTAAGGTTTTATTTCCCCAAAACACTTGTGAACTCTAGACTTATCCTCATCAAATGATGGATCACATTTGAAGATCCGTTTACTTCATGCTCTGCTTCAAAGCAGAGCGCCTTTTAAAACGCCTCTTCTAGTTTGATTTAAGAACTCTGCACTTTTCTTAATAGCAACGTTGTCGCGTGGGACGGCACGTCCCTGGCTAATATTTCAGCCGAGTTGATGCGGAAATAGTCATTCGATAATTCCACCGACTGGGGTGCCTTTTCCTTTCTGCAAAGTCAATGAGCCAATGTTTCATCTCACGTGTTGTTGAGTTGATGGCTTGACAACATTGCGATTCCACATTTCTGGAATGACCCATTTCGGGTTAATCGTCAATCTATTGATTGAATGTTTTTAATACTGCTCATGCAATAGACAGTTCCAGACGAAACCTTCTCGTTTGTTTTCCATCCATCAAAGATTCTTCCGACGAAGTACTGAAATTTCTGTCCCTGGAAACTGAAGCCGCGACAGACAAATCAGAACGGGACGAGGAACGATCACGAGCAGAGAATGCACGAAATATTGGCATACCTGCCAGGTTTTGTAGCTACAGCAACACCAACTTGTAACAGTTGCTATTGACGCACACTGCAGTAACATAAGATGAACAATTGGAAAGACTTGAAAATCAGAAATAAAATGTTGATGTTTTTCATAACATCGGGCTTTGTATCTGGCTGAAAGATGGAACGTACAGGAACCCACAAACTCAATGCTGAGAATGATTCCATGATGTCGCAAGTTGACGATGAAGATGTCCCAAATGCATTCTCCACGTTTGTCATCGTCTTCATGTCCGTGGCGATTGCGCTGAACTTGTCCCTGAATCCTCTGATGCTTTTTGTCCTGCGTCGCGTCGCCAGCATCCAATCCACCACCAAGATCTTCATGGCCTCTCTCACCCTCGCCGATTTTCTCACAGGCGTGTCATTCCTTCTCAGACTCCAGGAGCTGATCGCGGGGCGGTGGCTGCTTGGTGATTTTCTCTGTGCGTGCAAAGGCGCGATAGAGACGACCCTAATGATGCTGCAAGTTTTGTCTCTTCTGCTTTTGACGGCAGATCGTTACATCGCCATCAGCCGGCCTCTTCGGTACCCAGCCCTTGTAACAGTTCTCAGAGCTAAACTCGTGATTTCCGCCACCTGGGTGGCAACTATCGTAGTGGGTGTCTTAATCTTTGGGATCTTCACTCCCCAAGCAATCCTCAAAGATGACCCGCAGTTGTGCATCTGGATCATGTTTCGAAATGACTGGCGGATGTACACCTCCCTCGTGGGCGTTATTCTTTCACTTGCCGTTACAATCTTCATGTACGTCCACATTTTTCTCATCGCGCGTCGTCACTTGCGACAGATCTTGATGGCCGAAGCCCGTGAGAACCAGGCATTACCAAGGGAACAGCGGCAAATCCGATCAACTCTAACCGTTGCCATCATAACGGGAACTTTAATGCTGACCTGGCTGCCTTATGCCATCACGCTGCCGATAATTTCGGCTCAAAGCGTCAGGATGGAACTGTGGGCAATCAGTGTGACCGACACTCTCATGATGTCCAACGGCTGGCTAAATGTAATCGTTTACTACCTGCGCAACAGGGAAATACGGAAGGCTGTGCACGATTTGCTATTGGCCTGGCGACGTTGTCTGTTTGACCGCTGTGACGTGGGCCATGGTATATTTAACACTTGAGTGTGGTGTTAAACATATTTAACACCGCAGGGGTGCACGCACGTAAGGTAAAGAAAGCATTATCAGAAGCAGCAAACTTAGGATTTGTATACAGTTTCAAATATCCTGGTGTTTATCGTCTGTCATTTCACCGCTAATAAACAGTTACGTAAATAACATGGATACCAGTGACACATGGGTACCAGTGATACCTTTCTCACAGTACGTAAACATCTGATGTCATTTATGTGAATTGTAGCATTAATTAATGTGCATTATTTCAGCAGTGATAATGGTGGACGGTACAAGCGGCATCACTGGCTCGACAGAGATTCTTACTAATGTGGCATGTGACTTTTCTGACCAATCAAATGACAGAAACCACACGGACACCATAAACCCTATTAAAAAAATAGTCTAACGCACTTTATGTCACATCAAAGTCATGCTGTAGCAGAAATGAAATCAGTCAGCATTATGGAACACATATTACACAGAAAAAATTGCGTGAGTGAAATCAATGTTTTGTAGAAGACAGCGTCAAAACTGTGAAGTGTAGTAGCTCAAGCAGATTGTTTATTAAAAAGTTTTACATGTTGTCTATGCCATGTCACTGTAAAAAAAGACATTCTGTCTCAGATTTTTGGTATGAGGAAAATAGAAAAAATATTGATGTAAATAAATTTGTGAATCCAATTCTATGTAGCTTGAAACAGAAGAACAAGAAGGGGGAAAAAAAGAAAGAAAAATCAGAACAAAAATCAGAACAAAAATAAAGGCATGTCCAAAACTCTCCAGAAAAAAAAAGAAACAAAAATCAAAGCAAAAAACAAAAATTGTTCTGTGTATATCTGGAAAAGCCAACAATCAAAATAAAACAGGTTCTTTTGATGTCTCTGGAGAGGCAATTAAAAACAAAACATTTGTCCGAAGAATAAGAAAAATGGGAAAAAGCTTTTACAGACTTACTTTTCGAGGAGTTGGAAGGATGCCAATTTCACCGAACGGTCCGTCTTGAGGAGTACCGGGCACAGCCGTTCCAACAGGATGTGGATTGCATTCTGGGTAGCCGCAGAATCGCTAGACGCTTGCGGGGAACCGGGCACCTTCCCCGGTCCCTCGGAGAGCGCAGACTTTGGCGGGAGCGTGTGTTTCTTGAGTTGCTCTGGGGGCATTTGGCAGATCGCGTCCGAAGCGGACTGAAGCAGGTGATGCCGTGCGACTGTGAGTGAGTCGAAATCTGTCACCTCTATGTACATGAAAAATAGACATAACATTAAAGGCATATAGGATCATTTAGTCTTCATGCATTTTATTCTTTTCCAATAATAACACCACTCAAAATCCAAAGACGAATGTTCAACACCTAACCTGTTGAAGTTTCAGCTCAGTGGATATTACACTTTTCGAGAAAACTGTGAAACACAATGCACAACTTTTGATTGCGAAACATGATTTCGTTAATAGCACTCCTGATTTCCAAAAATCAGTCAATTGACTGATCGTTGGAAATCACCTACATTTCTTGATTTTTTCGAAATGATAGCAAGCCAGACGGAATAATTTCACAGGGTGTTTAGTACCAGTACGATCTTAAATCCAAGTGAGGTTTTTGATAATAATTTGCTCAGTTACTTTTGGGATAAATGCAGATGATGCCTTTTAAAGTCACATGTGTGATGTGTTTATGCAAAATAAGATGGTACTGGGAACATGGTAAACAAGAATTGTTGTACTTGCTTTAAAATTAAAACAAAGTCGTGTTTATACATTATAAAATCACGTCTCATCTGCATTATTATATCTTATTTTACTTTGCTGGCCTTTTTAATTGTTCCCAAGTTAAATTTATTTAATATACATACAGTACCTAAGAACACTTTCCTGGATGTTATGATTTATCACAGTTTATATGTTACTTGAATAATTTTGCACCAAAAAAATATTGTCAACGGTAAGGCCACAAAAAAAAATACTCGGTCTCTGGTCAGCCCGTGCGTCGATTTTAATCATGAGCGTCAACCTATTTTTTTTCTTCAAATTAACACGGAAGCTACAACAGCGCCCTCTATTGCCGCACCTCCTTAATTTTTTGTACCAAGGAGCACCAAGGAATGGGGAAATTGCACCAAGGCAAATAATAAAGGGCACCAAGGCAAATTATGGAAGACACCGATGTATAATGAGGACACATAAAAGCAAAATTGTACACAACTTGTCTGTATAATTCAAGCTTGAAAAAAAAAAAAGCCACCAAAAAAAAAACCGCGTCGCCGCATCAATTCCAGAACTTCGGTCTGACCAGAGACCGATTATTTTTGGGGGGGGTCTAAGAAGGGGTGCGTTGGGGGAGACAACTGGGAGAGACATGCGAACGCAATGCCGATGACACTTGATGCTCATGCGAAGACGAGAGAGGGCGATGTTTGACCACTTTTGTGCGCCACATGAATGGAACACAGAATAATTTGTCAGGCGTTAATATGTGCGGGGCCAGTAAGCGCACCGGTGTGTCCCATTCATTAGGCTCACACAAAAGGTCAAATATCGCCCTCTCTAGTTTGCGCACGGAGCCCATTAGAATACTGAATTAGCTTATTCTCAAAAATCGGGTAGTCTAAATATACGAGGGGCTACTGACCTACAATCGTGACAAACAGGGGTAGCATTAGTGTGAACACTTTGTCGCTGAAGAATTCTCTCCACTCCGTGCAGAGGTTGGCTGGGAGGGATGAATGGCCGGCGGGACTGCCCAACAAGGTCACGGCAGAGGTCAGAAGGTCAAAGGTCGCGCAGAGGAACGCGGTGAGGAGAGTGGAGGGCAAGGCGTGGTCTATACTCTGGCTGCAGGTCTGCGATGAAACAAAAGAGAATGAACCTGTTAGCAGCTGTACATCAACTCAGTGTAATACATTGTACTACAGTATAATACAGTGTACTACAGTGTAATACATTGTAATACAGTGTACTACATTGTAATACAGTGTAATACATTGTAATACAGTGTAATACAGTGTAATACAGTGTACTACAGTGTAATACATTGTAATACAGTGTACTACATTGTAATACAGTGTACTACAGTGTAATACATTGTACTACAGTGTACTACATTGTAATACAGTGTAATACATTGTAATACAGTGTAATACAGTGTACTACAGTGTAATACATTGTAATACAGTGTACTACATTGTAATACAGTGTACTACATTGTAATACAGTGTAATACAGTGTACTACAGTGTAATACATTGTAATACAGTGTACTACATTGTAATACAGTGTAATACATTGTACTACAGTGTAATACAGTGTGATACATTGTAATACATTGTAATACATTGTATTTATTCCCTGGTGTATCCATAAACCAATATGGTGCCGGGGTGGTTCTGGGCGGTAAAGCAGAGTTGTAGTCCAGTTCATCACAAGTCCAATCACAAGTAAATCACAAGTCCTGTTGCAAGTAAGAGTGGATGAACAATAAAGGAATCCTTTTGTCAGGTTCGGCTTGCGATGGGCTTATGATGGACTTGTCATGGCCTTGTGATTGACTAAAGATGGACTTGCGATGGACTTGTGTTGGACTTGTGCTGGACTTGTGATAATTTGTGTGATAGACTTGTGATGGACTTGAGATGGACTTGTGATTGACTTGTGATTGACTTGTGATAGACTTGTGATGGACTTGTGACGGACTTGAGATGGACTTGTGATTGACTTGTGATTGACTTGTGATGGACTTGTGATGGACTTGTGATGGACTTGTGATTGACTTGTGATGGACTTGTGATGGACTTGTGATGGATTTGTGATGGACATGTGATGGACTTGTGACGGACTTGAGATGGACTTGTAATTGACTTGTGATTGACTTGTGATGGACTTGTGATGGACTTGTGATGGACTTGTGATTGACTTGCGATGGACTTGCGATGGACTGGTGATGGACTGGTGATGGACTTGTGATGGACTTGTGATGGACTTGTGATGGACTTGTGATGGACTTATGATGGACTTGTGATCTATTGCAATTCGGACAGGGCCTCACCTGTATCCAGGCTACGATAGAGCAGAGTATAAAGTCCCACGTCGAATCACTCAGCGCAGTGGGTAATCTCTCCACGGCTAGTCTGACCAACTGCATCATCTTGATATTGATGAAGACGTCGTCAAAAACAACCGTCTCACGAAAGTCACTGTCAACAAAAAATACAAATATTCTACTACCTGTAGTGAAAAAAAAAATATTTTTCCAATATTTCAGAGTATGAATTCACATTTTGTTTGGTGCTTAAGCTTGATTTCTGCTGTACCACCAAATGCAGGGCGAGTCAAAAAAACGAACCCAAATGTCGGGACCATTGTTTTAGTGAAGTTCTGCATGTAGCACTTTCAAAATCTAGGATATGAAAGCCCAATTCATAAGCTTTCTTTTAGTACAAGAACCATTCAAATCAATCGTGTACTTTTTCATTTTGCTGAAAGAACACTTACCTTTTTGTGATCTGTGGACAGAACCTTAAAACGGTGGTTGTGTTTAAAATTCTGCTACTTCAAAATTACATGAGTGATTTGAATGATTCTTGTACTAAGAGAAAGCTTATGAATTGGGCTTTCATATCCTAGATTTTGAAAGTGCTACAAGCAGGACTTTACTAAAACAATAGTCTCAACATTTGGGTTTCATTTTTTTTTACTCACACTGTATTTCAGAGTAGTAAACTCTACGAAAGGATTGAACTTTACCATCCGAAGAGGAATCTGTCTGGATACTCCTCCCGCCATTTCACGAGTTGCTGGATGCAGCTGGCCACAATGTCCCCCTGGCTCGCAGCATCAAAGCTGTCTTGTTTGACAATGGCTGCGACAATCGACATGCTTCCAAGACCGCCTGCGAAGGGGGGAGAAAAGGTGGTCTTAAGGATCACTTACAACTCCTCCAATATTTATGAGCCAAACATTCGTCTTTCATTGGTCGATGTAGTTTGTTAGTAACCAGTAACAAACGTTGACATTTTCTACTTAACGTGTTAATTTTCTTACTATGATGCCTAGTTAAAAAGTTACGTCAAATAACCGATTTTCGTCAAAATCCAAGATGGCCGCCAAGATGGCCACCAAATTATACAAATAACGCTTTTAATCGATTCCTCACACCCAAATTACCCAGGAAAACATGTTTGTCTTCCTATGATGCCTTGTTAAAAAGTTACGTCAAATAACCGATTTTCGGCGAAATCCAAGATGGCCACCAAGATGGCCGCCAAATGAACCCCATGGGACAATATTTGATCTTGGGAACATCAAAATTGGTTCATTAGACACCTTGAGGATTACAAAAAAGTAGGTTAAAAAAATATATCCAGGGAATGCATGGGAACCCTATATTCTTCCCCACCTAACTGCTCCAACATATTTTGACCGATTTCAACCAACCTTTGTCAAAAGTGTCAGTAGCCCAGCCCCAACATGTCACATGACTAAACTGGGGTCAAAGGTCATCATAGGGTCACTGGGGCCAAAACCAAGAAGCAAGAATTCGTTGGCCCGCAGCTTCCGAGATATTTCCGATTAAGCTTGTTGTTTTATCATCAATTTTTCAAAAACTAGAAAAGTTGCAGTTTGGATTTGTGCAATGTTTTAATATGCATATTGCTAAAATCAAGATTTTGATGAGTGCACTGGTAGTTGGTACATAAGACTGGTAACTGCATGTTTTCACATCAACACTAGAGAGTCTGGGTTGTGCACAAAGCCATGGGGGTCAGTTTACCGTCAATATGGGTCACCATCTCTCCTTCAGAGGACACCAACTTGGCCGTGTTGATCTCTAACAGCTCAATAGTCTGGTCCCGGCCCAGGTAAGGTAGAAGTGCTTCCAAGGTGTGAATTGAGGGTAACGTCAAAACTGCAAACCTGGTCAAAATATGAGGGAAACTTACGAATTAGTGTACAGATATTGACTACATGAACTTTGAGTGGTGAAGTAAAACTAGCCTCCGGAGGAGATCCATGGAGCGTTCTGGTTTACCGAGGCAAAGCCGAGGGAAAATAGAATGCTCCATGGATCACCGAGGGAGGCTAGTTTTACTACACCACGAGATAAAGCAGTCAATATTTGTTTTATAACGCCTCTCCAACAGATTCTGCTTGATCTGAAGAGATAACTGATTAATTCAACCAAAATCCAACTAAACTTTAACTCTATTTCAATATGAAATTTATAGTTGAAAATTTATTTCCATTTTTCCGTACTACCCTCTCATGAAATGTTTACACCCAGCTCTGTAGCATGTGGGAACAATACGCGCAAGGCCCACACACGTGCACACCCACCTCTGGTTGCTACGTTGGTTGCTATGTGTATAGTACTTTTTCAGTGGTTTAAAAGGGAATGTACAACATTTGCTTTTGCCGCAATTTTCAGTAATAAATGGATTTTGAGGATTAGTATGTTATAGCAAATATTGTTACACTGACTTGTTTCACTTTTTGGGTTCGTAGATGCTGGAAAAACCAAGAGAACCAATCACATTTTCTAGTCTGGTTCCCTGACCCCACTTAAGATGAGACAGAGCAATTTGTAGACTTTGGGAAATTGTAAGATCAGAGAATCAGTCTAGCAGGCTTGTAGTCTTCACAGGTGTGTAATCAATTGTAAAGAAAATGCAGACGAACTAAATATGAAAATTTAGGAGCACGTTTTGAAAAAAAAGCCAGTTTTCTCCAACGCTGGTCGGCTGACCGGCGTTGGAAAAATACGGTTTTCTTGAAAATGTCAGCACACCAGGAGCCACAACTTTACAGGATGCTTTATGCTGTCAATCCCTAACAATGCAGTAAGGTATTTCATGATAATTTGATCATTTCATTTTTTTGATGTTTGCAAATGTTGTATCTTCCCTTTAATAGTTTTTCTGATCATTGTATAGTCTTTTTGACTGTGCACAGCAAGATAGTAAAAATTACGAATGCCATGTGACTGGCTCTCGGCCAATCAAGATACAGAATCTGTGGGTGCGGTGTTTTAATATACAAACAAAATATGGTTTGAGGGTGCATGCCTGTGAATAGGCCAAAAATCCATCCGCTGAGCTCGTGAATAAAAGTTATACCCTCAAAATATTCTATATTAGAGAGTTTGGAGAGCCATACAATTGGGGAATTTAAAAAAAAATATGGCAATGAACCTCTGGCCCATACTTGGGACTTCCAATTCGAAGCATTTTGGAAGCAATTGAGCTCGAAAGTGGCGCTATTTTTTTTCATGTTGTGGAGGGATCGTTTTTCAAGATGGCTTTTCCACTTTGGGAAAAATAGGGGTCGTCTTCTTTGGGTGAGAATTTCTCGAAAAATCAATGGTCAACCCACCAAAAAATGAAAAGAGAATGAAAGATGACACATTGATCATCATTTTTCTGTGCAGCTTGAATACCTGTGAGAGTTCTGAGTAATTTTAAAAGAATTTGGAAGTATGTGCATTTAGCACTAGTGTCTATGGGATTTTCTTTTGCAGGGTTGCACCCTTGAGGGTTGATAGTCGATACTATTTGTGCGTAGGCAATTCCGAAGATTTTTTTTCATAATTAACCAAGCAGCCATTTTGTAATCTTGTGTAATTTCTTGTGAAAATTCCATTTCAATCTGCTGTAGGAGCACGCACGTTTATTCAAAAATGCCTGTGCCTTAGATGCGTAATATACATGATGCGCCTTCCTATTTCCAAAAGAACTTACCGGTCAGAGCCCTGCGCCATTTCCAGTAGGTCTAGTTCCCTTCGCTTTCCCTGGTACCTCGCGTAGCAGCTCAGTAGGTAAAACAAGGAAGAAGACCACAGGTTACCAGCTATCAGGGACCTGTTCAAAATAAAATAAAAAGGGGTGTATTTTACAACTGCAGAGTTCAGTAACTAAATTTTTCCAGCTGATGGCCACGTAACGGAAGTTGAATTTTAGTGCTCCGAAACTACAAAGATGATACAGTGCACAGACCAACTGTAGCAAAAGAAATTCTGCTCTCTAAAAAAATCATTTTAAAGTCATAATTAGTAAAACGGTACTTTTCCCTTTTTTTAAGGGCAATTCCACAGATATCAAAATGAAAATGTTAAAACTTCATAAAAATCCAAATGCCGCATACAACACGTGTATATCATTTTCAAGCTTACTACCTGTATTTTATTGAGAAATGGTTTGTTTCTAACAACGTTCGACAATTCAGCTGTTACTTTTAACTGAAAAATTAAATGATAAGTACAAACAAAATTCAATTTGTCTGAGTACGTCTGACACCACGGTGTTTCGAGCCAATTTTTTATTATTACAGCAAAAAAGTTGGACGAATAGGTTTTTTTTTAAATCATTGTAGAAACTGATAAGTTTTATCACTTTTCTTTACACAGTCATGAATTGTACAATATGTACATGTGCCTCCGACACCGTGTCGTGAAACTGTTCTTATCCCAAAATAATCAGGCATAAAGATTTTACAAGATACTCACATTTCTAGCGTCTCGTACACCAGCCGTTTCCAGTCATCATGAGACAGACCCTTCCATATGCCTTCAAGGGTCGCATTAATAACCATGGCAACCTCCGGACAATATGAAGGCATTTCAGTACTAAAAGTCTGTCGTGGAATCTGAATGTACATAAATAACAAGCTATAATTAAAGGCATATAAAATCATTTGCTTTTCATGCATTCTGTTTGTTTCTTTTAATAACACCACTCAAAATCCAAAGAAGAATGTTCAAAACTTAACCTGTTGAAGTTTCAGCTCAGTGGATATTACATTTTTTTTAAGAAAACAGTGAAAACCATGCACAAACTTTTGATCAAGAAACACGATTTCCTCAATAGCACTCTTTTATTTTAAAAAAAACCCAGTCAATTGAATGATCCTTGGAAATCACCTACATTTCTTGATTTCTTCTAAATGTCAGCAAGCCAGACGGAATAATGTCACAGGGTGTTTAGAACCAGTACGATCTTTAAATCCAAGTAAGCTTTTAGATAGTAATTAGGCAGGTTAGTTTTGGGATGAACGCCAATAAACCTATATTCATTTAAGCCATCTTCCAATAAATGTGCTTTAAGGCCCTGTTGTGCCAGTCCTGTTGTGATGCTTAAATTGTATATGCTTGCTAAGCATGCTAAGCCAAGGACGCAAATAAAACAGAAAATATATCATGGAAAAACATATTTTTAAGACCACGCAATGATTGAAAGTGATGCAAGTTAATAATTCCCCTTGTGATTTATTTGATAATTTGATGATCAATAATATTAAAAGCTATATCCTCTCTGAATGTTTAAAGCTATAGTCCATCATTTGCAGCCATCCGAAAAGTAACTTATTGTTGAAAAACATACTTGGTTGAAAGATAAAAGGGGACTAAACTCCCTGTGAAATTATTCTTTCTGGCAAGCTGTCATCTTGAAGTAATCAACAAAAGACGGCCTTTCCAACGGTAAGACGCACCGTTGGAAAATTTAAATTAGTAGTTCGTTTTGTTATTCGGCGAAGCGCGCGCAAGCATTGGCACGCGCGCGTGGTTGCTATAATTCGTCGGATCAGTGCGCGACATCGCGTATAGCTGCAATCAGCTCGGTAAGAACACGTCTCGGACGCTGAATTCAGGCCCAATTCAAAACATGATTCAGCAACTTTTGATTTGAAATTGAGATCCTAGAATGCTGTTTTTCTCGGAATATACAGCTGAAGCTGAGCTGAAACTTCATCAGGTTTATAATTGTTAGTATCCTTCATTAGATTTTAAACACTTTTGTTGCTTCAAACGAACAAAATGCACAAATTACAAATGATGGACTATATCTTTAAATAACAATCTGCCCTCACAGGTACCCATTCACTCTTAGGTAGGGAGAAGCAATTATGATAAAATGTCTTGCCTAGGGACACAGCCAGGTTTGCTGAATAAGCGCTCACCTGATTGGTCACAGCGTCAATGCCCATGGTTCCCTTACACCACTGCAGTGCATACAACATTCTCTTCAGCACTGGTGCGATGACATCATATCTCCACGGCAACTGCGCCATGGCAACGCATCCTTCAAACTCTTCTCTGTTCTGTTCAGCCACCTCCTCTGCTTCCAGCAGAGGTTTGTCCTCAACTTCAGGGCTGCTTGTCATTTCTAACGGTCGGAGGAGGGTGGCGGCAAAAACGGAATAGACCAGTCCTGTTGGCACGGTAACAGGGTCAAGTGGGGTCATGTCCGGGAGCTCCGTGAATGTCAGGGTCTCTTCGAAAAATGATGAAAGCATCCACTGAAATGAAACAAGTATGCGCCAAAATTAGCGCTGGTCAGTGACTCTGTTTAGAACTGTTTGTTTCAAACTAGCGTTCCAGAGTTACGTTGAACAAACTGACTTGTGATTGACTTGTGACTGACTTGTGTTAACATGTGACTGGCTTGTGATTGACTTGTGACTGACTTGTGCGATGGTACGTGGGTTCAAACCCTGCAAGGAACATGGTGCTTGTGTTCTTGGGCAAGACACTTAACTACAATTGCCACTCTCCAACCAGGAGTTTGACTGACTTGTGATTGACTTGTAACTGACTTGTGACTGACTTGTGACTGACTTGTGATTGACTTGTGATTGACTTGTAATTGACTTGTGATTGACTTGTGACTGACACGTGATTGACTCGTGACTGACTCGTGATTGACTTGTGATTGACTTGTTCTGACTTGTGACTGACTTGTGACGGACACGTGATTGACTTGTAACTGACTTGTGATTGACTTGTGACTGACTTGTGATTGACTTGTGACTGACTTGTGATTGACTTGTGACTGACTTGTGATTGACTTGTGACTGACCTGTAATTGACTTGTAGTTGACTTGTGACTGACTTGTGATTGACCTGTGCTTTACTTGTCACCGACTTGTGACTGACTTGTGACTGACTTGCGACTTGACTTGTGCCTAACTTGTGACTGACTTGTACTAGACTTGCGACTTGACTTGTGACTGAGTTGTGATTGGCTTGTGTCCGAATTGAGATTGACTTTTATTAAAGTGTCTTGATTACAACCAGACTCTGATAATCCCAGCTCCTTCCAATGCCGTACCTGGTTGGGCATGTCCAGGTTTCTCTCCCACTCTGTCTCTGATGGCATCAAGAGCGTCAGGAAGCTCTCCTCGGTGCTTGGAGCATCAGGGTCCAGGCAGGGTGGCAGGCTGGATGCTATGAGGTCCATCAGGGTCACGGCTGGCTTCGCTAATAACTCAATGCTGTGGTCAATAAGCAAAATGAGAGAAAACACAATAATCCAATGTGACCAGCAATTGTTACGTAGGACTTGCGCAACAATTTTGATGAGCAGCCACGCAATAAACTTACAGACAATTTCACAAAACTTGGTGAAGCCGTGCAACATTTTAAATAGTCTAAACATATTGGACAAGGACATAATAACAGCATTTTTTGCAGCTTTGTCTGTATGATTTTGTTTGTTCATTTAACAGTCGTTGAATCACCTTCGCCTGCCCTTCTGAAAATAGTTTTGTCCGACTTCTTTGGAATTGTACGGCAACCCTAAAAACTCTTTCAAGAGTAAAAACGCAAATGATTTACCTCAAACACAAAGCTGTGAGTGTCTTGTACAAACCTTGACATGTTGTGCAATAACAGGCTCCACGATGGTCACAATTTGCTACTAAAATAGTTCAAATTCAGTCGCTATCCCTCAATTTATGTTACCTACAATGATTGAGCAAGTTACGCCATAATTTATTGCGCAAGTTGCTGACTTACGCGGAATGAAACTTTTGTGAAAATGTGTCATATAACTGACATGTTGCGCAGGGAGAAATGTTACGCAACTTTCACAACAAATTGTGGCGCAAGTGGGGTTATGCCACTGCATACGGATCTCACAAAATGAGCCTTAACAGATTTTATCTATTAGTCAATTTTCCACAAGTTTTAAAATATCAGCTCTTCCTTCGCTTTGTAAGGTTAGACAGCGCCCTCTATCCTCATGCACGGAGGCAATTACCCAACGGCCTTACCTGTGTATGTCGTGCGGACCCTGCTTCAGGCTGGCGTTGATCCACGCAGCAGCTTTACACAGAAACCCATCCTCCTTCAGGAACCCCCCTGTTTGCCGGATGAGTGACTCCGCCCCTTTTGTCCATGCTGAGAGGATTTTCTGCTGAACAGAATCTGAAAAGATTAAAGGGAATGTACATCATTGGCTTTTGCTGTCATTTTCAGAAATGAACTATTTGAGGGGTTAGTATAATAGATCAAATATTGATACACTCACTCACAAGTTAGAAGTTTTGTGTTCGAAATGCTGTAAAAACCAAGAAAAAACAAAAAAGTAGTTTGGTTCCCTGACTACACTAAAGAAGAAATGAATCAAGTTATAGATGACGGAGAATGGTAAGGTAAGGAAACCAGTCTAGCTGGCCTGCACCCGTTCATGAACATGTAACCAATAGCAAACAAAATTTGGACTGGAAAAAAATTGTAAATTTGGAGCAGTAGTTGAAAAATAGGTTTTTCCAACGGTGGTCGGCTGACCACCATTGGAAATTTATACAAAATACCATTTTCTTGAAAATGACTTCACACCAGGTGGCATAATTTTACAGGATGCTTTAGACTTCCATTTACCAACATCCTAGTAAGGTATTTCGTAAAAATTTGGTAGTTTTGTTTTCTGATGTTTGCAAATGTTGTATATTCCCTTTAAAAAAAAGGCTTCAACTTAAATACAATCATAACTTGGGAAACAATTAAGAAAGTTCAATGAGAGCAGAAACTCATGCACCATTTTGCCAACACAAATGAACAGAGTTCCTGCACCAGACATTTTGGGGCACCTACCTGGGAAGTTTGTAGCCTCTTTGCAGCCGAGTTGGAACAGAGCCAAGAGAAGATCCTCGGCTGACGATATCAGAAGACAACCCTGCCGGTCAATGAGAAATGAGATAAGACTTCAGACTTTGAACGGAGAAACAACAGCTATTTCGAAAACACATTCAGGGTCAGTTCCATTTTATAGTCCTACTTTTACAATAGCATTCTTAAGTTACTGTTCAGCCCACTGATCTCTACATAAAGACTGGATAGCGGATATCCATACACCATTCACCAGTAGACTTTGCATATTGACCAATTCGCCCCCGGTCTCACGAAGATGGCCGCGTATAATACGAACGTTCTACGCGTACAGCGCGCGTTGTATCAACAGTTGACGCGCATTTTGGTCACATACACATATTATGATGTTCTAAACAGGACATATTTCTGTAGTGATTGTTATTTCCAAAAGACCGAAAAAGTGAACGGCGGCATTAAAAAAGTAAACCACGACGTTAGAAAAATTGTAAAACCTTGGTCAGTGGTCATGGTAAAAATATAAGTTGAACCGCAATGCTACAAACGAAATCATGCTAAAGACAGCAACTTGTCCTTCGTAGATCACCAGCCGGTCTCACCGGCCTCACCAATATGGCGTCAAATTCATTCATTGTGCGGCTCTTTATCCACTATCCAGTCTTTATATAGAGATCAGTGGTTCAGCCACTCTTACTTGAGACAAAGACCTGCAATGGATTTATGATTGAATTGTGCTTGACCCTACAACAATTAAAACTAGTTTTAACAACTTGTTAAAACCAAGACAAAAAAAACCCTGAAAAGGCATAGAAGGTGTACCTTGACGGCACTGAAGAAGTTGGTGGCCACATCACAGATGAAGCTGATACAGCCGTGGACTCTCTGCTCGTTGCCTTCAACTTCGACCTTTGACCTCAGCAGCGTGTCGGTGAACTTACCCAGGATCTGCTCGGCATAGCCGGAGTCAACGGTAGGCTCTGCAGTTAACAAATGAAATAATCTTGAAAAATAGTACTTTTAAAGATTTATTCAGAATGTTACAAATCTTTAAAAAATATTGGGTTTTTTTAATATCTGATGCTAGTTTTCCAGTTGCCCTGGCAAGAAATGATGTTCTACACACAGATGTAAGAACACACACGTTTGTGTATGGTGTAAATCTAGGATTTTCTTTTGTTCCTCTTCCCTTTTCCTTTGTTTGTACTTTAACTTTTTCAAAACAGCTCTCATTGGTTTTGTACACGTTTTCCAACCAAGGAGTCCTCGATTCGGTTTCTGACCTTGATTCACCAATGATGTTGCACGCGTGTGTCCTCGAATTACACCATAAACAAACACAAACATAGCCATACAGCTGTTGCTAAGAGAAACCCCAAATTACTGTTCATTGATTTGAGGGTAACTGCATGTATCCATGTGTTTAAACAAGTGACTAGTGACTTGGACTCAACCTACTGACTCAAACTTGAACTTGGCACAAGTGAATTCTGACTCAGACTCCAAGCGAAGGAACTCAAGACTCACATTTGACTGGTAACACAGACTCAAATTCGAACAGAAGCGACACGTTACTCAGACCCAGACTCAACATATCGGCAAGTGAAATGGCCTTAGTGGCTGGTGACTTGCCCTCAGATACAAAATTAGTGACTCAGTATTTTGACTCTATCCAAGTAACTCTGACTCAGACTCAACTCCCTTGAATAAAGACTTGGGCTAAAACTCACACCAACTGACTCATGACTCAGACTCAAAATAAGTGACTCAGGATTCTGAATCAACCCAAGTAACTTAGTGACTCGAACTAAGACTCAACCCCCTGACTCAAAACTCGGACTCAGACTCGAAAGAAGTGACTCTTGACTCAGACTCAAAATAAGTGACTCAGAATTCTAAATCAACCCAAGTAGCTCAGTTACTTGGACATAGACTCAACCTCTTAACTCGAAACTCGGACTAAAACTCGAACGAAGTGTCTTGTGACTCAACTCAGACTCAAAATAAGTGACTTAGGATTCTGTCTCGACCCAAATAACTTGTAACTCAGACTTAGACTCAACCCCTTGACTCAAAACTCAGACTAAAACTCAAACAAAGTGACTCGTGACTCAACTCAGACTCAAAATAAGTGACTCAGGATTCTAAATAAACCCAAGTAACTTAGTGACTCGAACTAAGACTCAACCCCTCGACTCAAAAACTCAGACTCAAACTCAAGTGAAGTGACTCGTGACTCAAACTCAGACTCAAAATAAGTGACTCGACCCAAATAACTTGTGACTCAAACTTCACCCACCTTCCTCCACCTCCACGGAAAGTCCCAAGTTGATCAGATCCCAGCTCTGCGACACCGACCCCTCCGTTATGCCACCCAGGGCCTGGGAGCATAGCGTATCGGTCAACGCCAACAGTTTCTGGCCAAATACAGCCGACTTGAGCCATGCCCTGACGCAGGCACTGTGAGAGGAATCCAAGATCTGAACATGGAAAAAAAAAATTCAGTTTTAATATCTGAAATTTGGCCTTCATGGACATAATTTTATAAGCAGTGTAAAGTCAGTGCTGAGTGAGGGTTTGTGAAAAGTTAATTCACAAGCTTGCTTATAAAATAAACCAGGCCCTTTTTTATGAAGCTAGTAAGCAGAAAAAAAAATGCTTAGCAAATTTATATATGGAGCGAAAATCAGTTTGGGACCAGTGAGGAGCATTAAACATCACATGATATTTTAGCTGGTAACCTGATTTTGCTAAGCAGATATATACAGCGCTTAGCAAAATTCTGTTCTCCAAGAGTTGTGCCCTGAGAACAAGACTCTTGCTTACTGGTGCTGGGGTTTGCAACTCTTTTAACCATTTCAGAGGGAAAAAAAGTGGCAAAGAAAATCAACAAGTCACAAATTCCAGATTTCAATCGAAAACAAAAAAGGAGTAATTTCAGAGGAAAAATTGAAATGTCTCTCACCTTTCGTATCAGAAGGTACAGCGTCTGCGGCTGACTGGTCCTTTGGCAAAACGCATCCAGGATGGACTCCCTTTCCTCGTCGTCGCAGCAGCCGAATGCAGCCGCGACGATATTCACCACGTGAGGCAGGACCTCCTCCGTGGAGATCAGGACCTCATCTTCATCATGGTGCCTCGCTTCCTCCGACTGCACCCACGGCAACAGAACCTCATCAAAGCACCTCCAGACGATTTTCGACGAGTCCTTTTCATCGATGATATCGGGAGACTGTAATTCGGTATTCACGAAGTCACCTTCTTCACCTGTCTCTAAATTTTCCTCTTCTTCAGGGTTTGATTTTTCATCTGTAGCAGTTCTGCTCTCTCCCATCACCTGTTCCCCTGTTTCTTCGATCCCTTCTTCTGATATCTGCAAATTATCTTTCTCTTTTCCGTTCCCGCTCAACAGCTCTTCAAAAACTTCAACCAGTTGGAAAGAATCCAGAAGCCGGACCATAAACTTCAGGTGTGACAGCGAACTGCTTCGAGCGAGCCTGTTACTCTCCTTTACGAGTTTACGGACGAGGAGGATTAGCTCCGGATGTCTCGTGGAAACTACCGACGACTTGGCCGCTGCCTCTAACAGAACAGGAGACCCATCCTCTGAGAAAGACACGCTACGCTTCTGCATCCTTTTGACCCTCAGCGACTTTTCCGGAAATTGGAGCTGCGCGAGAAGGACTGCCATCTTTTCCAGGGATCTGCTTGGACGTTCCCTTCCTTCTGCCAGACTGACCTCCTCGGTGCAAATACCGTCAAGACTTGTCCAGAACATTTTGAGGGCGTCACTGACCGATGGGGTTTTGTCGAGCTGTTTGCACAGGTGGGTTAGTAGTTTGGAGGTCTGGAGAAACAGGGACGTGGTTGCTAGGTGACTGCCATCATCGGTTATCGACTGTCCAATGAGAGGCATCAGCTGTAAGAGTGATCAAACAAACTTGATTAACTCTTGGATGATATGTGATGGACTTGTGAGGACTAGCAAGGGCTTGTGAGGACTTGTAAAGAATTCTGAGGGCTTGTGAGGACTTCTGACGACTTTGTGGACATGTGAAGCCTTTTAAGTACTGGTGAGGGCTGTTGAAGATTTGTCAAAACTTGTGAAGACATGTGAAGAATTGCAAGTACTTGTGAGCACTTGTTGGGTATTTTGAGGACTTTCAAGGTCTTGTAATGGACCTGTGAGGACTTGTGAGGGCTTGTGAGTACTTGTGAGTACTTGTAAGGACATGTGAGGACTTGTGAGAGCTTGTGAGGGCTTGTGAGGACTTGTGAGTGCTTGTGAGGGTCTGTGAGTACTTATGAGGGCTTGTGAGGACTTGTGAGGGCTTGTGAGGACATGTGAGTACTTGTGAGGACGTGTGAGTACTTGTGAGGACTTGTGAGTGCTTGTGAGTACTTGTGAGAAATTGTGAGGACTTGTGAGGGCTTGTGAGAGAAGGACCTATAAGGATTAGTGAGGACTTGTGAGGACATGCATGGACATGTGAGGATTTGTGAGGACATATGAGGACTTGTGCAGACTTGTGCAAACTTGTGAGGACTTGTCACAGATTGTCACGGATTTGACTACAACACTGTTTACAACTTATGCAAAGCTTACTTCGTCCTGAATGAGGTAGTTTTGCACATTCTGGCTATCCTCGGCCCCATCACCGGTTACCGACTGTGAGATTGCGTATCGTACACACTCCATGTAGGCTTTGACAATGGCGCTGTATTCACTGGCGCTCTGCCGTGCCGAGCTGCATGTAAGGCTGAAATTAAAAATGAAAAAAAACAGCTAATTAATTTTTTTTAAGATTTGATGAGATGATATCATTTTTCCATATTTTGTATTTTTCACTCACCCTTCTTTGATGTTGCCGAAGAACTCTCGGTAGAACATGACCCCTGACCCTGTGACATCACTGGGAACGTGGCTGAGTAGGGGTAGTAGATTAGGGTGTATGACGGTTGCGCTGCCGTTACCGCCCGCCCGCAGCATGGCCCAAAGTTTAGGGAGGACTGCTTTCCGCACATTCACGTGCTCCCAACAATTCTGTCACATTTTCAAAAAAGGCAATATTTCTATAAATTAGAATTGAGTTACACCTTTGTTAGTTCATTACTGGAAAGACTTTGTTAGATTTTTTCCTGAAGCAACCCTTTTTATAGTCTGAGTATCACCCGTTATCCACGGAGCCCAGACTCCTGTCTAACGTGTGATATGTCTGAGCATGCAGATTTATGCGATCTTGCGCCTCAGCCAATCGGAGTCAACTTTACTAAATCGTGACGTCATTTCATTCTCAAATCAGGACTAAACGTTTGATTAGTCAATTTGAATGCAGTGTTTTGTAATGCAACAACAGCCGGGCGCGTTATCGCGAAACATAATATACAGAGCGCATGACGCCAGGCTTTTTAATCCATTGTCTATGACGCCCAACAGGTGAATGACTTAAGACCCGATATAGAAAGCGCCCGCTGATTGGTCAAAATCTAGGAGGACAAGAGGCGGGATCTTGCCTAATTTATCAGCGAATCTGCTCACATATCATAGACCCATGGCGACAAAGACTACCCTTTTTAATGCTCAATATGATGCAAACAATGGAAAAAGGACCGGTGTGTTTGCTGCCACCAACGTCTCAAAAGTCTCTCACTCAAAGTAGTCAAATTTGGGAAAGTGTGTCTGTAGGCATGATTGTTTTTCTTCTGAACTACATATCTTTAGGGAGAAAACATTCACAGGGAATTAGGCCAACAAAAAAAAGGCTCTGGTTTCTGGTATGCGCGCGCTAGCTGTAGCCATGCGCGTCGGTAAAATGAAAAAGTTTTTTTTTTAATGACAGATCGCCAAACTCACTGGTTTGACTGGAATACTGCTGCTGCACAATTTTAACGTGTTTTTAGATTGGGTTATGGTCGAGAATAAGCTTTATGTGGCCTCTCCGGACTCCCATATATTTTGCACTAAATTTAGTCGGGCACCATTTGCAGTCATCAGCCGACATTTGAAGAAAAAAAACAAGTAAAAAAAAAAAAAGCTGTGTTGCCGCACCACTTTTGGGGCAAGCTCCATACCAGAAACCGAAGACTTTTTTTTGGCCTTTATAGTCAGGTTTTTTCCTCAGTGAATCGGTAGCTTCATTTCTGGATAATAACCAATTTTCCTACATGCCTTTATGTCTATAACTTACCGGAAATGCAGACACAACTAAAAGCACCGATTCCCACAAAGCTTGCACAGCTAGGGGGTCCGATTCATCCAGGCCCCCTAGCAAGGTGGTGGATATGCGGGCTAGCTGAGCCTCGGCTATAGAGGGCGCACTCCGCATCAGGCTGCCTTGGAGAGAGTACATGGCGTTCCGAAGCTGAGGTTAAAAACAACAAATTACGAAAATGTAAAAAAAAAAGTAATCTTCAATCCTGATTGGTCGATCCATGGCAACAGCAGTGTGGTATTATTGGGCCAACTTCAATAGCCTTTCATTCAAAGCTGATGGTGTACCAAAAGAGAAATTTTCCTCTTTTTGACAAGTAAAATAAAAATTGTTTCTCGTCCAGGCTTTTTGAAAAAAGCGCAGTCATAATTTGCAAAAAAAGAGCAGTCACCTCTTCTACATAGCTACAATTTTGTTGGAAACAAATAAAAAGACAATTATTGACAGCATACTTGCAAAACATATTGCAAATATATGAATAACAAAAGAAGAAAAAAAGAAGAAGAGGTGTGCAGGAAAAAGGAAGCTGGCGAGGACAAGTCAATTTACAAGAATCTCTTTTGTTATACCTACCATGGGTATTTTTTACTTCAATAGTTAAACTGTAAAGCACCCTCTTTCGGCAATAACAAGCATTCCCTTTGTCCTCCTTACCTGGGGTGATTTGCTCTTGGCTAGCTTCCACAGCTTGTTCTCTGCCAAGATGGCCGCCAGCGTGTCCTGAATGGAGGACAACTCCTTTTCCGGCAGTACCGTCACAAACTCGCCCAGGCCTAGTACCGAGCACGTCTGAATTCGAAGATATTTCTCCTCTTGTTCTTCTGGGGTGTATGATCTACGAAAAAAACAATTAAATAAAACCTTAGTTTATATAGTTTAATCTTTTTGGTAAGGACGTCAAGTTAAGTTTGCAGTAAATTATCTTGCTCAGGAACATATGATCCCCTGGCAGAGTTGAAGTCGAGTGCGTCACATGTCCTCACAAAATCTCACAATTTCTTACAAGTCTTCATAAGTCCTCACAAGTCTAAGCATGTCCCAACAAGTCCTCAAAAGTCTTTACAAGTCCTCACTAGCTCTCACGAGTCCTCATAAGTCACCACAAGACCCAACACATCCTCAGAAGTCTACACAAATCCCTACAAGTACTTACTAGTCCCAACTTGTCCTAACACACCTATCGCAAGTCCTCACAAGTCTTAACACGTCCTCACTATTTCTCACTAGTCCTCACAAGTCTACACAAGTCAATCACAAGTCAATCACAAGTCAACACAAGTCCTCACCTGTCCCTAAAAGTCCCTACAAGTCCTCACAAGTCAACACATGTCCTCACAAGTCAACACATGTCCTCGTTATTCCCCACAAGTCCCTACAAGTCCTCACAAGTCGACAAAAGTAATTATTCTGTTCTTGCTCTTCTCCTGTCACTTGTGACCAGAATTGACTTGTGACGGACTTGATAAAAACACTGCAAAAGGATCCAGCAAAAGACCACTGTGTAAGATCCAAGAAGTTTGGAGGTTTGAAGAGGGGTAGCAACTGCCAAAAGTGGTTCGTTTTTTAAAATCAGGGCCGAAGGAACATCAACTTAACCTTGACATCTGACACAAACTTACTTTGGGTCACTCAGAGATGCTGCTGTCTCTTTGAAGAGATTGTCTTCTAGATACTGAAGTAAAAACGGAAGATAATGAAAATATTTAAATAAATGGCTAAGGATGACAACAAAAAAATAGAATAATTAAATGTGTGCCTACCTTTTTGTACAGCATAAGTACAGTATTAAAGTGGTTGCAGGTTCAATTCTCCCTTCGCTAGGATTATTACTAACAAATTTGAGGACAAAATAGGGAAAAAAAATAATCAACTGAGAGTTACATTTGTTGGCAGAGCATCAGGGTGGTTTTGTAGAGTTTACAGGTTCGATTCCTTCTTTACATGAAGAAAAAAGTTGATTTTTTTTGTTACCCTGAGAATCTCGGTCTTGCAGAATGCCACAGCCTCTCCTTGCTTCGCAGCGGGGAAAGCACTCTGGAATGCCGCCCTCGCCGACAGCGCAGCCGGCGCGTAGGTGTCGCACTGCGCCAGCAGCCACGGGCCCATCAAGGCCCGGAGCTGGGGGGCCAGACTGCGACGGACTCGCAGGATCAGCTGCTCAAAGGCTTGCTGGGTGGCCTCCCGCACTCGCTTGTCATGATCCTGCAACCGAGGACATACGAATTTATCCTAAGCACTGTAAAGGATCAATGGTAGTAAAAACAAGTAAAGTGTGACACGAGCCAATGTGGCCCATCAGGCCAGCATTTTTTCTCAGGTTTCAGTAGCAAGAAACAAGAATATTTCTGTTCCCCCTAGACGGGATGCTAGTCCATCGCAGGTTACTCCCCAGCTAATGCCGGTACCCATTTGTACTCCTGGGTGGAGAGAGGTAAGTGGGGCTGAAGTGGCTTGCCCAAGGACACAACATATGACTAGCAGCTGGATTCGAACCCCTGACCCACTGATCATAAGTCACGAACCCTAACCACTAGGCCACACTCCTCGCGTCAATGGTAATGGCCTAGTACACACCAAGGGCAAACGACAAAGTGATCCATGGCTTTTGGTATACCAGAGGGAGGAAATGGTACCTGATTTACCATACCACCCTCTGAATTTATAACACCCATGGACAATATCGACAGACCACATTTGGAAAGTTGTTTCCTTTTTATAGAAACCACTGTTTTGCCTCATCAGCCAGGTCTAGCATTGCCGCAAACTATTAAGACAGGGGTCAAATTTCATTGAAAAAAAAAATGCATAACAAGTTTATGCGTTAAACAAAAATCACCTGAGAACCAGCAATTAGCAATAAACTGCAAGTGTCATTTTGGCTGGTTACCAGTAATTGCTAAACAAATAGCTTGTGCTTAGCATGTCTGTAAAATGGGTCCCTATTATGCGTGTGAAAAACATGTGTAAAACTTACTGTTGCGAGTCGACTGTACATTCTTGGCCAGTGGGGGAGTGTTCCCTTGACAGCCTCTGCGTTTTTCTCCTTGCACAGCGCACCAAACTCTTGAATGGCCTGCAACAAGTGGTAAGAGCGAATTAAAATGTTTTTAAACGGACGTGCTTTAACACTCAGGCAAAAATTGGAGAAAACAAAATGTGTTTATGCAAAATGGGCTTGTCCTTCACATACCTACATGTATTTCTATACTCTTTTTCTATATCCTGAGGATTGAGGCAATATGGCAAAAATGTGTGGCTGGTTTTGGAGGATGCACTGTGTCAAGGTCTTGGGCTGGACCTTGTGTTGTTTATGCTTAGCCGTGCATAAATTTAGGGCTAGATTATACTTGAAATTCTCCGCAATGCTCCAGGATGTCACTGGCTCTGCCTCAACACATTGGCAATGATAGCTGGAGGATTTTGCAGGATTGAGGTAGTGGTCACCTCTCCAAGGCCCACATTCAAGAAATAATGGAGTACTTTGTAGGATTGAGGCTGCATGAAGTTTTAAATGGAGACAGTTGGAGGATTTTGCAGAATTGAGGATGCATCCTAGCAAATATGCCCAGGGAGTAATAGGGTTCATATTAAAAAAAAAAAAACCTTACATTTAAAAAAAAATCCTTAAGAACTCGAAAGTAATCAAAAAAAGCTTTCATGTTTGTCTTGCTGTAGTTGTACCTTGAGTTTGGTAACCACATCTCTCTTTGTCAGCTTCCTCAGTGCCATGCGGAAATCGGTCTCCAGCGATGAGTCCTGGTCTGATTCCAGGCTCAGCGACTGGGCGGCCGGTACGTAGCCCAGGTCCCCGGACATCGTACCGAAGCCGATGAAGCCCGACGCCCCTGCGGTTGCCCCAGCACCCTCTCTGGCCAGAAGCTCTGCGGCACGACCACTGCTGGATGGCTGGAGAAGGACAGAACAAACAAAAAATTGAAAGTCCACAGAAATCCTTACAATGGCTAGACATCATTGATTGTTGAAATTACTTCCATATTGCCAACTTGACTAAAATGAGGGGTGGATGGGTGGGTAGCTAAGACCTTATTTGTTCTTAATTCTTATACACCCAGTAAGAAAAAAACAGGATGGGTTGATGGAGGATTAATTTGTAAAGAAAATGTTGGCATGCATTCTTGACAAATGAATCAACTATACATTCAGTGTTTGCTGCGCTGCTAATAAGCTTCGTTGCACAGCACGGCAAGAATGCACTTCTGACCAACTTACAAAAAAAACACACAAAAAATATTTCAACAAATGTAGGACAACGCCCCCAAAAATTTGAGGACACACTACACATCAAGTTCAGAGATAACTAAAGTCAAGCAACAGCCGCTGATCCAGCCATGCGCTACGTGACTGCAGTGGTGCAGTGACAGCTAACATGTTGACCTGCACTGCTGCAAGTCACGCTATACTGGAATGCATTGCATGCAACAGGCGTCACCATTACCATGATTACACTTAAATGACGACAAGATTTGATCCTCAGTTGATTGGTATCGACGTCAGTGCACCTAAAACAACGAGGATCTATTTTGACGCGCTCTCATTCAATTTGCGACAACGTGCGCGCATTGCAAGTAGTATGGAACGCCGTATTATCGCGGTACTTATCACGTTTCTCGTTCGGAATAGAGATTGCCCACTAACCTTCCAGAATTGTCCTGTCTTATGTGTAGTATAACTCTTCCTTTTTAAATTAATATAAAAAAATCTGACGGGTGGTGTGGTTTATTCCGTGTACGATGCCTGTGAAAATAGACATGCGCGGCGTGTGTGAACGGAGGTGGACTCCCTATTATCGCGGTATGCGGGAAGTGGTTTTTATAATGATCCCAACTTTTTTGTTCATAGTTTATCTTTGACCAAAACACCCCTGAATAAAGTCTGATATTTTCCCTGTAACGTTCAAGTTGATTAAAGACAAAATGTCTGCAGGATGATTTCTTAAGACCATGCCCTTCCCCCGAAAGGAGAACACAAATCCCTGAGGCAAGTCTACTGATCTGCGATTGAGGGCGCCATTCACTTTACACGGTGTGCCGTTTTATTTTCGCTAACGCGCGGTGCTTATTTTGATCCCGTAAAAGTTGTTACGATTTCGCGCTGCAAATATCGTCGTTCGACTTCATTTTACATTTGCAGCTGAAGAATGGGAACCAGACAATGGAACTTTCATGGACAGAGCGCATTTAAAGAGTTATGTTAAAATATAAACGGTACCTTTTAGCAGACACGGTGAGGGAAAATTTTGCAAGTTTTGGAAAACGTTAATATTTATTAAAATCGTTAAAAGTCCCGAAAGACACAACATTTTTTAATCATCCTTTTTATACAACTCGGTAGAAAATCCTTGATGACTGGTGAACTGGATAAAAATCGCCACTTGAAGGAGTTTTGACACTAAAAAGAGAAATTTCCCATGCCGCGATAATAGGGATGCCGCGATAATAGGGAGTCCGACTATACTGTTACCTGCGCTGATTATGGTGACTCGAGCCGAGGATACTCTTATAATTTTTGGTCATTTTCTCCCAAAAAGGAGGCCTAGGCCTTAGAGTTTCTTTTAATGTCTATATTATTGTTTTAAATTCAAAAGGGGAAATAAACTTTAAAAGTATTGTCTTCTATTTTTAATGGTGATGGCTCACTTGAATCGGTGAGGGCGCTCTTCACGGATTTTAGTGCAGCAACTTACCCGTGTGTTTCCCTTCGTACGTTGTTTCTGCTTACTTGCCATAATTAAGCGAAGAAATTCCGATCTCAGAATCAAGATCCTTGCAATAGCGTTGGTCCCAGATTTCTACTTATATGGCAAACTGTTTTTAACAAGTTTTAAAATTAATCTAGATCCAAGTTTACATCGGATGTTTCCGAAAATTTCACCGCATGGGCGCTGCCATATTTATTACGCTGGTATTCGACAGTTTATACATTTGCGAGTGAAGAAAGCGCTTTTTAACTGCTTGCCTACCAGGGAAGAATGTCCAATACACCGCCCTCTTTCGTTCGCAAAATGCACATGCTACATGCATGACATGCATGAGTGATGATCTTGGTGGTGTGAGGAGCGCAACCATATTGTAACGTCTCTCTGGGTTGAGAGACATTATCAAATAAAGAGTCAGATACAAATATCTTACACACACACACTAGTACTTTATTCGGGATTATTTACATCTCAGGTCAATAGAGGGCGCACTATATACAATGTAAAGTTAATGCGTACATGTGTACATGTCAGGAACTCTGTCGGGGTCAGAGCCCAGAGCAACAATCTAATGCATCATATGCGGGAGCTCTGTGTAGGTCAGAGCTCAGCTCAGGAATCTACTGGGGAAGAGCCCAGTACAACAATGACCAGAACTGCCATTTCTGCGCGCTTTATATAGACTTTTGGGGGCGCGTCTTAGCCAATGGGAGCATTGGATTCTAGTAGTTATGAATAATGCATCCGTGTACAAAGGCATGGGGAAAGTTCTCTATGGGAGATTTGTACACGACTGACTTAGACATTCTAGTGGGAGAAAGTCCGAGAGCAGTGGTTAGCGGGCGAAGTAGGATCACTCGCGGGAGCCTTACGGGGAACTGATCCTCAAGGAAAAGGAAAAGGGAATAACTTCTCGGTACATAGGTTTGTGTACAAGACTTAGTCTCTAGACTAGGTAAGAATCTACACACATATGCTATGGAGTAAAACTATGAGATGAAGGACGTAACCTGACCTCCAGCTACCGTAGGTCTCGGCCAGTGGGTTAGCGGGACACACTCGCTGGGGTGTACGGGGTCACTAAGGGGTGAATACACGGGTAGGTTTTAGCGAGCCACATTCGCTAAATGCTTGGGGTCAATGTGGGTCGGATGCGAGGTAAGGTGTGTGAGGGGAATTCGCATCGACTCCGGGGAAAGGTGGAGGGAAAATGGCCAAGTCCTAAGTACATGTCCCATGGCGGTACATGTTCAATAGCAGTGAGTGCTACACGCATTGCGCGCTATACAATAGCGTACTGTACAATGTGCTGCACACTTGTGCGTGTGTCTAAGACTTCGTGGTAAGCTTCGCGCTGTGTGAGGGCACACAGGATCGCTGCAAGCATTACGCTGTGCACGGAGTGGAATG
The DNA here is from genome assembly GCF_015706575.1 of Patiria miniata. Taxonomy (NCBI): domain Eukaryota; kingdom Metazoa; phylum Echinodermata; class Asteroidea; order Valvatida; family Asterinidae; genus Patiria; species Patiria miniata. The sequence goes on from NW_024037061.1 coordinate 3,287,777, forward strand.
GATTGGTGGGGAAAGAAGTAAACTACGCAATTTGCGGGAACGCAACACTATCTCCCCCTAGTTTTTACAACGTCCTCGTTGTAATAAAAGGAATTACTGAATAACAAGAGTTAAGGAAAAGCAAAGATAAATGGAGCGCTAAAAACATGCAAAAAGTGTAAAACTTAAAAGTGAACATAAAGAAAACAACGAACGGTTACATTTCCTTTAAATGCGGATAAATGAGAGATAATCAAAACAAAAAGAAGGTAAATATTCATCTAAAACGACGAAAAAAAAAGTTCAGTGTCCATAGCGATGGAGGGTGAAACACTGAGTTCATTCACTCGGCGCAGTTCATCGACCATGAATAAGCGTCGTGAAAGATGGAGGTGGGAGACCAGAAATAATCCTGAAGTCTCGCTGGCCTTCTCTTAGAACGGGTACTCCTCCTCTCTGACAAGGGCGAAGTTCCTGTCGCAGAGGGCGCTACAGTTGGTGTCGGGGAAACAGATACTGTAGCAGGCGGGGCTGATGAGGGGTCATCAGCGCGTTTGGTGCTGGATGTTTTCCTGGCGTTACTGCGGGGGACAGCAGCATCCTTTGAAAGAGAACCCTTCTCCATCAAAGTTTTACGAAGGTCCAGCATCCATTTTGGGACCTCGTCACTGAGATACTGCTTAAGTCGGTCATGGTGAAGAATTTTTGTTCTTCCCCGTTGCTTGAACCGGACTTCAAACAGAAGATCACTCAATGTTCTGAGAATGACGCAGGGGCCTGCCCATTTAGCTCGTTTTAGCTTGGGAGATAACCCAAGGGTTTTTGTGCTGTCTCGCATGTACACCAAGTCACCAATTTGATAGTTTCTTTGGGAAACTCGGGGATCGTGGTCTTTCCTCTGTCTTTCAGCGGATTTACCAAGATGTTGACGAACCAGATGATGGACGGTTTCCATCCGTTTCCTCACGGATGCAACATACTCGCATTCATCTAACGGTTGGTCCTCTGTGTTGGGGCCACCGAGTACAAGCGCAATTGGTAGATGGGTTTCTCGACCTAACATCAGCATATTAGGCGAGTAACCTGTAGATTCATGCTGGCAACTTCTGTACGCTGAAGTTAGAAGTGGGAGGTGGATGTCCCAATTGCGTTGGTCACTGTCAACATACACTGCGATCATGTCAACCAGAACTTGATTGAATCTCTCCGCCTGTCCATTGGCGGATGGATGGTATGGGGAAGTTCGAGTCTTGTGGATTTCCAACAGCTTACAAACTTGTTGCATGAGATGAGACTCATAAGTTCGGCCTTGGTCGGAGTGAATGTCAAGGGGTGGGCCAAAACGGGAAATATATTCGTAGACGATTTTATGAGCCACCGTCTCTGCCTTTTGGTCGGGAATCGGGTAAGCCTCCATCCACTTTGTGAATTGGTCACCGACTAAAAGGATGTATTTGTTCCCATTGTCACTGATAGGGAATAGACCAAGTATGTCCGTGACCAGTCTGTCCATCGGTGCGCCGACTCGATAATCCTCGAGGTGTGCTCTGGGGGTTGTGTGTGGCCTTTTGCGGGCACCACACTTAGCACACTTGCGGACCCAGTCACGAACTGTTTCCTTAAGCCTGTACCAGTAGAATTGGCATTTGATTTTCTGAGCAGTTTTCTTCACCCCGAGGTGAGCAGATGTGACGGCGTCGTGTGCAGCTTGAAGAACGGCACTCTGCAGTTCTCGAGGAATCACAAGTTGCAGGTAAGACTGGGTCTGGTCAGGAGTCACCCATCTTTTAAAAAGAACACCGTCTTTCAGCACCAGCTGTTGCCATAGCAACCACAAGTTCCTAGTGGCGGGACTTTCGCGTGCTATCTGGTCTCTGCTTGGTCTCTCAGGTGATTTGGTCATCAACTCAATGATGATCTTCAGGTCTGGATCTGCTCTCTGCAGATTAGCTATTTCCTCTGTCGTGTAGCCACCGACCCAAGATGTGGCTCGTCCGGCGCTGGGACCGGCGGGGGCGCTAGAAGGGGCACGATCACTCGTGACCTCACCATCTTGGTCGTCTTGCTGTCCGGTTGGATTCGATTGTTCTGCAAGTTGCTGCCCGGCACTTGAACCGGCATCGGCATCCTTTTGCGGGATGCAGGGCGCGTTGCAGTTCAACTCTCTTCCAGCTGAATCAGAGGATTTTGTAGCAGGTTTAGTTCGGTTGTTCGGCCGTACTACCCGAATGGCTGTGGGCAAATTGGCTTGCCCGGGAGTTTCTCCAGTAGGCGTGGCTGTGTGCGAAAAACGACCTTTGAACTGTCCATCGTCAAAGTCGCTGCAGGTAAACTCACTGCACGAGCGCCAAATAAGTTTACCAATGCTGCATACAGGAACCAGTAGGAGGGTAACCAACGTTGCCATCAGTACGAGGACTGTCCGTGGGGATACGGGTTTGGCCTGAGGGCTGACGTCATTGCTCGAGGGCTGATCGTCAGCAGCTGAAGTTCTCTTTGGGAATTGAACTTCAGCGGAGGTAGCGTTTACTCGTCTGGTCGAAAGGGGGACCACATCGTCGACTTGCGAAAAATCGGACCACAGCTCGCTTTTGGCTGTGCACTTCTCGCAACCGCCGCAGGGGAGTTCAGCGAGTATGGTCGTTCCGTCGTAGCACGGACAGTCGTCAGGGTCACATGGCACCCTAGAGAGGGCATCTGCGTTGCCATGTTTCTTCCCTGGTCGATGTTCGATTTTGAAGTCGAACTGAGACAAGATTTGAAGCCATCTTGCCATCTGATCGACAGGCTCACGAAAAGACATGACCCATCGAAGAGCGCTGTGGTCAGTTCTGATGAGGAACTGTTTGCCCAGTAGGTAGTGTCGGAAGTACTGAAGGAAGGTGACGATTGCGAGGAGTTCTCTCCTCGTGGTGCAGTAGCGACGCTGCGGCTTTGTCATCGACCGACTAGCATATGCTATCGGCCGTTCTTCCTCCCTCTGGGTCCGATCACACCACTGGAGTTGCGATAGAGTAGCACCAATGCCACTATCTGAAGCATCGGTATCAATGATGAATAACCCATCATCATTGGGGTATGACATGACTTCGTTGCCGGTGAGGGCGGCCTTTAATTTCTCAAAAGCCGCTTGACAGTCATGAGTCCACTTAAACGTCTGTCCGGCCTCTAACAGACGATGTAAGGGGCTGGCTATCGTGGCGAATTGGGCTATGAACCTACGGTAGTAAGAACATAGTCCCAGGAAAGAGCGTACTTCAGTTATGTTCTTGGGGGTGGGCCAGTTCTGCACAGCAGAAACTTTACTAGGGTCTGGTTTGACACCATCTGGTGTGATGATGTGACCGAGGAACAGAACTTCCGTCTGGAAGAGTTCACACTTGCTCGGTTTCAGCTTCAGTCCAGCGTTTCCTAGTCGGCGTAGGACTTCACCAAGACGCTCAATATGCTCGGAAAATGTTGATGACAGGATTATGATATCGTCGAGATATATCAGCAGAGTTCGCCATTGCAAACCTTTGAGTACTAGCTCCATACAGCGCTCAAAGGTACTGGGTGCGTTGCATAACCCAAAAGGCATGGTCACGTACTCGTACAGTCCACTTCGGGTTACGAACGCGGTTTTGGGACGGTCTTCCTTCTTCACTTCAATCTGCCAGTAGCCCGACTGCAGATCGAGGGTGCTGAAGATTTTTGCCCCACTCAGGCAATCTAGGCAGTCATCAACACGGGGTAGGGGATACGCGTCACGGCGCGTAACATCGTTCAGCTTACGATAGTCGACACACGGACGAGTTGTGCCGTCCTTTTTCCGGACAAAAACCATTGGTGATGCCCAGGGGGATGTTGACTCGCGAATCACACCCGCCTTGAGTTGGCTCTCGAGAACTTTCTCCTCCTCGCCCTGAAATGCCTTGGGGGGACGGCGGGGAGGCTGTCGTATGGGGCGTGCGTCGCCGGTGTCAATAGTGTGCTGCACTATTGACGTTTTTCCCAAATCCTCCGCGGATTTGGCAAAAGTGTTCTCGTGGCTGGCCAAAAGTTCACACAATGCTTTCTGCTGGTGTGGGGACAGGTTTTCACAACTCCTCTCGTACAGTTTCTGTAGGTTTTCTGACCACTTGTCAGAAGGATTTGGGGTGTAGGGGACGGCGGGACTGACCGGGTTGACTGCGTATGACGTTGGGCGGGCATGCTCTCTGCACACTCGCGTTACTCGATAGAGGTGATCGGTTTCACAGTTTTCCTGCTCGGCTATGAGTTCAACCGTATCGACTTCATGCAGATATCCAAGCGTTGTACCTGCCTGAAGTTCAATGTTCTCGGGTGAAGTGTTCACAAGTCGGACAGGTATGCCGATGTCTTCTCGGCGGGGATCAATGAGTGAACTGCCAACCACAACATTGTGACGAAGGTTGGCAGGTTCAACGACTGCATACATGGAACTCAGTTTGTGATGATCAGCTATGCCCTCTGCTACCCACTCGCTGCATGCTGGAATTGTAGTGTTCTGCTTCAGTGCGATCTTAACTACACGGGGAGGGGCTCCTTGGACTGTCCACTGAACCCAGTTACCAGCAATTCGTATGCCGTTGCGTGCCTCCAATATGCAATCATAGTGGTATAGAAAGTCATAGCCAAGGATTCCTTCATCGCTGATGGGGGCGACAAATGCATCCCATTGGAAGTGCTGTTCACCAATCATCATGTCGATTGTGGCAACACCTTCAATGTCAATGAGTTCCTTGTTTGCAGTTTCTAGTTTTGTGCTTTTGCACGGGGGTTTGAGTTCAGGGCGTTTTTCAGCAGGGATCTGGCTGAAAAGTGCTGAAGAAATGATGGTCACCGCCGCTCCGGTGTCGACTAAAAGTTCGCTGTCTTGGTCGCATATCTGCACTCGCAAAAATGCAGACATGCCTTGAAATTGCTGTCTACCCATTCGGATAGTGTTCTGTTCATTGGGACGGACCGGTGCCAGGCCGGACGGCACGGTCCGCGTTAGTTTTCCGTCTGTATGACGACGACCTCCTTGGCCGCTATTTCGGGGCACTTGTTTGCAAAGTGGCCGGGCTTGCCACATTTGAAACAAGTAACATCCATCTGCTGTTTCTTGGCTTCAGCAGGCTTGGCGGATTTCTGCTTGATGGCGGGCTTATCTTTGATCAGTTTGACAATTCCGTTTAACCGTCGGTCGAGGGTGTCTTGGAACTGTTTAAACTGCTTTTGGTTGACGAACCCGGGATCAGCCTCAGATGCTGCCTGTACGGTGTTCACACGATGTGATTTTCCCGAGCTTGTGGTGTCACGGAGGCTCAGGAAGTTTTCCACCGCCGTTGTTGCCTCCTCAAGGGACTTGGGATTCGTCATGCCAACGGAAACTGCCATCTGTTGGTCGGGGAGGCCCTTCAGAAAATGGCGAAGGGCGATGCTCTCTCTGGTAACTGGATCTGCCGTAGGGTAGCCACGGAAGACGAGGCGGCGAATGTCGGCTACAAACTCCGCCAGCTTCTCCTTCGGCTGATGTCTCCTCGCTTCTAGCTGAGCGATGTAGTAATTTGGCAATTGTCGTTCGCCAAATCGTTTACCAAGCTCCTTCACCAGGGTGTCGGACGACTTGATTGCTTCGGGATCCAGTTGCTGGTACACGTACTCGGCCGCCTTTCCACGTAGACTGCTGACAAGTCGGAAGCGCTTTTCTTCCTCGGACCAGCCGCAAGCCTCGGCGAGACCCATCAGAGGTCGGACGAAGCCTTCCCATGACTTCGTGCCGTCAAATTCTCCTTGGCGAGGGAGAGGAACATCCAGCTTATGACTCGGCTGGGTTCGGAGAGGACGGGGCTCTGCTTGCTCTGCTGCTGTTGGTTTAGGGGCGTCAGCTTTTGGAACGGTGGAAGGGGCAGTACTGGGAGCGGACATCACTGGCTGTGAGTCCTTCGGCGATTTCGCTGAAACATTGGCATCTGTCTGCTCAGCCGTTGATGGGCTGTGTAATGCAGCAGCTGCTCGGAGTTGTTTCAGCTCTTTCTCCGCCTCCACTGAACGAAGCTTGAACAGTTCGAACTGTTTTTTAAGTTCTTGAAGTTCTGCACTCTCTGCCTGTAGACTTGAATACAGGTTGGTGTCATCATCATCATACAACGACTGTAACCTGCGAGATTTTCGCTTGGCAGGCATGTTGGCTGCTGATATTGACAAGCAGAAAGTCAGAGTCTAAAGCTGGGAGATCCGTTCAGTGGAGGGGTACATGAAGTGACTTAATTAAAAGTCATGGTATAGTTCGATGGTGTGTGTAAGTTCGTATCCCACCGCTTGCCACCAGTGTAACGTCTCTCTGGGTTGAGAGACATTATCAAATAAAGAGTCAGATACAAATATCTTACACACACACACTAGTACTTTATTCGGGATTATTTACATCTCAGGTCAATAGAGGGCGCACTATATACAATGTAAAGTTAATGCGTACATGTGTACATGTCAGGAACTCTGTCGGGGTCAGAGCCCAGAGCAACAATCTAATGCATCATATGCGGGAGCTCTGTGTAGGTCAGAGCTCAGCTCAGGAATCTACTGGGGAAGAGCCCAGTACAACAATGACCAGAACTGCCATTTCTGCGCGCTTTATATAGACTTTTGGGGGCGCGTCTTAGCCAATGGGAGCATTGGATTCTAGTAGTTATGAATAATGCATCCGTGTACAAAGGCATGGGGAAAGTTCTCTATGGGAGATTTGTACACGACTGACTTAGACATTCTAGTGGGAGAAAGTCCGAGAGCAGTGGTTAGCGGGCGAAGTAGGATCACTCGCGGGAGCCTTACGGGGAACTGATCCTCAAGGAAAAGGAAAAGGGAATAACTTCTCGGTACATAGGTTTGTGTACAAGACTTAGTCTCTAGACTAGGTAAGAATCTACACACATATGCTATGGAGTAAAACTATGAGATGAAGGACGTAACCTGACCTCCAGCTACCGTAGGTCTCGGCCAGTGGGTTAGCGGGACACACTCGCTGGGGTGTACGGGGTCACTAAGGGGTGAATACACGGGTAGGTTTTAGCGAGCCACATTCGCTAAATGCTTGGGGTCAATGTGGGTCGGATGCGAGGTAAGGTGTGTGAGGGGAATTCGCATCGACTCCGGGGAAAGGTGGAGGGAAAATGGCCAAGTCCTAAGTACATGTCCCATGGCGGTACATGTTCAATAGCAGTGAGTGCTACACGCATTGCGCGCTATACAATAGCGTACTGTACAATGTGCTGCACACTTGTGCGTGTGTCTAAGACTTCGTGGTAAGCTTCGCGCTGTGTGAGGGCACACAGGATCGCTGCAAGCATTACGCTGTGCACGGAGTGGAATGGATTGGTGGGGAAAGAAGTAAACTACGCAATTTGCGGGAACGCAACAATATTTTTGTGTCGAAATGGAAGATTTAGTCAAAGAAACTCCCTTAATGGATCCTCAGACGATATTCCAATATGTCTTTATATTCTTCTGGGTCATGTATGTATGGGAGTCCTATCTTTCTTATCGACAGGTAAGATTTTGAGAAACCTTTGTCATGTTTGTCACTTTTCAGGTTGTTACTGTTAGTAGATCAAGGCAAGAGCGCCCTCACAGGACATGTTTTGTTTATGTCAAGTTATTTGGCCGGCACCTGTTTCCATCTAAGTTCTAGTATTAAATCAAATGTTATTTTCACAGAGGCTTTCTCAGATTGGCTGATATTTAAATGTGATCATGGTGATGTTCGACATGTCCTAATTCTATTCAATTTTAATTTTTCAGTATATTTTTCCCACAGGGGCTAGGTCATAATTGGTCCCAGAATAAGGAGACATTGGGGTATGTCAATGTATGTGGTTCCCTAGTCCGAAAATTTGGGACTCTCAATACTGTGTATGAGCAGATGAGAGTCCCAAAACTTAAGGTATCCATATTGTGCAAAAGTTTGTGCTGCATAATAAAACCAGTGTGAATCAAATGTGCAAGCTTCTTACTGAACTACAGTTTCTTCAATAATCCCCGAAACTTCTGCCCTGCAAAGTTGCTGTTGTGAGCATTGCATCACCAAAAATTCAGCGTTTAATTCTAATTTTCGTTATCGAAATCCAAACGCGAAACATCACGTTGATGTGTACTGCAATGCATTGTGCAAAAAGACTCCTCAGCTAAAACATTTTCATCGTGTAGATAAAACAGCGCCCTCTTGTTGATCTGAGTGAATGCAGAATGTTTCATTTTTTATCAGAGGGCGCTATGTTCATTTGGCCATCGATTAAAAAACAAGTAAGCTGCAAGGCTCTTCCTACACCTACCCAGAATACCTTGGGAATCACACCACCATTTCTAAAGCATGGAGAATGACGTGGATGGTTTTTGAACTGTCAAAAACTTGCCTTAAAATTGGATTTAAGGTCTCAAATTTTGCAGGTGACATGCTTGCAACTTAAGCATTTTGATGTATGTGTTGTGTGGGCATTAATTAGCCAAATGGTGAGTAAAAAAACGTCAGTAGTAATTTTGCACGTTTTTATGCACTCACGGTCCCAGTCTGGTGGTTCCCATGATGGGGCTTTGTAATAAAGTCGACAAGTGCACAATTAGCATAATCCTTTCTTTGGTAATCCTTACTTTTAGGACCCCGTTCCTATATAGGAAGGGAAAGACTCACCAAAACAGTTGACTAAATGACACTCAAAATTGACATTCTAATACTTCTTGGCACATCTAAACAATTGGCAATGACACCTTCTTGAATATCAGCAGGTTTAATTTTGTGGAAAGAGGGCAGGGCTTTGATTTATGAGGGAAATTCAGGGGTAAAAGACGACGATGACAACCAGAAAACAGACTCAAAAACCAAGATGGCAAACGTGAAAGCTCGATTCGATGAAAGCTCGATGCTGATTGGCTGATAAAAAAATAAACATCTTATTTATTTTTAGTCTGCTTAGCCAAGAACTTGATGGCCAAGAACTTGAACCAAAAGATTCAGGAATAGTCAGAATCTGTTGGTCTGAGAACCAGACTAACTTATTTTGTTTTTAGTCTGGTTCCCAGACCAAAAGATTCAGGAGTAGTCAGAATGTTTTTGGTCTGGGAACCAGACTAATTAATTTTATTAGCAGCCAATCAGCATCGGGCTTTCATTATGTAGGGCTTTCACGAGTGTGAGAACTACAACATGCACGTCTGACTGCGAAAAAAGGTAGGAAAGTCACATTTTCTTCGAATGTGCTTTCAAAACTACAACTAACATGAGTTTATATGAAGAAAAAAGACTGCTTTAGCCTGCAAAAGTCACTTTGGTACTGGAGAGTTATCTGCAAAAGTCAGTTTTGAACAGAACTTGTAAAAAATAGAGGTGTCCTAAAAGTAAGGATTATCCTTTCTTCCTCTGTTTGTTTTGTAGAGGCAAGTCTACCGTAACACTGCGGAGGTACCGGCCCCGCTACGTGACATCCTAGACCATGAGACCTTTGAGAAGTCTCGCCTGTACCAGCTGGACAAGAGCTCCTTCGGTTTCTGGCAAGGGGTCTTTTCGCAGCTTGAATCCTCGGTGAGTATTTTTGTGTAGCTATCCCAAGAGCGCGAGTGGAACGGAATAATGTGAGTCTGTGTCCCATACGCCACTAGGCACTTCTTTTTCCGTCTTCAAGTGGGATAACGAATTTACCTTCAAGCAAACTTAAAACATATTATTCGAGATGCAGTACATATGCTGTGGTTATGTTTCAGCTGTTAATTGTTATGACTTGTGATGGACTTGTGATGACTTGTGATGGCTTGTGATGGACTAGTGATGACTTGTGATGGTCTAGTGATGACTTGGGATGGACTAGTGATGACTTGTGATGGACTAGTGATGCCTTGTGATGGACTAGTGATGACTTGTGATGGACTAGTGATGACTTGTGATGGACTAGTGATGACTTGTGTTGGACTAGTGATGACTTGTGTTGGACTAGTGATGACTTGTGTTGGACTAGTGATGACTTGTGTTGGACTAGTGATGACTTGTGATGGACTAGTAATGACTTGTGATGGCCTAGTGATGACTTGTGATGGACTAGTGATGATTAGTGATGACTTGTGATGGACTAGTAACGACTTGTGATGGACTAGTGATGACTTGTGATGGACTGGTGATGACTTGTGTTGGACTAGTGATGACTTGTGATGACTTGTGATGACTTGTGATGACTTGTGATGGACTAGTGACGACTTGTGATGGACTAGTGATGACTTGTGATGGATGGATCGCAGACATCATGGATTGCAGACAGTACAATATCAATTTTTAATTCTTTTCTATTGTTTTGTTTTTCAGGCTATTCTCCTCTATGGGGGCATCCCATACATGTGGGGAGTAGCAGGACATGCCATAGCGTACTTTGGTTATGGCCCGGAAAACGAGGTACATTTGTATGTATTATCTCAAACCCTACAGAACCCTTCAAAATCCATCAAAAAGTTTTGTAGGATTGTGCAGGATTGAGGAAGGTAGAGCCTAGCTACTATTAATTTACATAGGGCTTGAAGCCCCTTGAAACTTGGTAGTACAGAGAGTGTGCCATTGGTTTCATACACAGTGGAGAATATGTAGGAGTTAGGAAGACAGAGCCCAGTTACTAGTTCTTTTCATAGGGCTTCATGCTACTTCAAACTTGGTTGGTACAAAGAGCTTGGCTTAATAAATGCACCATTTGATATTTCCACATAGATCATTCAGTCCCTGATGTTCATGCTGCTAGCCTCCGTTTACAGCACCATCGTCGGCCTGCCATGGACCGTCTATGGCACGTTCGTCCTGGAGGAGAAACACGGCTTCAACAAACAGGTAAACATTTAGGGATAGCTTCAATATTGACTGTTTGCGAGGTCAGCGAAGTTCGCGAACTAAATTTGATACTTAGTTACGAGTAAACATCGAGCTCTGCAGGTGCATTTGCATCGCATGACAATGCGCCTTTGTTATGCTAAAACTATGCTAATATGCTGCAGCTGCTGAGTTCGCGAAGTGCGCGAACCTATCGTACGTGGAGTTCCCGTCAGCTACCGGTCAGTGCTCCGGTAATATTCAGGCTTTGTTGCGTCCGCGGTATTTGTTAAGCCAGGAGCAAGGGGTTGTGTTCCCGAATATTTTTTGATAGGTGGCAAATTTGGCTTATCTAGCTCCCAGACCTATGTTCTTGAAACTCAATGGTTCTTGAGTCTGGAGTACTGACTGGTAACACATAGTGACCGATAATAACACACACGCTAATAAAAAGGTATGTCATCATCTTGGCTGACCATGACGTTATGCCGCGCTGCCCTCTACCAATGTCTCAAAGTGCTTAGCAGTTATATTGCCCTGTTCATCAAACCACGAGACCAGTTTTCTGCAGCAGCCTGAGATCAGCACAAACTGGAGAGAGGCAGTTATTGTAAAGTGCCTTGCCCAAGAATACAAACACCACGTTCCTGTGACTTATCGTCAGGTTTTTTGCATTTGATACAGACAGCAGGGTTCTTCATCAAGGACCAGATCAAGATGTTTCTGGTGACCCAAGCTCTGATGGCCCCCATTGCATCCGGACTGCTCTACATCATACAGATGGGTGGACAGTACTTCTTCATCTATGCCTGGGCATTTGCATTCGCCGTCTCTTTGGTAGGTCAAGTCCTTGGTACTCATATTTTTTGTTTGCTGGAATGACCCTGTACATATCTGTCGAGATATATTTTTCTTCAGGGAACACTAAAATTGACATTCATTAGTGCTGTGTATATTAAAGACAGTTGCGAGAACGTTTTAAAAATAAATTGTGGTAAAGTATCCTACTTAGGAACACAAAGAGTATGATGTGTGAGTTCAAGTCTCAATGATATTCTGTATTGTGTGAACAGGGGACCACCAGAATTTATGCTGTACTACTCTGTTTTCATCGCTTACATGAACTTTTATAAACAGATTGCAATAGAGTGTCTTGCCTAGGAACACAAGGATTATTCATGTCTGGTTTCCTGTATTACGTCCACAGATTATGATCACCATCTACGCCGACTACATCGCCCCACTCTTTGACACCTTCACCCCTCTGCCCGAGGGAGAACTAAGGACAAAGATTGAGGGACTCGCCAAGAGTATTTCCTTCCCTCTCTACAAGCTCTACGTTGTTGAAGGTTGGTCAACGTTTTGTTTCACACAAGAGGCAGTAACAATTAGCCGACTCTTGTAAAAAGCTGTTACAAAACACAGAATTGATCAAACACTGAAGCGAACATTTCCTGTTGATTTTCTGTAGGATCTAAGAGGTCCTCTCATAGCAACGCCTATTTCTACGGCTTCTTCAAGAACAAACGCATCGTTCTGTTTGACACGCTGCTGGAGGATTACAAGCCAGCCAGCAAAGAAGAGGTAGGAGGGGATGGGGAGAGGCGGGGCATGGAGAGGGGTGGGGTGGGGGGTGGGAGGGGGATTGAGATACCTATGTTCTTTCTAGCTTTTGTGGAAAGATGCTTTTTACCTGAAGTGCCGTGGCCTTGTGGTCCAGAGCATCAAACTCAAGATCTTTGGGTAATTCCGCAGGTTGAAGGTTGAAATCCAGCCTAAAGGGTTGTGGTGCCTGAGTCCTTAGGCAAGGCACTTTACATTCATTGCTTCTCCCCATCTAGGGGTAAATTGGGTACCTGTGAGGAGAGAGTTGGTTTCTGTATATGATTTTAGCTTCTTTGTGCCGAAATGGCAGATTCAAGCTATATACTTCGCAGGGAGCTGAGATTGTCTTTGGAATGTTTCATCTGCCCAATGAGCAGGTTGAGTAATGATACACCAGTACTGGTGGATATATGTGCATTTTGTAAGTTTGCATCATTATTCCTCTTTTATTCTTCTTCAGGATAAACCCAAGGAGAAAAGCGAATCCTCCGACGAGAGTCCGGTGCCAGACCAAGGAGAGGAGACCGGACCAAAGGAGGGCGTGGCAGACGAGCCAGCAAAGGAGGGAGAAAAGAAGAAGACTGGTTGCAATGACCAGGAGGTGCTAGCTGTGCTGGCTCATGAGCTGGGTCACTGGAAGCTGAGCCACAACCTCAAAAATCTTGTCATCAGTCAGGTAATATAGACTTAACACAGCATGCTGCCGCTGTACATTCATGGAGGCTCCCTTCAATTTGGAATGCAGTTTGCAGACTATGGGCTGCTGCCTTACTGCTGCCAGCTGCTGGGCTGCTGCCCCACTGCTGGCTGCTTCCCCGTTGCTGGCTGCTGCCCCTTGCTGCTGGCTGCTGCCCCACTGCTGGCTGCTGCCCCACTGCTGGATGCTTCCCTGCTGCTGGCTGCTGCCCCACTGCCCGCTGCCGGCTGCTGCCCCACTGCTGGCTGCTTCCTTGTTGCTGGATGTTTCCCCGCTGCTGGCTGCTGCCCCACTGCCCGCTGCTGCCGTGCTGCCCCACTGCCAACTGCTTCCCTCTTACTCGATGCTTTTAGACTACTAGCTGCTGCCCCACTGCCGGCTGCTGCCCTGTTGCTGTTGCTGGATGCTTCCACACTGCTGGCTGCTGCCCTCTGCTGCCCCCTGCTGCCCCCACCCCTCCCCCTTTCAGATGCTCCCTGCTGCATGTCTCTGCAGGCAACTGCTGTGCTGCTAGCTGCTGCCCCATTGCCAGCTGCTTCCCTGCTGCCCCATTGCCAGCTTGCTTCCCTGCTGCCCCACTGCTGGCTGCTTCCCTGTTGCTGGCTTCTGCTGCACTGCTGGCTGCTGCCCCACTGCCTACTACTGCCCCCTGCCCCTGGCCAGATGCTCCCCCGCTGCATGCAGGCAACTGTCCTGCTGCCAGCTGCTGCCCCTTTGCCGGCTGCTTCCCTGCTGCGCCGCTGCCAGCTGCCGACTGTTGCCCCCATGTGGCTGATATTGGTGCACTGTGAAGCACATTCTGCTCTTGTTGATCTTGTTTCCTGTGTCATTATAGGTGAACTTGTTCCTGTGCCTGTTTCTCTTCGCCCTCCTGATCGAGAGAAAGGAACTGTTTGAGGCGTTTGGTTTCTACGACGTCCAACCCACTCTCATAGGCCTCGTCATCATCTTTCAGTTTGTTTTCTCGCCATACAACGAGGTGCGTCCAGAATGATTGAAAATAAATCTTCCATTATTTGTTTATCCTTTTCCAACCTGATTAATGCCATTCCGAGCCAAAATGTCATCCAGTAACTGAAATTAAGCCTTGGTCTGTGGTTTCCACTTTGAGAATTCAAAGAACTTTGTTTTTGTTTTCCCACAGGTGCTTTCGTTCTGCATGACGGTGCTGTGTCGCCGGTTTGAGTTCCAGGCCGACGCTTTCGCCAAGTCGCTGCGCCGCGCCACGGAGCTGCGGTCGGCGCTGATCAAGCTACACAAGGACAATCTGGGCTTCCCATTGGCCGATTGGCTTTACTCCACCTGGCACTACTCCCACCCTCCCCTCCTCGAGAGACTCGCTGCCCTCGGGGAGAAATTGGACTGAAATCGATGGTCTTCTTTTGGGTTGTGGACTGAGCACCTCTACGTACACCTGTAAGCACAGACAATTTTCTGAGCTTGTTGTTTTTTAAATGTGCCATTCAAAACTAAGAACAAAACAAACCACTGTACTGCTGTTTAAAAGATTAAATATTCTGCGTTAACCTAACTCCCTAGCATCTTTTACTGGGAACTGGACCAATTCCATCAAAATCCATCAATCAGTGTGCGTCTAATACAAAACTGTACCTGACATAATGGAATCCACCACTGACGCACTGGTTGACATTCATGGACTCACTACACGTTGCTTTTATCACAATAGCAGTACAGTAAGCTAGGCAAAATCAATCGGATACCACTAGCACTGCTTCAGGTCATTAGGCCTAAGTCTATCATACTCCATCAATATTAAGTCACGCCAGGTCTTCTGGACCAAGTCCCCCAAAATCCACCAAAATGGGGGGGGGGGGATGGATTTTGATGGACTTGCCAGTTGCTACAGCCATTTTGAGATTTGTTGGATGCAAAAAGAGGGCGCTGTTTGCCAACTGATAAAAAGTCTGTTAAGTCTCCAGAGCTACAAATCTTTTACAATGGAAATAGATTGGAAAGACACAAAAAATTACCATTTATCCTGGGGGAAAAAGTAGACATTTCTAGGCAATTCTAAACAGTATCCTTTTTTTTTGTCCTGTCGATAGTTATTGTTTTGTCAGAGGCTTATGAACTATGAAAGACAATTTGTTGCCAAAATAACTACATTTCCAAATTTTAATTTAGACCATAGATCTGGCTGGCAAAATGGTCACGGTTTTTTTTTTCTGTGAAATTTTGGGGTTAGGAATGTTACAGTAAGTAAAATTGGCCTGTTTTGTTTTGTAAAAACAAATGCCATATTTTGTTTTACATTTTTTTTTAAACCGTTCATGGTTTTAGTCTGGGCATGAACTCTTGGATATTTTCAGTGTACCAGTTAATTTAGTGTGAATTTCTGGATCTACTCTTGCTATATATTGTCATAATGCTAATGCAAAATAAAGGTATTGTCCGCTAAAGAATTTGTGATGTCACATGTGTGTTTAATTAGCTGTGTCTGGTCGTACCCGTTTCATAAATTCGAAATTCAATGCAACACATTTCTAATAAATGAAACAATACCTTTTTTGCGCTTTTTAATTTTTATTTGAACCATTCATACTATTAGAAATGTTACTACATTTCATCAAGACCTTAAAAGGTGCGTTTACGAGTACAATGTATAATCTCTACCAATTCACACTACAATTGGAAATACACATGTACATGTACGTGTAGTTAACAATGCATTTGCCAATTGTTTTGCCATAAGTGTGCAGTCAATTAAATTCTATTAAACTTCACATTTATTTCCATGCTTCATGAAGAGAAAATATGTATACATAAAAACTTTAGAGAAAAGGGTTAAACAATAAAGCAGTAAATATCAAATTAACAGCAAAATTAAAGAAGCAAATAAGAGCATGGGGCTGTTTTAATAGGCAGAAGCTTGTGGAAAACAGCAGACAAACAACACGGGCCAAACAAACAAACAAAGACATTACAATGGTAAGTTTGCTTCATCATTACAGTGCTGTGAGGAATTAAAAATACACAATGTAGCCAGAATGTATTGTGGAATTAGGCATTTCGCTGGTGTACGAGCACCATTCAGCCCAGCTATATTGAGCAAGGCTACCAGTGATGGGTCACTCCAGGGAAATTGTCCTCAATATATGTTTCTATTGGACTGGCAAGTGCGTTAGGAACATAGGTTGAAGCTAGTAGGGTGCCATCTTGGGAGATTCTTAATCTGTTCAATAAAATATCAAATCTTGATAATGCTTGATCCGAGTTGAAATGGCATGGATTATTTTACAAGCCAACAGGTATGACAGACAACATTCTTTCCAATTTTTTTATTAGCCAATATTTAGTCAATGCTTGTATTGAGAGGCTCACCAATAATGGCTTCACAGATATACATTGTAAGCACAGCAATGGATGGAGACATCAGTGCAAGAGCCATGCGCCATAGTATGTTCAATATGCAATGTACATGCATATGAATTTTTTAATTGTCCGCACTACAACTGGATACAATGCAGTTACAACATACAAATTTACAAGTACATGTACACACTGCACTATTTTCTGTAATTCTGCCATGTTTGTTTAACGAGATGAACTGCAATGTTTATACCTTGTCATTTTAAATCTCATTTATTCATTTGACAATTGGAATATCTACTGTTTCTGGGTGAAAAAAAATATAGGGCTGTAAACTAGCTAACAGTGAACTTTAGTTTTAAAATTTAGTCTCACACTTACAAGTCTTACAATGATAATTGAATGTACATGTACATACCTTTAGAACTAAACATTTCGATCTTTCTTGCTGATCAGTAAACTTTATCACTAAATATGAAAGTATTACATATTGATAGAAAACAAAAACAAAATTCAACAAAACCATAAATCAATTTCCCATTCAAAAAAAAAACTATTCAAACCCAACATTCCAACCATGTTAACATATATGCTGCAATAGAAGAAATAATAAACCCCAAAACAAAACTAACACCAATTAAAATCCTGCTGTGTAATTTTTGCAGGATATTTTGTAACAATTTTGTGAATAACGCAATTTACATTGATTGCTTTTAATACATTAACGTTAGGCATATGTACCGGTACATGTATATCTGCATGCGTGTTCAAACTTGGCAATTTCACAATTACTTATCAAACATAACTGCTTCAACTTGAAACACCTTTTTAAACTTACAATATTATCACAGTAAAGTATTTTACTATAGAAGTCTAGAAAAAAAGTTGTTATCATCATGCCAACAAATTCTTTCTTCAAGACATTTCTCACTACTGCAGACCCGCTGCGGTCAACTGGCATAATTTAAACAACTGAATAAACACCGACTTCTCATTGAATATGAATCCAATATCCAGGTGTGTTCTATGTCACAGCACTTGTGTTACTATTTAGAGTATTACATAATTTTTTTTTCTCCTGAGTGTTTAATTTCATTTCAGATTTGTGATTTTTTTTTCCATTACAGTTATAACACAGAGTATTACCTGTTAATCATAACAAAATGTACAAAAAGAAGTGAGTAAAGCAATTTTAACTAACATATTCCATTCAATTATATTACATTTATTTCCATACTGAAACAATAACATAACAGAAAGCAAAATACAATATTGTAAAGGCACAATCCTAATAAGCTAACATAAACAGGTATAAGAGAAAAAAAGTGATTATAGAAGCCATTGTAACTAACAAAACATATATATAAGAAAAAAAGAAGTGTCGTCATTAAAAAATGTTTTTAATTTTGTATCAAATACCATGGACGTCGCCAGGATTTTTTCTAGAGGGGGGCAAAACATAATTTTTCCAAAAAAATACTTGTATTTCTCAACAAATTCTCGATTTATCAGTTTTAGAGGGGGGCAGGGACATTTTGCCCCCCCCCCCCCCACTCATTAAGTTTACACCACTATGATTTCACGCCTCTTTATCTTCTCTTTTGTTTTCTTTTGTTTTCTTCTTTTTTTTCTCTTTTTTCTTTTTTTCCGGGGGGGGGGGGGAGAAGCCCCCCCCCCACAATGCCCATGTCAATTACATTATAAACACAACATTCTGTATAAACGATTACCAATTGATGACTAATATGAAATATTTGAAAACAAGTGCATTGTATAACATGAACTCTTAGCTAAAACAAAATTCAACAAAAAGTGGCAATCATCAAAAATGAAATCCACACCAAACAATAACGTATGTACATGTAATTCTACCAAATCGGTTGTTTGCTGTCTTTTGTGGAATCTTTAGAGATAACGAAGATTACTCTATCATTGTACATATTTTCATAGTTTCACACAGTACATGTAGGTAGTTTACACAAAATATGGAGAAAGGTACAAATAAGGCCGGCCACCCGCCCCCCCCCCCCAACATGTATTCTTCAATGGTTGACTTGACTAGGTTTTGAATTTGCCAGCAAGCTACCTAATCATATAGGCTCTGTGCACAAGTACCCCTCAACGGTAAGAAAGGGAGAGTTAGGGGAGACCACTGAGAGAGACATTGGAACGCATTGCCGACGCGACGCCCGATGTTTGCGCAAAGACGCTACAGATTTGTGCACATTCAGAATAAACTTAGTCGAGCGTACTTTTGCGTGAACCAGTATGCAGTGTGTTCCTCCCAGGAACAGAGCGCCCTCTATTGTCCATGCACGGAGTCCATGCTGAACTCTTGTGGGATTAGTCTTAGTTCAAGATGTTTGCACTTTGAGCAATCGCCCATCATTCTGAACCAAGACTACAGCAGAATCAATTTCATGGAACTTCTGAGCAGAAATTTAGTGCTAAGCTACGTTTACATGCTAAGCATCGTTAAAGGTACATCATTTGTTTTTGTGCATTTTTTTTGTTCGAAGCAGCAACAATGCTCAAAATCTTAAGGAAGGTGCATGTATCATGTTGAAATTTTAGCTCAGTTGCATTTTGAGACAACAGAAAATATTATATTCACGTTATATTTTTGGGATCTTAAAACTGGATTCCATTGCTAACAAAAAAGTGTGCCCCTGTTTGAAAATCACCTTAAATGATCATTTTCTTTCGATGGTAACCAATTCTGGTAGAATAAATTCACACTTTTTTGGGGACCGATCACATCTTCACTTTGAGTGAGCTGTTTCTCTGTAAGTTGGCATTTTTTCTGGGTAATTACCGTAGCAATGTTCTTTCCCTGCCTTTCATAGGGGTGTGCATCGGGAACGGGTTACCCGAATACCCGACCGCAGATGTCAGGAACTGGGATCGGGTACCCATAACCAACTTGACAAATTACTTAGTAATTTCTCAGAAAATGAAAATAGGTTGTGACAGCTATTAATTTGTGGTGGAGAGTTGCAGTTTACACCTTAAAGCTGTAAAACCCTTTCAACAACTTGCGGGATTTAGATTATGGGGTTGGGTTTCTTCTACGGGTACCCGTGTTTTACTTCAATAGATACCCGGTTTCCGTACTATAATCGTAAATGAAAAAAAAAACTACGTAGTTCCATGAAATTGGCAACTGCTCCTTCTAGCTAGAACCCCCAGTTTTAAAGTTCGAATGCCACTGGCTAATAACCCTTACATCTAATTTATAAATGCACATCTCACAGTTTATGTTATGCACTAGCTAGCATACTGGAATCACGCGCAACGTAAGGATTAATGGGTACATAAAGGAACAAGACTGAAAAAAATCCTCAACAACAACAAGTTCCCTCAAAAAGCCTACACATAAACACAAAATTTTTAGGGCTGTCCATTTCCGAATAAATTAGTATTGAGATATTTGAAACTGTGTTTTGACTGAATATTTCGGATGTTCAAAATTTGGCCGTCAAGCTTACGTGTGCCAGTTGCAACTGCATGCCCCTCCTGTCAAAATTCGCATGCAAAGCGCGCTGGTTAAAATTTACGCTTGGCAATTGATGTTATGGGACGCAGAAGTGTTTTGCAGCAAGTATTTTTTAATTTGTCAAGGGCTTTTACCCTGGCTAAAAGGATGGACAATGAACCGCCATCAACAAAAAAAAGTTACTGTTGACAAAAAGTGGCATATCTGACAATAAAGTGCAGTGACTTTACAATTACAGTAACATCACAGATGTGCGTGTACATGGGTAGTTTTCTATCTTTTGAATCTTTGAACCGGCAAAAAGCTATTTGAATATTCCATCGATGATCGAATATTCAAATTTTTGGGACAGCCCTACAAATGTTGTTTATGAAGTTAGGGATAATAAAAAAAGTATTACTTGCAAATGCCCTACCCCAGATTTTTTAAATATTTTTTTTGGGGGGGGGGGGCGGGAGTGGGGCGGCCCTTTTTTTTATTCCCTACAAAATTGTACAACCAACACTACAAGATATCAACAAAGACCTTGTTTCTTCCAACCTGCTCATATTCTTAAAATGCTTGCCTTGATATCCTAGCCGTATTATACTTGTATTATTGTACAGTTTTAACTTTACAAGCTGATTTGCCTTTCCGTAAAAGCTCTACGTTAGGGTATGGAGCTTGCCCAAAAAGTGGTGCTGTGACGCGGCTTTTTTTTTTTTTTTACCCGACTTTTTTGCTTCCAATGTCGGCTGATGACTGCAAATGGTGCCCGACTAAACTTAGTTCAAATAGGCCTTTATGGGATTGGGAGTACAGAGAGGCCACATAAAGCTTATTCTCGACCATAACTCATCTAAAAACACGTTAAAAATGTGCAGCAGCAGGATTCCAGTCAAACCAGTGAGTTTGGCGGTTTTGAGACATCATCTTTCATTGAAAAAAACTTTTTCATTTTGCCAACGCGCATGGCTACAGCGACGCGCGCGCATACCAGAAACCGGAGACTTTTTTTTTTGGCCTTACATTGAGAACTTACCTGCATTGTTTCTAGTGGGCATCGTATTCCCAGTTGTATATTTTGCTGAGCCAATTTTCCCAGTAGATGTCAAATCTTACATCAGTTGAAAAAAAAGTTTTTGGTCTGGCATCATGATCGGCTCATTAGGACTTGAAGACTTTGACGACGTTGGTGATGGTCTGTCGGCATATCGGGCAATAGCGGAGTGAGTTTGCGCACATATCGCACACTACGAGGTGCGTGCACGGCATGAGAACCGTGTTGGCATCATTGTCCATGCAAACTTTGCACAGCTTCTCGTCGCGAAGTCGCTCAATCTCCCGCTCAATCTCTTCGGCTGAAAAGTCAAAATAAAGAGGGAACGAATAAAAATTGTGGAAACTGCAAAGAAGGTGTATCATAGATATCACGGCTATACTAGAATGCACAAAGGGCGTAGTTGTGCGACAATGTTGTGGGGACTTCTGCTGTCCCCATAGCTTCTTCAGTCCCCACAGTACCATGGGAACACTCATGGGTAGTCACCACACCACAGAAAACGGTCTTTGAACCTAGGTTACGTGCTTAGTCTATGGGAGAGTGTTATAATTACAGGGACAAAGGGAAACACAAAGCATTGTCCTCAGAGGTATAGAAATCCAAAACTGAGTGTATGTGTGTCTGTGTACAGGCAGTGCATATTACATGGACCTGTGAACAAAAGATGTCCACACAGTGCAGGTAGTGAAGAAGTTGTGTGGACTTGCCCACGTCCACACAAGGTTCCCCGTCTCAGAAAAACACTTTTAGAGGCATTTGTGGGTGAGAGTTATCAGTCGCACAATAAAGAGGAACTCTCAAGAAAATCATGATCAAAAATATGGGTTCAAAGAGTGTTCATCTCAGTGAGTAAGAGGACTTTTCCCCCGAATTTTCTTTACTACATGAAAACACAGGAATGTCCACACAACGTATGTCAGGTAGACATGTTGATCAGAGAGTTTAACTTTGTAAAGTGCAATCCAAAGACGTACGTGATTGTTGATGCTGCCATTCTGTCGGTTCTACTCTAGTCGGTCCAACCGTCGCAGTGGCCTGATGCTCACCAACTCTCATCCCTTCAAGCTTTTGTGTCAGCACGCCAAGTTCATCCTCTCCTCTCCCAGCATCCTTCCTCCGTTTCTCGGGCACCTGTGCAATGAATTGCTCCGCCCCACGCTTGGCTCCGCCCCTGAACTCTTCCACCTCTTCTTCTTCAACGTCTTCTTCCCATTTTCCAGCTTCTCGTAATTCCTCGGCCTGCCAAACGGCTTCCAAAAGATCGTTGGTGTTTTCGAACGCCTTCCCTGCTGTCCGGAGTTGCCGGCGGACGACTTGCTTGACCAAGTCGGCGTCATAGCCCTTTTCCAAGACACATTTGGTCAACCGACTATTCATTGCTTCGTCTGTTTGAACGCAAGACAAAAAAAACAACCTCTCAACTTGAATATTGGTGTGCGAATAAAAACAGATTTGTGAATGATTTCAACCATTTCTGGGTTTATTCATTGTTCTTTGCCTGTTACTAGTGACCTTAAATACTGTTTACTTTCTGATCATCTTGTGATGGATTTAAGATGGACTTGTGATTTGACTTCTGATAGACTTGTGATCTTACTTATGATTTGCCTTGTGATTGTTTGTGAACCGGAGTTTGATTTAACTTGTTGATTTACCATTTTCTCTGCACAAATTTCTCCTGTGATTAACATTTGATTTGACTTATGATTATCCTTGTGATTGCCTTGTGAATAACTTGTGATGAGTTGTGATTAATAGTGAATGATCTGTGATTGGTAGCAACTGGCTTCTGGTTGCCTTGTGACTGACTTGTGATGAGTTGTGATTGACTGTGAATGACCAGTGACTGGGTTGCGACTGACTTGTGATTGTCTTGTGATTGTCTTGTGATTTGCCTTGTGAAGAGTTTTGATTTGCCTTTTGATGAGTTGTGATTAAATGTGAATGACATGTAATTAGTTGCGACTGGCTTGTGATTGCCTTGTGATTTGCCTTGTGACTGCCTTGTGATTTGCCTAGTGTCTGCCTTGTGATTTGTCTTGTGACTGCCTTGTGATGAGTTGTGATTAATTGTGAATGACCTGTGATTGATTGTGACTGGGGTACACCCGACTTGTGACTGCTTTTTAACTGCTTGTGATTTATTGTGATCGATCGGTCTTGCGTCTTCTTCTTGGACTTTGAGATAGACTACATCTTTGCGATTACCCTGAGCCAACGCTTCGCATCTTACCCAGTGGGTCATCCTTGGCCAATTTCTTGTAGATCACACCGGCCTCGTCTTCAGGAGGTTCTTGGGAGGCGGAGGCTGTGGGGCGTGGGGAGGTGGCTACCTTGGCTGGAGTTGGTGCGGGCGCTGGAGCTGGTGCTGGGGCTGCTGACTGGGCCTGTCATGGAATAACTTGTTAATGCAATCCTTGAAAATGCACCTTTGCGTCCCATTTCACTTCGTTTTCCATTCTCAACGTTTTCTTGCAGTTTTGATTTTTATGTTAATGCAGATATCCATATGCATAAACAGAAGTGTGTTGTCATTTTAGGAAGACATTCTTCAGTTGAGGAGTTTTCTGTTCAAATCGTGAACCCATAATTTGTTCACTGAAAACAATTGTAAGAAAAGTTAGCTCATTGGCTTTCTGTCATGTACTGAAACAACAAATCACCGAAGAATAGAAAATTTACGACAGCAAAATATCCAAAACTCTGGCAACTTTTGGTACTGAAATAGCTGCAACACTTAAAACTTCTATCGGGGTTTAAACCCATGTACCATGCTTGCGCCGTTGGCACACAGTGCTCCACTGTATAATTATAGAACCTTCCATTTTATTCAAATTTCAACATCATTGGGACTTACATTTCTGGCTTGTTTCAACTGCCACGTGTCAACCGGGAAGTTTCGGACAACGTAGCTCACAAATGTCCTTCCCCGCTGTTGGAGCAGCCACTCACAGACTGAGAACCACTTTGCGTGCTCTGTCCAGGGCTCATCGGTGGATTCCCAGTGTTTGAGCCCCCCACCGCAATAGAAGCACTTGGTGCTGTCTCCCTCACCTGCGTCAAAGAACAAGGAAAGTTTAGCCAGAGTGGAATGACTAGAGTCAATGACTCGACTCGAGTCCGACTCAAGTCACAATTTTTGGTGGCTTGACTCGACTCGAGTCCCTAAGGGTAAATGACTGGACGCGACTCGAGTCACTGCAAGCAAATGACTTGACTCAAGTCCCTAATTGGAAGACTCAACTTGACTTAATAAGACTCGAGTGTCAAAAATAAGAGCAAAACTTTGTGAAAAGTATTTACAATGACTTACAGTGCGAAATAAATGTTCACGTCTCTTTGCGAATAAGGAAGGGTACAGCAGTCGCTTGTCATGTACAAACATACGTGCCACAGTCTCCCAAGGGCACACGCACCACGACCCCAGGCTGGACTCGAACCCACAACCTGCAGCTTTACCCGCAGACCGCGAATCCAATGCCCTTAACCACAGGGCCACAGCACTCCACGCACGATTTAGGGCATGGGGTACCTCTGACTAACTGGCCTAAATATTGAAGTTATCTAAAGCTAAGTTTATTCTGTTTCTCACCTGTGTAAAAGAATCCCGCTCGTGCTAGCTGTTGCGGCGTGATCCCCAGGATTCCCGGCCAGCCTTTGTCATAGGTGGCCACTCTTGCATTCTCCCAAGCATAGTCTGGGTACTTGGGCCTGTTCAGGACACGATTTGGCGAAGCCACTTGCTCCCACTGACTCGTCACTTTGGCTGTATGGGGCAGAGCCGCTTCCAACTGCTTTGAGAATTGTTGCAGTGTGTTTTCGTATCCTGATGGCTCCCGGTAGGCTATACTGACTGCGTTGGCCATCTGCAGATCTGTGATTGGCTCGTTTTTGACATCCAGACCCTTGACAAAGGGGCAGCTTGGGAAACGCCGTGCGTGCTCCTGCCGAGGGATGTCCTGAGGTTTCCAGTTCTGGATTTTTCCGTAGCAGGCGAAGCACTGCACTACCGGTATGTCGTCTTTTTCCAGGAAGTAGAAGCCGGCCTTTGCCAGGTCGCGAGGATCCATGGGGTGGTTCCGGGGCCAGCTGCAGTACGACAAGAGCCGCTTGTACTCACTCCGAGAGGTCAGTTGCACTTCAGTTTCGAAGGAATCAATGATGGGTTGCCAAGTTGGATTTCCCTCACTGGACTTCTGGTTCTCATTAAATCTGCCACCCTTCACAGGTTTCCCGGACCCTTTCTTCCCACTTTCAGATTTCTTCGGGGCTTTAAAGAGCTCTGAAACTGTCTCTTTGGCCCGTCTCTTGTGAGTCTGATCGCGGACGAAGGGGCAATTCGGGTAGTGCTTTTTGTGTTCTCCCATCGCAAGGTCACCAAATTCCCATTCTTTGATGATTCCTAAGCAGGCAAAACACTGAACCTGATCGCCAATGCCCAAAAAGAAAAACCCAGCTCTAGCGAGAGCATTAGCTGTGACCGGCGCGCTGTGCGGCCAATTTTTGAAAGTCGCAAGCCGGTTCATCTCTTGTTCCATGTTCAGGGAAGCAAGGGAAGGGGTTTCGTTCTTCACCGGTTTCCCATCGAACACCGTCACTATGTTGTTGGATCCAATGATGCTGACATTTCCAGCATCATCAATGCGAACTTGGTTGGGTCTCGGTATGTGGTCCTTCTTGCCGGCCCCATTGTTGTCCATATTCGACAGCTCAGTAAGTTTGTCGACTGATAACTTGATATCTTCAGCAGATATGGAGCTCAACGTGAGGCTTTTGAGCTGTTGCAATTGTTGCTTTTGATTGCCAAGTCGACGTTGGCAACAGTCAGGTCGTCACACTGCAACATTGTTACTTCTTAAGTTGTAGCAACAGTTGCTTTGGTTGGCCACGTCGAGATTGGTCAGTTTCATCAAACTGCATCATTTTTTCTTCTTTACTGATCGTTTTCAAAACGTTATGAAGTTTTTGAATAAACAGCGTTAACTTTTTATTTTAAGCGGGAGGGGGCGCATGCACATTCTCCCTCTATTTACTAAGGAGGATTGACAAGCTTCGATTTTAAAGTGAAGTTTCCCATTACAGAACTTAGAGAGTTGTACTATTCCAAAGAAAGTAGACATTGACTGTAAGAAATCACAATGGTGAATGAGGGTTATGTTGTGTAATAAAAGAAAACCATCTTATATACAAACAGTTAACTTGTAAATAATCTTCTTTTCAACAATTTCTGGTCCAAGATGTTTAATTAACCCTATAAACCACCCATGCTCACCCGTGCATACATGTAGGCCTTGATTATAGGCCTTCTTGAAATCCTCCGCAATGCTCCAGGAGAATTTCAAGTAGGCCTATAATCACTGCTATGCCGGAGAAGATTGCTGGAGAATTTTGCAGGATTGAGGTTATATATTTTTACATGAAGGCAGTTGGAGGATTTGGGTTTTAAATTATTTAACACACTGTACAGCCACATCAAGTTTCTTGTCATGAATTGTAATTCTATTCTGCAACTGCGCAATTAATTTATTGTGCACGACCTTGCATGGTGACCGATATGTAATGTTTTGTGAAATTGAACTCATCTGCATGATCTGGATGGTTTTAAATGAGTTTGCCCCCAAAAAAGCTTTACCGTTCTCTTGAGGTGTCCATAGCTAGGCCGGTGTAGAGAATGTTTCAACTGCTGTGAACAAAGAGGTAAAATAGAGGTAAAATAGCATGCTTTTTTTTTTAATACAAAATGGCGTCGGTCCATGCAAACAATGGTTTTAACTTAATACGTGGACACTACATTATTAGTACACATGTCCATGTGGACGATAAGCATCTTTAGCAGTCCTCAAACATATGCATAAAGTGAGCAAACAATATGACTGCATAAGAATGGAATATAATTGAAAATAAAAGTCTATTTACCACGGAAAGTACTCGTGCTGTGAAAAAAAGTATTATCGTGCTGCGGCTGCGTAATGATAATGAATGAGGTCCATTACATACTGCACCGCCCTCTATTGACGGGCCGAACTGGGTCAAGCATTTAATTGACAAGTACATATGTGCACAAGCCACTGGTGCATTGCATCTATCATTGCAAGTGAAATAAAACCCACAAAGTAGTACAACATGGAGGGATGACTCTACCAATATGTAGCTGAAGAATGGCGCAAATGGAGTCAAAGATTTGAGTTGTACCTGACGCATGACCACGAGTGGAATCGAAAAGAAAGCTGGCCCCGGTACAGTGTGAATGTATGCTTCATGTCATAGGTGAGGATGCATTGGAGATACAATACATTCACCTTAATTTGCTGCTTTAGCTTGGATACTCTCATGGAAAAGTTTGCAGCACACTTTGAACCACAGAAAAATGCTACACATGAAAGACAACTAGTGTTCAAAACCAGGGCACAACTAACAGTCAAATGAACCTGTGGATCAATTCATAACTGACCTCAGACTGAAAGGTAAATGATGTGAATTTGGGACATTGTGTGACAGTCTCATCAAAGATAGAGTAGTTGTTGGGATTACAAGTGACACAGTGAGAGGAAGACTGCTTCGTGAAAGAGAATTGACACTCATAAAGGCCATTGATATTTGCTATGCAGTTGAAGCTAAGTACATGTAATATAGTAAACAACTAGACAACATGAAACCCAACAGCAGTGACTGTAAGATTTATGTGACACGGCATTAAGATCTCTGCAGTGTCGTTTTACTGAGTGCTCATACCCAAGTGAAGAATACGTACAGGAGACAGCACAGAATATTTGGTGTTGTCCTAAGGAATCGTATTACAATGGGTTCTCATTGGACAGTGGGAGGTGGTCTGATGTGGTCTGATATGTCTGACCATACTATGGACCAACTAACATTGTTACATCTCCCTTTTTACAAATTCAAAACATTTGAATTGAATACATAAGGCCAAAAAAAAAAAGTCTCCGGTTTCTGGTATGCGCGCGCGTCGCCGTAGCCATGCGCGTCGGCAAAATGAAAAAGTTTTTTTTCAATGAAAGATGATGTCTCAAAACCGCCAAACTCACTGTTTTAACTGGAATCCTGCTGCTGCACAATTTTAACGTGATTTTAGATTGGGTTATGGTCGAGAATAAGCTTTATGTGGCCTCTCTAGACTCCCATATATTTGCACTAAGTTTAGTCGGGCACCATTTGCAGTCATCAGCACACATTTGAAGCAAAAAAATCAGGTAAAAAAAAAAAAAGGCCGCGTCACCGCACCACTTTTTGGGTAAGCTCCATACCAGAAACC
This sequence comes from Patiria miniata, assembly GCF_015706575.1. Taxonomy (NCBI): domain Eukaryota; kingdom Metazoa; phylum Echinodermata; class Asteroidea; order Valvatida; family Asterinidae; genus Patiria; species Patiria miniata. The sequence goes on from NW_024037061.1 coordinate 3,316,018, forward strand.
GGAGACTTTTTTTTTTGGCCTAACTTAACTATGCTTTTTTTTAAATTAAATACAATTATAAAAAAGTACGGTATGAAAGGAATTGGCTTGGCTGGCAGGGCCTGAAGCTTCTAAAGTGAACCTCATGGCAGAATTATATGAAAAGCAATGGCCCGGCCTGAGAGTTTTGGGGCGATAGGATGGGGAGTTACTTAGAACACTCCTCCCCGGTGCTGCAAAGGAAGTGGTGCTTGTCACAGCAACTGTGAGCCAAAGCTCAAAGTCAATCTCCCCCCAGGAACGTGCGGGGTTTGCCTCCTGCCTGAGGTGGAACTGCTCATCATAGGCTTGCCAGCTAAGCCCCGGGAATGGTATGGATGCCGTGCGGATGAGCTCCGCATACTTAAAGCTATAGTCCATCATTTGCAGCCAAAAAGTAACTGGCGAATTATTGTTGAAAAACATACTTGGTTGAAAGATAGTAAGTGGACTAAACTCCCTGTGAAATTATTCTTTCTGGCAAGCTGTCATTTTGAAGTAATCAACGAAAGAAGGCCTTTCCAACGGTGCGTCTTAAGACGCACCGTAGGAAAATTTAAATTAGCAGTTCGTTTTGTTATTTGGAGCAGCGCGCGCAAGCGTTGGCACGACGCACAGGCACGCGCGGTTGCTATAATTCGTCGGATCAGTGCGCGACATCGCGTATAGCTGCAATTCAAAACATGATTCAGCAACTTTTGATTTGAAATTGAAATCCTAGAATGCTGTTTTTCTCGGAATAAACAGCTGAAGCTGAGCTGAAACTTCATCAGGTTAGTTGTTCAGTATCCTTCATTAGATTTTGAACACTTTTGTTGCTTTAAACGAACAAAATGCACAAATTACAAATGATGAACTATATCTTTAAGTTTAAGGAGTTCCATACAACGGGACAGTTGCTTAGTTATGTAAATCGACATAAACACATTAAATGCCGATTGCCACACATCAAACGCTTCAATCTTTTTGCACTGCACTCCTTGCTTCTATAGGGAGCGTCTCAAAAGTCAGAACGGTAACGTTCCGTTGGACCCTTCCATTGGACCATTCCAGCGTTCTGTTGGAACAGTCTGTGTGCCCGTCGGAACGGCGAGCGTTCCGTTGGACTGTTCCACCATTCCAGGGGAATGGTCCTTTTCCGCTGGGCACATGCATGTGCCCATCGGAGCATTCCGCTGGGAACGCAAACGGTCCAGTTGGGATATCCGTAATTGAGTATCATGCACCCATCTTAAACTGTTTTCTTTCGTTTGTGATGACGATGAGGTAAGTTGTTGAAATAGATAAGTTAGGCCTAATGTTATAAAGTTGCAATGGAAAAAAGTTAACAGTAATCTGCAGTTCGATTCAATAAAACATGAAACCCAAACAGGGAAAAAAGTTTGCTTCTGTGATACATCTTCAGTAACCGCAAGATTCGCGCGTGACTGCATGGCGTACATGTACGTAGGTATACCATGTAAACAAACACACACGCACACACACACACATACTGAAATTTGTATCACTGTCATGACTGTGGAGGCATTTCTTTGTTCTCGTGTAGTAAAGTTTTCGAGTTTGAAAGTGAAGTTTCAAAATGCTCTTATCTTAACCAGAATTAATTTCCTTGGCTGAAATTAGGACTTAATATCCCTTTTCTAAAACTCTTCCATTTGCGACCGATCAACCCACCTTGGAAATTCCTAGTTTTTGAGTAAAATCCTTGTATTTTGTGAAAACCTTGTGGAGACGTATTCATCTATAGAAATTGCCCTGTGGAGACGTATACAATCTTTTGTTCCCTATTGTGTGCATGTCTCCAGAAGGCACGATGTATCAGATCACAAAGATGCACGATAACCAATGTTGATGAGTACAGTACCACCCTCGCTTGGTTGGAAACCGTCATATCCGCACTTCGGCGAGTATATTTCCTCTAGAAGACCGTTCCGGCTGACTGTTCCGATGGAACATTCCGCCGGGCACATATGCCAGGAAAAGTATGGAACGGTCTGACGGAACGGTCCAACGTAACGGCAGCTGTGTTGCGGAACGCCCGGTGTTCCGCTGGGCACAATGACTGTGCCCAGCGGAATGGTCAGTGTGCCCAGAATGACATTACCCCCTTCAATAGCCAAAGTCATGCTGGCTGCATGCTGTTCATTGGACTTGGCAATGACCGCTGTTGCGGCGTCGTTATACAAGAGCGAAAAATCCACAAAAAAACCTTGACAAATTTTGTCACGCACAGATTGGGGGACATGTAGACAAGCGGGGAGGCAACACTAGGCGCTAAAGTTGGACAACCTGTCAAAGCATTTGATGTGGCAATATTAATCCCGGTACATACCGTTATTTCATTTTACCGTTTTGGATTTCCTCAAACTCAAAAACGGTAAACAATCCATTGACCCTTTTATCGTTTTACCTACAGTTTAGTAAAACGGTCAAACGGTATTAAGACAAATACGGTTTTTCCATTTTATTAGTTTAGTAAAATTCATTACAGCATAGCGATCAATGATTTTTGTTTTACAGTTTTACACACAAATAACCTTGAAAAACAGCAAAACGGTCAGTATTGAATACAGACTTTTTTTTAAATTTCAGTGTCATGGTTTAACAGTCAGTGGTGCATTTTTGGCGGTTGGCAAGGGGGATGGAGGGGGACTATGCCGTACACGAAATACATCGGCATAATTAATGCGTAGTGTGATTCCTGGCGAGACCCTGACTCCCTTCTCATGCAATTCATTAGTTGGTGGGGCTAGTTAAAGAGTTGCAAGCAAAAAGGCCCTCAAAATATGTACTTTTAATGTGACGTCTCATGTCACATGATGAGGTCACCGTGACGTCACTTAATGTTTCATCTATAACACATCCCGACCTAGGTACTTCCAAAGTTTCAACCCCATTGGCCTTCAAAATTTGCACTTTGAATGTGATGTCATATGTCACATGATGACGTCACCGTGACGTCACTTAAATGTTCATCTATAACACATCCCAGTTTAGGTACGGAACATACCGAGTTTCAACCCAATTAGACCTGTAGTTCTGTAGAAATTGGCCTTCAAAAATATGCAATTTTAATATGACGTCATATGTCACGTGATGATGTCATCGTGACGTCACTTGAATGTTCATTTATAACACATCCAGTTTTAGGTACATACAAGGTTTCAACCCAATCAGACCAGTGGTTCTGTAGATATTGGCCTTCAAAAATATGCAATTTTAATATGACGTCACATGTCACGTGATGACGTCATTGTGACGTCACTTCAATTTTCATCTATAACACTTTCCGATTTAGATACATAACAAGTTTCAACCCAATCGGACCTGCAGTTCTGGAGATTTAGGCCTTTAAATTATGTCAAGTGATGACGTAATGATGACGTCACATCAACTTTCATCTAGAACTATAATTTTATTGTAAAGACTTTTAGCCAGAATATACATACATGTACATCATTGAAAGCAAGTTCACATCTTTCACCAATTTTGAATTACAAGGCACTTCCGGTTTCAACCAGATGGAAGGGTCACATGATTTTGCACATAATATCAAAAATAAAAACCCTGGATTTATTCCCGCAATTTTCAAGTTCAGGTCGCTCACGGTTGATTTTATTATTGATTTTCAAATATTAAATCTATTAAACAGCCAAAAAGAAATTGTTTTTTGTGACTTAATACCGTTTGACCGTTTTACAAAACTGTAAAACAGCAAAATGGTCAATGGTTCATTTACTGTTTTTGTTTTTGAGGAAATACGAAACGGTAAAACGAAATAACGGTATGTACCGGGATTAATATTGGCAGGTAAAATATGTGAACTACAATTAATACAGTGGGGCGTTTGCCCAGCGCTAGTGATTGTAGGGGTAGTTGCGGGAAAAGAAATTTGCTGCCGGATAGGCCTCAACTCACCCCAGCCACAAGATTGGAGTAATATTGCTGTGATGAAACCCCGGGCGGGATGGACATCCCCAGGGTCTTGCTTCAAATAGGGCGAGGTACTGAACATGCACTGTCCAAGTTATTTAAGTTCTCTTGAACTTGGGAGACTTTCGGAAGCAGCCCAGCTGCACCGCTGGTCATCATCCCGGTGGAGGTAGGCATGGCTGGCAGACTTAACGCTGATGGCGGCATGATATTCAATGCCGGAGGAGCCGAACTTGCCAGGTACAGGTACTGGTGCGGTCATGGTGTGTGATGCCGCCTTGGAACAAATCCTCGGACCGCCAGCCATGCTGAAATGGGCTGGTGCCTTGGCGAGTGGTTGTAGGGGCGGTGAACTCATGCCACTCAAAAATACCAGTGCCGTAGGAATGAAAATTGTCCCAGGATCCGCAGAGGAAACCGGAAGGGTTTGACATGCACCATTTTTTTCAGGACGCCCTGTAGTAGTATTACCGGTAAACAACCCTGTATGTTACTGTGCTGTGTTAGATCATGGAACAGCTCCATGGTTAGATAAGCATTTCTTGTCTTTTTTCAATAGCCCTATCAGGCCCCGCACTGATAGACTCTGTGCTGAAGTACAGAGTCTACTCCAGTGAGGGGCCATACATGTAAACCATTGTTGACTGGGGCTACATTTGTAGTTTCCAAGTGCCCACTCAAATTCAAAATAGGCCCAATAATTTCACAGTGTTTAATATGAATTAGAAAAATCTCAATACTGATTAACAGTAACTGAAAATGTGCTAAACTAAAGGGAAAAAAATAATTGAGGCCAAAAAAATAATCCTTTCAATTACTTTAAAATGGTTAGGCCTATCAGTTTACTTTGTAGCGTTTCTAGAGACTTGGAGTTGGACTTTGGAGGCAGCTGCAGGTGGCGTGATGTTTATCTAGAACAAAAGTATGTTTTTTTTTCATGGTGTAATCATTTGCAATTGGGTCATTCCACAAAGTTGAGAGACAAAGTGTGACATTGGGGTCAAATTTTCAAATTGCTTACACAAGTTTTGATTATTTGATAGCCCATACATTGTGGTTTAACCATTCATTCAAATTTAAGTCACATGATTCTGGAAAGTTGGTAAATTTGTACACAAACTATATACATGTAATGACTATGGAGAAGTTGTGGATGTAACCGGAAGCCACATCCTGTTACATCCAAACCTTGTTTTGTTCATAATAATACATGTGCTTCAAAATGCTTCAGTAATTTTTAATCTAAAAGTAGCTTAAGAAATTGGCTTTCCAGTCATTCTTATTTTTGCTGTTACATATAATTTAAATATTAAATATTTTTTTGGGGGGGTTGGGTGTGTTTGAAATGTGTTTGAAATTTTTTTCGCTATGGTGGTAGAATTAATACCTTCTATCTTGGTCAAATTAGATTTAAAGTCATGAAGGATGAGATCTATGTTGGCCATTATCAAACTGATCTTTGTCACAGACAGATTTGTATAAACACTGTACATGTATACTGTTTGAGTGTTGACATGGTTGAGGCTTTTTGGCAAAAAGGTGTGGATGATTTTGGACAATGCACTGTGTCAAGGTCTTGGGCTAGACCTTGTGTTAAGCTCAGCTATATAAATTTAGGCATAGATTATACTTGAAATGTCACTGGCTGTGCCTCAACATATTGACAGTGATTGCTGGAGGATTTTGCAGGATTGAGGCAGTGGTCACCCCTCCAAGAACCACATTCAAGAAATAACAGAGTTTGTACGTTAGGATTAAGGCTGCATGGAGTTGTAAATGAAGGCAATTAGAGAATTTTGCAGGATTGAGGATGCATCCTAGCAAATATGCCTTGGCAGTAATAGGTTTCAAATTAAAAAAAAAAATTAAGAAATAGAAAAAATCACAAAATGCTATTGGAGTTGGACTTTGGAGGCAGCTGCAGGTGGCGTGATGTTTATCTAGAACAAAAGTATGTTTTTTTTCATGGTGTAATCATTTGCAATTGGGTCATTCCACAAAGTTGAGAGACAAAGTGTGACATTGGGGTCAAATTTTCAAATTGCTTACACAAGTTTTGATTATTTGATAGCCCATACATTGTGGTTTAACCATTCATTCAAATTTAAGTCACATGATTCTGGAAAGTTGGTAAATTTGTACACAAACTATATACATGTAATGACTATGGAGAAGTTGTGGATGTAACCGGAAGCCACATCCTGTTACATCCAAACCTTGTTTTGTTCATAATAATACATGTGCTTCAAAATGCTTCAAATTCACACCAAACTTGATTTTATCACACATTTTTCAAAATTGTGTGCATATACCTATTACCTAACAAACCAAATACAAAAAGAATTTTGAATTTAGCACGTTGCGTTCGTGATGTGGCTTTAAGGTCCAAAAATTCAAAAATTCATATAAAATCGCACGATGACGTCATCATGACGTCACATCATTTTTTACCTAACACATCCCGGTCTATGTACATTGTACATAACGGTGCCAAGTTCCAACCCAATCAGACTAACAGTTCTGTAGATATAGGACTTCAAAATATGCATGTTTGTGATGACGTCACGTGAACCCTGATGACATAATCATGCTGTCACTCTTCGGGACACGTCTTTGCCATAAGGACAATGCATATGCTTAATTTGAATGATAAGGCCAAAAAAAAAATAATACTTCTGCTTCCGGTTACCCGACCGACCCTACTTTTAGGCTGCGACCCTAAAAATTTAAACAGTGATTAAAAAAAACCCCAATAATAATGATTGAATAAATAAAAATAAAAAACCTGTTGTTTTTTCTGTCTTCACAAAATACCTCTTGACAACACTTTTGCATAAAAAAAATGCTTGTATTTATTTGTTTTCTTACTTACATTCGCTATTTTTTTTTCGAAAGAAACCTCCGTTATTTTTACAAATTCGCTTCGGGATATAACTACATGTACTTCGCATTCGATGTCACGGTGACTATAATCACGTGTGTAAATCTAGCTCAATGTGGCGACGACTGGTTCCCGCCGCGCCGCTCAGGGGCCAATTTAGAAGACATGATGAAAATGCAGTAACTAGTCTGTGAATGGCTATGCGATCGCTAGCGCTAGCATGGCTATGCATTGGGCACGTGCACTGTCAACTGGTTGGATTCGACATCGTAAAAATGCCAAGAAAACACCGATGGAGAAAGAACATTTTTGCAAGTTAATTCACAGAATTGATCTAGCTTGTCTGTGTACATGTATGTATTTTCCGTGTTCAAGAGTTCATTTTGAGATCGCACTACACGTATTTGACGTGATACAATGCAGCGTGTTTCCCGAAATTTTTGACCGTAAAAACGAGGTCTGTTGGCCGCGCCACACATGCACAGTGCATCACACACTTCAAAGTTTTGGCCAGCTTCCCGTCTTGACTAGCGTTGTGCATATGGTGCGAACGACCTGATTTTTCCATTATTTTTTACGAATTACCGAAAGTAAATATATTGACTATAATCTAAGTAGGTTTTATTCACTATTTGTGGCCATTTTGTGTATAGCTTTCGTAGTGCAATGGAAAAAATTCAAGCTACAACTTCGCATATAATACCCCATTCAATCTGCATAAAAAAAAATTGGCCAAATGTTTTTTTTTAAAATTCAGACCGATTGACCCTATTTTTGAAAGGCATGTAATCGGAAGCAGAACTATTTTTTTTCGGCCTTGGACAAAGATAAATGCCATAAGTGGCGTGTACTAAACTTGTGTACAAAGTCTATTGGCAGCATGGAACAAAAAGAAGAAACCCCCAAAAAGCTAGACATGCTAGAGGTTCTATGTCTGTTGGCAACAGAACATAGGGCTTTTTTCGCATTATGCTTATTAGTAATATTGTTTTCATTGTACCAAGTTTGAAATCAATCCGATGAAAGAAAGTGTACAATTTTGGAAGCAGAATAAAATTCAAAATATTAAAAAAATCATTAAAAATCAACCGATGACATCATCGTGATGTCACTTGGGATTTTGCATACCAGTACCATTATCTACCTACCCACCAAGTTTCATGACAATCAGACTTTCCCTAAAAATCGCATTTTTGACGACGTCATGATGGCGTCACACATTATTCAAATTTTTTTTTATATACCTCCTACGTAACAAACCAAATACAAAAAGAATTTTGAATTTAGCATGTTGCGTTTGAGAGATATGGCTTGAAGGTCCAAAAATTCAAAAATTCATATAAAATTGCACGATGACATCATCATGACATCACCTATTTTTTTTTGTGTCTATAACACATCCCGGTCTACCCACATACCAAGTTTCAACCCAATCAGACTAACAGTTCTGTAGATATAGGACTTCAAAATATGCACGTTTGTGATGACGTCACGTGACCCCTGATGACGTTATCATGACGTCACTCTCCGGGACACAACTTTGCCATAAGAACAATGCATGTGCTTAATTTGTATGACGTATGAAAAAGATAAATGCCAAAAGTGGCATGTACTTATATCGTGTCTATGGGATTTATTGAACAAAAAGAAGAAATAAGGGGGGAAAAAAAATCAGAACAAAAACAAAGGATTTTTTCGCAAATTTGCGAAAAAGCCCCCCAAAAAAATCAGAAAAAAAAGAAAGGCTTTTTCGCTGAATTGCGGAAAAGCCAATGACTGAAAAGCCAATTTCATCACTTTTAGATGATAACAAATACTTAAATTGCTCAATCCGTTCAAAGAATATCATCATTTAAACCAGGCATGCAACTGGGAAATCACCAAAAAAGAGGAAATTCAATTTTTTCCCAGACTTTGTACAGTGTTTTTCTATTTTCAATGGCACACATGGGAAGTAAAAAAAGAGGAAATCAGCTGATCCGAGGAAAAGTTGCATGCCTGTTAAACACAATGACCCTTAAATCTGTCTCTCCCAAAAATGCGATTTCAAGAATCGTGGTCACAATTGTCTTCAAACATCACCGGCGATAAACCCTCAGTTTACAAATATGCAACAAAGTCCTTTTGAATGCCTGCCAGTATTATGTGTCATTTTCTTTGTTCCCCACAGTCAATAACACACAACACATTGGGGTTTTTTGGACGAGATAAGTTTACGGGTCAATGTGATTATGGTGGTATTTTTTTGAACGGATTGAGCAATTTCAGTAATTTTTAATCTAAAAGTAGCTTAAGAAATTGGCTTTCCAGTCATTCTTATTTTTGCTGTTACATATAATTTAAATATTAAATATATTTTTGGGGGGTTTGGGTGTGTTTGAAATGTGTTTGAAATTTTTTTCGCTATGGTGGTAGAATTAATACCTTCTATCTTGGTCAAATTAGATTTAAAGTCATGAAGGATGAGATCTATGTTGGCCATTATCAAACTGATCTTTGTCACAGACAGATTTGTATAAACACTGTACATGTATACTTTTTGAGTGTTGACATGGTTGAGGCTTTTTGGCAAAAAGGTGTGGATGATTTTGGACAATGCACTGTGTCAAGGTCTTGGGCTAGACCTTGTGTTAAGCTCAGCTATATAAATTTAGGCATAGATTATACTTGAAATGTCACTGGCTGTGCCTCAACATATTGACAGTGATTGCTGGAGGATTTTGCAGGATTGAGGCAGTGGTCACCCCTCCAAGAACCACATTCAAGAAATAACAGAGTTTGTACGTTAGGATTAAGGCTGCATGGAGTTGTAAATGAAGGCAATTAGAGGATTTTGCAGGATTGAGGATGCATCCTAGCAAATATGCCTTGGCAGTAATAGGTTTCAAATTAAAAAAAAAAAATTAAGAAATAGAAAAAATCACAAAATGCTATTCATGTTTGTCTGGTAGTTGTACGGTACCTCGAGTTTAGTTACTCTCTTTGTCGGCTTCCTCAGTGCCATGCGGAAATCAGCCTCCAGCGACAAGTCCTGGTCTGATTCCAAACTCAGCGACTGGGCGGCCAGTACGTAGCCCAGGTCCCCAGACATCGTACCAAAGCCGATGAAGCCCGACACCCCTGCAGTGGCCCCAGCGCCCTCTCTGGCCAGAAGCTCTGCAGCACGGTCGTTGCTGGATGGTTACAGTTATAAGAACAACAGAACAGACAAAAAATTGATAGTCAACAGAAATCCTTACGGAGAGAATTCCATACTGGGCCACCACTCCTGACCTCCAGAGACCTGCATAAAGTCTATGGACAAAGAATTCTGGCACTCCTTAAATAGGCCTAGTGATTCTTCATCAGATTTACAACTTTCGGTACTTCTCAGGTCATATCATGAGTGGTGGACAGTATGGAATTCTTTCCATCTTTAACATGTTTAAGACTAGCTGGTATGAACAAAGCCCTGAGATGCAGGCCAGATTTTTTCTCCCAGAGAATAGTCAACACCTACTGACCTACAACGATCTACCAAGTTATGTTGTGAATGCCAAGACTACAATTTTTTCTTTCAAACATGAGCTCGACGAATACTGGAAGAGATATGGGGTCATAAAGGCTTATGAAGCCTAATACTTATTCCCATTTAATCATAAGTGTAAGTGATCGAGCCGGCCACGCGCTACATGACTGACAGTTAACATGTCGACCTGCAAGTCTCACTTTACCGGCATGCATTGTGAAGCCACTTTTTTTTTCATCTCAATGAAGCCTTAAAGGGAATATACATAATTTGCTTTTGCTGTAATTTTCAGCAATGGATGGAATTGGGGAGTTGGAAATATATAGCAAATATAGTTACACTGACTTTTTTGAGGTTTGGGTAAAAACCAAGAAAAACAATTGTTTACCTGTAGTCTGGTTCCCTGACTCCATTTAAGAAGAAACAGAGCAGTTTACATACATTGGGGAATTGTAAGGTCAGGGAACCAGTCTAGCTGGCTTGTACCCATCCATAGGTGTGTAATCGATTGCAAACAAGTGCGATGGTCAACTGGGGCCAGTATTTGAAAAAAAACCCAGTTTTTTCCAATGCTGATCGGCCGATCAGCATTGGAAATTGATACAAAAATACCACTTTTCTTGAAAATGACAGTATACCAGGTGCCATGATTTTACAGGATGCTTTACACTGTCATTCACTAACAGTCCAGCAAGATTTGGTAGTTTTATTTTTTGATGTTTGCAAATGTTGTATTTTCCCTTTCATTCATTGCAAAAATGATGATTATTTATGACTCTGGGACTGAGAAACATTTCCAATTTTGTTAGGAAACACTTACTTATAAAATTTTCTGGACTCTCCATCATCAACCTAGCGAAATCGTCCTTCCGTGACAAAAACTGAACATTACTGGTATCAAGCATTCTTATCTTGAACATGTTGAATCTGCATTTACGCCAAATCTTGCATTTGAACGAAATTCAAGGTAACATCTGGCCCAAGAATTGGCAAGATCTCGATGTCCTGCAACCTCCTCCGATCCTGATTCATGTGATTTACTGGACTCACGTTTCCAATAGCATGAATAGGAAGCAGGAAGTGGAGATGAGGTTGGACTCTCCCCTGCTGACACATGCGCCTTATACCGTCATGACCGTCTTGTTCCGTATGATTCGCTGCTGTTTCCTGTCGCAGCTAAAATAAGACATCATTTTGGACAAGTTTCCAGTCCTTTCCTCTCTCACCGCACGCGGACGCACTGCTCGCCAGACGCGAAGGAAATCTTATTCTTATTTTTCTGAACAAATAACAAGGTCCTACTTTATAAATAAAAGGAATTCCTAAGCAAAAACTGCAAAGTAAATTTACACCTTTTGAACATTTTAGTTCAAGTGCTTAAATTTATTCAATAAAAAATAAATATTAACACAAACGGGTGACCTTTAAATTAATTGAATTCATCAGATAAGAATATTCTTGTCTTTTTTACTTTAAGTTTAACATGTTTAATATCCCAATTTTATTAAAATTAAGTTTAAAAATGCAGTCATAACACCTTTCTTCACCTTTTGTGTCATTTTATTGGCAAACTTTAACAGTTGCTCTTCATGCTCTAGCTTACACCTGCTACTAAAATCAGAAACGAATAAATAAAAAAAATGCCAGGCATGAAAAAGATCCTTGCTGATCTTGTTGGTGAATTAAAGATATATAGTCCATCATTTGTAATTTGTGCATTTTGTTCGTTTGAAGCAACAAAAGTGCTCAAAATCTAAAGAAGGGTACTCGGAGCAACTATAACCTGATGAAGTTTCATCTCAGCTATTCAAGCTGTATATATAATTATTGGGCCTGAATTCAGCGTCCGAGACACGTTCTCAATGAGCCGTTTGCAGCTACGCGATAAACGCACTGATCCGACAAATTACTACAGCAACCGCCCATGCGTGTGCATCGTGCAAATGCTTGCGCACGCTTCGCCGAATAACAAAACGAACTACTAATTTAAATTTCCTACGGTGCGTCTTAAGAAGCACCGTTGGAAAGGCCTTCTTTTGTTGATTACTTCAAAATGACAGCTTGCCAGAAAGAATTATTTCACAGGGAGTACGTTTAGTCCCCTTACTATCTTTCAACCAAGTATGTTTTTCAACAATAATATTACGCCAGTTACTTTTCGGATAGCTGCATGGACTATAGCTTTAAGTTCACCACAAGGACAATCCAGAGGTCTTCTTATGGACAAAAAGGATGCAGAAGCCATCCTCCCCACAGGATCTAGGATGCGACATGAAACAGTCGTCAATCGGTCCAAGCGACAACCATAATTTCATCTGCCCAATGTACATGTACATGCAGGTGGAGTAATGATGCACCGGGTGAGTATACTGGTGGTTATGTGCATTTTGTAAGTACGCATCATTATTCCTCTTACATTCTGCTTTAGGATAAACCCAAGGAGAAAAGAGAATCCTCCGACGAGAGTCCGGAGCCAGACAAAGGAGAGGAGACCGGACCAAAAGAGGGTGTACGTGGCAGACGAGCCAGCAAAGGACTCAAGGAGGGAGAAAAGAAGAAGACTGGTTGCAATGACCAGGAGGTGCTACCGTGCTGGCTCATGAGCTGGGTCACTGGAAACTGAGCCACAACCTCAAAAATCTTGTCATCAGTCAGGTAATATACTGCTGGCTGCTGCCCTGCTGCCCTGCTGCCCTGCTGCTGGCAGTGTTTCCCTGTTGCCAGATGCTTCCCTGCTGCTGTCTGCTGCCTCACTGCTGCCCTGCTGCCCCACTGCTGGCTGCTTCCCTATTGCTGGATGCTTCCGTTGCAAGCTTACTGCTGCCCAGCTGCCGGTTGCTACCCTAGCTGCTGGCTGCTTCCCTGTTGCTGGATGCAACCACACTACTGGCTGCTCCGGCAGCCCCACTGGCGGCTGCTTCCTTTCCCCTTCAGATGCTCCCTGCTGCATGCCTCTGCAGGCAACTGCCCTGCTGCTAGCTGCTGCACCATTGCCGGCTGCTTCCCTGCTGCCCCATTGCCAGCTGCTTCCCTGCTGCCCCCATTGCCAGCTGCTTCCCAGTTGCTGGCTTCTGCTGCACTGCTGGCTGCTGCCCTACTGTGAGCTACTGCCCCACTGCCTGCTAATTCTGCGCCCCACTGCCTGCTTCTGCCCCACTGCCTGCTAATGCCCCCTCCCCTGGCCAGATGCTTCCCCACTGCATGCTTCTACAGGGCAACTGCCGTGCTTCCAGCTGCTGCCCCATTGCCGACTGCTTCCCTGCTGCCCCGCTGCCAGCTTCTGCCAGCTGGTCGCTGTTGCTGGCTTCTGCTGCACTGCTGGCTGCTGCCCCGCTTTCAGCTACTGCCTCACTGCCTGCTACTGCCCCGCCCCTGGCCAGATGCTCTCCCGCTGCATATGCCTCTGCAGGCAACTGCCCTGCTGCCAGCTGCTGCCTCTTTGCCGGCTGCTTCCCTGCTGCCCCATTGCCAGCTGCCTCTCTGCTGCCCCACTGCTGGTTGCTTCCCTGTTGCTGGCTTCTGCCTTACTGCTGGCTGCTGCCCCGCTTATGAGCTACTGCCCCAATGCCTGCTACTGCCCCTGGCCAGATGCTCCCCTGCTGCATGCCTCTGCAGGCAACTGCCCCGCTGCCCGCTTCTGCCAGCTGCCCCGCTGTGGCTGATATTTTGTGCATGGTGAAGCACATTCTGCTCTTGCTGATACCTTTTCCTATGTCATTCCAGGTGAACTTGTTCCTGTGCCTGTTTCTCTTCGGCCTCCTGATCGAGAGAAAGGAACTGTTTGAGGCGTTTGGTTTCTATGATGTCCAACCCACTCTCATAGGCCTCGTCATCATCTTTCAGTTAGTGTTCTCGCCCTACAACGAGGTGCATCCAGAGTTTTTGAAAACAAATCCTCCATTATTTTGTTCCCCTTTCCAACATGATTTATGCCATTTCCAGCCAAAATAATTTATAAGGCTTGGCTTGTAATTTCCGCTAAGAATTCAAAGAATTATGACCTTTTTTTCCACAAGTACTTAATTTCCTTCTGCATGACGGTGCTGTGTCGTCGGTCAGAGTTCCAGGCCGACGCTTTCGCCAAGTCGCTGCGCCGCGCCACGGAGCTGCGGTCGGCGCTGATCAAACTCCACAAGGACAATCTCGGCTTCCCATTGGCCGATTGGCTGTACTCCACCTGGCACTACTCTCACCCTCCCCTCCTAGAGAGGCTCGCTGCCCTGGGAGAGAAATTGGACTGAAATCGATGGTCTTCTTTTGGGTTGTGGACTGAGCACCTCTACGCACACCTGTAAGCACAGACGATTTTCTGAGCTTGTGTTTTTTTAAATGTGCCATTCAAAACTGAAAGAAAAACCCACTGTGCTGTTTAAAAGATTGAATTTTCCTCGTTAACCTAACTCCCTAGCGTCTTGTACTAGAAACTGGACCAATTCCATCGAAATCCATCAATCAGTGTGCGTCTAATACAAAACTGTACATGACATAATGGAATCCACCACTGACGCACTGGTTGACATTCATGGACTCGCTACACATGGCTTTCATCACAATAGCAGTACAGGAAGCTAGGCAAAATCAATCAGATACCCCTAGCACTGCATCAGGCCATTAGGCCCAAGTCTATCATACTCCATCAATATTTAGTCACGCCAGGCCTTCTGGACCAAGTCCCCCAAAATCAACCAAAATTGGGGATGGATTTTGATGGAGTTGGGGTGGTAAGGGTTTAATGACTTGCCAGTTGCTACAGCCATTTTGAGATTTGTTGGAGGCTTACAAACTATAAAAGACAATTTGTTGTCAAAATAACTACATTTCAAAATTATAAGTCAGACCTTAGTAATTTGGCTGGCAAAATGCTCACAGTTTTCCTTTCTTTTTCCTTTGTGAAATTTTGGGGTAATAAAATTGGCCTATTTTGTGTTGAAAATAAAAATGGCGTACATGTATTTTGTTCTACATTTTTTTTAATGTTCATGGTTTTTTTTATCTGGGCATGCCATGAAATCATGGATAATTGTAGTGTACCAGTTAATTTAGTGTGAATTTCTGGATCTAACATTACCCTTGCTGTATACAATGTATTGTCATGATGCTAATATAAAATAAAGGTCCTTGTCCGCTAAAGAATGTGACTCCATATTTGTGTTTACTTAATGAGCTGTTAATTCTGGTAGTACCCTTTTCATGACTTTGAAATGAAATAAACTGTGTACACGCATTCTGCAACACATTTCTAATGAACGAAACACAAAACACATTCTGCATTTTACTTTTTTTTTGAATATTTCTAAACAGTTTTACTGATTGTCTTTAAAAGCTACAGCTACAACGTCAAGCCCTACAAATTTGAAATAGTTTAACACTCATTGATCATGCCAAATTTGTTGCCACAAAAATCACTTCAATCTCCTGTTTATCGAAACCTGTTCTAAGTTGAAATGGCATGAATTACTTTACTAGGTATGTGAAAACATTCTTTTCAAGTTTTTCTATAGCCCAACGGCCCCATGTTTTAGTCGATGCTCAATAGAAAATGAAGTACATGTACATGTATTAGGCTGTGTCAAATTAAATAATGAAAGGTTTGCGGAAACACCATGTGCGAATACTTTCTCAACTAAGAGAATTGTTCTGAAAAGAACCAGAGGTATAAACTTGACGTTCCAGTCAGTATGCTCTGACCGTCTGCAGGAGAGTCCTGAAGACTGTCAGAGCACACTGACCGGGTGGTCGTGTTTATACCTCTAGTTCTTTTCAGAACCATTCTCTTAGTTGAGAAAGTATTCGCACATGGTGTTTCCGCAAACCTTTCATCTCCACCATGCAAAGCCTCAAATCTTACTCGTGTCAAATTAGTTGGCTACCATACATGTAGTTGGCGTGTGTATTCAGACACAACCTAAATACATGTATAATAAAGTCAACATGCAATGTACATAGCATCTATGAACACTTTCAAATGTTTGGCACTGCCTATTTTTAAAACGCACACGGCTACCATTACACATTGCACTATTTGTTGTAAGTCTGCCATACTTGTTAAGCAAGATGAACTGCAATATCACAGAAGCCATTACATGTATTTCATTGTCGATTCATAAATACCTCAGACAGTTTAGCCATTCCTATTGGTCGAGAGCCCGTCACGTGGCCGGTCTTAAACGGATGATAAAGACATGGCTAGCTGGTCTTAAACACTTTTCCAGTGTCGCAATAAAATGTAGACCCCTAAAAATCCAGTGCCTCTGACCGTTTCATTGGTTGAACGTTCACAATCCTCACGTAGGCATGCGCAACACTACCAGCGAGTCAGAATTTTATAGTTCTAAATTCAAAACGCATCGCGCCAGGTGCGTTCTGCGCGACATCGCTCAGAACATGCCACGCGCGCGTCAATCTCCATAAAAGGGCTGTTTACATCTTACTCGCCAGCTGAACACTCCATTATTTTGCTAGAGGGATGTTTCAAAAAGCATGAAGTGAACTTGTTGAACAAATCGGTATTTTTTGAACGAATTATTTGATATTTTTTACCAAAAAGGTATTTATGAATGGGAATAAATATGTGCTCAGTCGGTATTTATCACTCTGTTTAAGACCACTTAGAGTCTGGGTGCTGATAATTACCCTCGCCTCCGGCTCGGGTAATTATCAGTACCCAGACTCTAAGTGGTCTTAAACAGAGTGATAAAAACCTCCAGAGCACACATTTATTCCCTTATTAAAACAGTATGTACCAGTTCTGTGTAAATAAAAATATAGGGGTGTGCACATGTAAAGTAAAAATCAAAATTAGCTTTATGCTCTATATAAATTTCTTTAGATTAAAGCTATAGTCCATCATTTGCAGCTATCCGAAAAGTAAATGACGTAATAATTGTTGAAAAACATACTCGGTTGAAAGATAGTAAGGGGACTAAACTCCCTGTGATTTTATTCTCTCTGGCTTCTTAAGACGCACCGTTGGAAATTTCCGTTACTAGTTCCTTTTTTTTATTTGGCGAAGCGCGCGCAGGCGTTGACATGACGCACATGCGCGTGCAGTTGCTATAATTCGTCGGATAGGTGCGTGACATCGCGTAGCTGCAATCGGCTCAGTGAGAACGTGTCTCGGATGCTGAATTCAGGCCCAATTAAAAACATGATTCAGCCACTTTTGATTTGAAATCGAGATCCTAGAATGCTGTTTTTCTCAAAATGTATAGCTGAAGCTGAGCTGAAACTTCATCAGGTTAGTTGTTCATGTACCCTTCTTTAGATTTTGAGCATTTTTGTTGCTTCAAACGAACAAAATGCACAAACTACAAATGATGGACTATACCTTTAAATAAACTAAACATTATACTAATAATTATCATTCAATATTGAAAGTATTGTTACAAAGCAAAACAAATGTCCATGAAACCATAAAACCAATTTCCTCTTTTTTTTCTAGGTTTTGAGAATTTTAGAATTTCCCCAATACATGTTTCAGGTAGTTCGAGGATCAGACATGTGCAAAGCCAGACTACAAGTATATATATCAATATTTAATATATGCAAATATGTAATTTTATCCAAAACAAGGATATCATTAGAGCAGAATTTCAGCCAAAGCTGTTGATTGGTCAATAGCTGCCATGTTTTTCTCATAGAACACTGGGTTAACGAAGACACGATAGAAGGCGTCTGCTGTTTTGTCAGAATCTGTAGGTCAATACGCAGGTTTGCATAATCTGAAGGCATATCATAGACACGTCATTCAAGCGTCCATTTCACTACAGACTTAAAATATTTTGGCGCAAACCCAACATTCCAAATATTCAAAGTTATCAAATGCTAGCATATGTGATCCAAATATGACATGTATACCAAAATTAATCCCCAAAACAACCCCAAGCCAACCATAATCATTCCGTGTATTATTTAATTGTACAGGATACGTTTGTAATCCTTTCTGTAAATAATGTGCATGTAGATAAAATCTTTATGTCTGGGTGTGTTCTATGTTACTGCAAAAAAGTATACATTATTTATCGATTGTGTTCTGAGTATTCAATCAAAATTAAAATATTTGTTTCTTTCCTGAGTTTTTTATACATTTCAGATTAATTTTGTGTTTTTTTCTATCACACGGATAACATAAATTACACAAGTAAATCATGTTTGTGTAAGTAACAAAAATATTTAGTAATGCCCATATATATATATGTGCGACTTACACAAATCAATGGCTTAGTTACAGGGGGAGGGGGCAGAGGGAGGCTTGGGAGAGGGAGGGGGAGGGGAAGGGAAGGGGAGCATGCATTAATCAACACATCAGTGCATGTTGTTGTTTTTTTCTTTTCCACTTGAAAGCAGAAAAGCATTGTTTCTGTTCCGTTTTTTTTTTGTTTTTTTTGGCTTTTCCGCTGGAAAGCTGAAAAGTATTGTTTCTGTTCCTTTTTTTTTTTTTTTTGTGGCTTTTCCGCTTGAAAGCTGAAAGGCATTGTTTCTGTTCTGTTTTTTGTGTGTTTTTTTTGCTTTTCCGCTTGAAAGCAGAAAAGCATTGTTTTTGTTCTGATTTTTTTTTCCTTTTTCTTTTTGTTCGAACCCAAATCCCATAGACTTCGTACATGTTTTACATGACCGCGGCACTTTGGACCTAAAACCAACTCGTATGCTAATGAAACCTAACCTATGTAAAGACCCCATAGTGAGTTTGTGTCCCGAAGAGTGACGTCATGATTATGTCATCATGGGTCATGTGACGTCCTCTTAAATGTGCAAACTTTAAGACTCTATATCTAAAGAACTGTAAGCCCGATTTGGATGAAACTTGATATGTGGGTAGACCGGGATGTGTTAAAGATAAAAATTGAGTTGACCTCATCATGACGTCATCATGTGATTTTATATCGATTTTTGAAGTTTTGAAGATTATCATTATATCTCAAGAACCCAACATGCTAAATTCAAAAATTCTTTTTGTATAAGGTTTGTAAGGTCGTACGTATGTGCATACAAAAAATATTAGTGGGTGACGTCATGATGACATCATCAAAAATTGAATTTTTGGACCTTTAAGCCATATCTCAACAGAAGACCTAATTTCAAAAAACAATTTGTAATAGGTATGTAAGGTCATACTTATGTTCAACAAAAAAATATACGTGTGTGACTTCATGATGACGTCATCAAAAATAGATTTTTTTTTTGATTTTTTTTTTTTACCTTAAGCCATATCTCATCAACAGAACAAGCTTTTTTCAGAATTCTTTTTGTAATAGGTATGTGAGGTCATATCTTCATGTACACAAAAATGTATAAGTGTGTGACGTCATGATGAGGTCATTAAAAATGCATTTTTTTAAAATCACATATAAGGCTCATACAGTCTGATCGTCTTGAAACTTGGTGGGAAGGTAGTAATTAAAATAAGTATTGAAAACCTGTTGTTTCGTCATGATGACTTCATAACCTAATGTTGTATAATTTTAAGAACTTTTTACATGTTCTTCTCATGCAAAAATAGACAAAATAAATTTGTAAAAGTAATTCTTTTACTTGAATATCTTTAAAAAAAACGGAAAAGCTTATGTCCTGTTCATCGAACAGGCATAGCTCTAGTTTGTTTTTTGGGGGGTTTTTTAACATGTTTTTTTTGCTTTTTTTTTCTCTCTCTCAATATTTGGTATATTCGGACCACAGAGCTACATATACTAAACTACTAGAGCGCAGAGACACTCTGAAGCCATCCTAGGCGCAGACATTTTGAATTAATGAGCGTTTCTGTAGAACATAATGAAATTAGATGGATTGAATTTTGAAAGTGTACTCTAAATGCAACGGGCAAGTAGAACGTACGCGAACAACATACATGTAAGTGCGTCATGACGGTTTAAAAACAAGTCATGGTAATCATCCGCAGCGGTTTTCGTTGAGCAGAAATGAAACGCTCATTTGCTGATCGTGCCTTTAGTTTTGGGCCTATCAGCTTCGATAACGCACCTTTTATAGAATACAAACGCAGATATGCAAATAGCCGTACAAAAGCCATACTCAATTTTGAGTTTTCCATAGGTTTGTGCACAAACATGGATGCGCCCAGCAGGCATCACTTTGTACATGAGTCAGCGCTCTAGTAATTTAATATAGCTCTGTGACTCGGGCCAGCCTTACTCCATTAAATTAACTAACTGGGCCTTACTCAGGCCAAATCTTATTCTTACTTTTAGAAAAAGAGAGTAATTTAATACTCCCTAGAGATTTTCTGGTGCATTTAAAATACAAGTTAAGTGTGTACACGTACACACATGTACAGGTACAGTGAAATCTCGATAACACAAACTCTGATAACTCAAAACAACTGTTAAGTCAAACAAAGAATCCATTGCCTTCAGTGGTATAACAGTGATATAAAACCCTGCTTAACTCAAAACTCTGCTGAAGTCAATTTTTGAACCTGGGCCCAATTTCACTGCGCTGCTTAAGGTAAGCATAGCAGAAAAAATTTGCTAACCTTAAGCACTATTTCACAGCGTGTGTGTGCTATCGGTCGCGTGCATAGAGATTTCTATTGTTAATCACTAATTTAAGCAAATTTTTCCTCCGAAGTAAGCACACCTTCTGCTGTGCTTATGCTTACAGTTTCCATGAAATAGATGGAGGCTCTGTTAGCAGAAAATCATGTGCTTAGCAGCGCCCTGAAATTGGGCCCTGTTCTCTTGAGGTTTGACTGATCAAGATTTCACTGTATAAGTTAATAAGTATTTACAAAGTTTATAAAAAACTTCAGTTTGTCTTTTGAAATGTTTTCTATATCACATGCAAGTTTATAAATTGTTACTCTATTGTATATGAACAAGTGTAAAGCAAATAATAATGAAATGAAAATTTGCTCCTTATATAAGCCGCGAAAAAGGTCAAAACTAGAATTGTTGAATGTTCACAGTGAAAAATGCAATTTCCTTTCCGCAAAGTCGTTTTTTTTTTTTAAGGAAGGTTCATTAATTTATTTAATTTAATAAATGAAAAACTGAAACATGAAACAACAGATTTTGCTGAAAAGCCAATAATCAAACATCTTTCTCTACAGGAATTTAAAGAAAAGTCTTTCAGACCCTAAAAAAAACTTCATTTATCTACCACTACTTTAAACTATCCTTCACTAAAGTACGTTTAATTACGATATAGATAAAACAATTAGTAAACTTCAATATATGTACACTGTAATTAAGGATAAATGTTAATGTTGATATTTCATATTGAGTCTTATTTTCTTTCTAAAACATGTAAAAGGCCCTTGCTTCCACATTATCATTTGTGTTGATCTTGATCTTGCTGAGCAGGTTTTGGTTGATATTGTGATAAATCATCAACTATAATACGTTTTGTACACACGTGAACTGTATTTACATTCCTTATTGCTAATAAGTCACTCATACTAGAGCAGTAGTCCCCAATAGGCCCATACAATTAGTGGGCGTGGCTTAAGTCAGCTACTGAGCAATACTGCATTTTGATGGTTACCACCCTTTGTATACTTTAGCAATGATGTGCATTTATTGTTAGCAAATGTAATTGGATCATGTTGGCCTATAAAAGGCAGAGTGAGAAGGAATAAACCTCACTTCTTCGCTGAGTGGGACTAAAGAAGTCAAAGAAGTCTCCTGTCTCTGTTTTATTGTCTAATTGTCACTAGTTACGGTGTAAGTCTCCACCACTTGAGCCACTTGAGCCACTTGAGCCACTTGAGCCATTTGAGCCACTTGAGCCACTTGAACCACTTGGGCCACTTGAGCCATTTGAGCCACTTGAGCCATTTGAGCCACTTGAGCCACTTGAGCCACTTGAGCCACTTGGGCCACTTGAGCCACTTGAACCACTTGAGCCACTTGAACCACTTGAGCCACTTGAGCCACTTGGGCCACTTGAACCACTTGGGCCACTTGAGCCACTTGAACCACTTGAGCCACTTGAACCACTTGAGCCACTTGAGCCACTTGAGCCACTTGAACCACTTGGGCCACTTGAACCACTTGGGCCACTTGGGCCATTTGAGCCACTTGAACCACTTGGGCCACTTGAGCCATTTGAGCCACTTGAGCCACTTGAGCCACTTGAGCCATTTGAGCCATTTGAGCCACTTGAACCACTTAAGACACTAAAGCCACTTGAGCCACTTGAACCACTTGAGCCACTTGAACCACTTGGACCACTTGGGCCACTTGAGCCACTTGAACCACTTGAACCACTTGAACCACTTGGGCCACTTGAGCCACTTGAACCACTTGAGCCACTTGAGCCACTTGAGCCACTTGAGCCACTTGAACCACTTGGGCCACTTGGGCCATTTGAGCCACTTGGGCCACTTGAGCCATTTGAGCCACTTGAGCCATTTGAGCCACTTGGGCCACTTGAGCCACTTGAACCACTTAAGACACTTGAACCACTTGGGCCACTTGAGCCACTTGAGCCACTTGAACCACTTAAGACACTTGAGGCACTTGAGCCACTTGAGCCACTTGAGCCACTTGGGCCACTTGAGCCACTTGAACCACTTGAGCCACTTGAGCCACTTGAGCCACTTGAACCACTTGGGCCACTTGGGCCATTTGAGCCACTTGGGCCACTTGAGCCACTTGAGCCATTTGAGCCACTTGGGCCACTTGAGCCACTTGAACCACTTAAGACACTTGAACCACTTGGGCCACTTGAGCCACTTGAGCCACTTGAACCACTTAAGACACTTGAGACACTTGAGCCACTTGAGCCACTTGAGCCACTTGAGCCACTTGAACCACTTGAACCACTAAAGCCACTTGAGCCACTTGAACCATTTGAGCCACTTGAGCCACTTGAGCCACTTGAGCCACTTGAACCACTTGAACCACTTGGGCCACTTGAGCCACTTGAACCACTTGAGCCACTTGAGCCACTTGAGCCACTTGAACCACTTGAACCACTTGGGCCACTTGGGCCATTTGAGCCACTTGGGCCACTTGAGCCATTTGAGCCACTTGAGCCATTTGAGCCACTTGGGCCACTTGAGCCACTTGAACCACTTAAGACACTTGAACCACTTGGGCCACTTGAGCCACTTGAGCCACTTGAACCACTTAAGACACTTGAGACACTTGAGCCACTTGAGCCACTTGAGCCACTTGAGCCACTTGAACCACTTGAACCACTTGGGCCACTTGAACCACTTAAGACACTTGAGCCACTTGAGCCACTTGATCATATTGCCAGCATACA
This sequence comes from Patiria miniata, assembly GCF_015706575.1. NCBI lineage: Eukaryota > Metazoa > Echinodermata > Asteroidea > Valvatida > Asterinidae > Patiria > Patiria miniata. The sequence goes on from NW_024037061.1 coordinate 3,339,582, forward strand.
ATTTAAAGAAATGACATCCTGGAAATCATTTGGCAGTGGTTACAGACTCAAGCAAAACTTTGAAGACCTTGACAAGCTCCTACTATTTTTTCATCATATCCATCAGTTACGACTTAAAGACTTTGACAACGTTTGTAATGGTCTGTCGGCATATTGGGCAATAGCGTAGTGAGTTGGCGCACATATCGCACACTACGAGGTGCGTGCACGGCATGAGAACCGTGTTGGCGTCGTTGTCCATGCAAACTTTGCACAGTTTCTCGTCGCGAAGTCGCTCAATCTCACGCTCAATCTCTTCGGCTGAAAAGTCAAAATAAAGAGGGAACGAATAAAAATTGTGAAAACTGCAAAGAAGGTGTACTAGATATCATGGCCATACTAGAAAGCGCAGTGGGCGTGTGTGTGTGTGTTTGTTTCTGCATTCAATAGGGGACGTTGAACAATAGAGGACAATAGGGTGCCAAATTCCCGAAAGTCCCCAATTTCACAATGTGTAAAAATCATATGGGAGGTCTTCCTAAAAAGTTGAAGCACAAACAAAAGAGGGAAAATAGGGGGTCCCCGATTGCAGGTAAATACACACTTGTGTTTGTTTAGCTTGTGTGTGTGTGGGTGTTCTCGAGTACCTATGCAGAATGTGAAAATGTAGTTCCAAAATGCTCCTATTTTAACCGGAGTTAATTTCCTAGGCTGAAATTCAGATTTTATATCCATTACATGAAATACTTCAATTTGCGATCAACACACTTTGGAAATTCCTAAGTTTTGAGTAAATCCATTATATCTTTTTCGTGATAACCTTATTCACCTTTAGAAATCGCACCATGGAGACATATACAATCTTTTTGTTCCCTATTATGCACATGTCTCCACAGGGTACCGTGTACCAGATCATGAGTTGATCAAAGAGTTTAGTTATGTTTAATCCAAAGACATACGTGTTTGTTGATGCTGCCATTCTGTGGGTTCTACTCTAGTCTGTCCAACCGTCGCAGTGGCCTGATGCTCACCAACTCTCATCCCTTCAAGCTTTTGTGTCAGCACGCCAAGTTCATCCTCTCCTCTCCCAGCATCCTTGCTCCGTTTCTCGGGCACCTGTGCAATGAATTTCTCCGCCCCACCCTTGGCTCCGCCCCTGAACTCTTCCACCTCTTCTTCTTCAACGTCTTCTTCCCATTTTCCAGCTTCTCGTAATTCCTCGGCCTGCCAAACGGCTTCCAAAAGATCGTTGGTGTTTTCGAACGCCTTCCCTGCTGTCCGGAGTTGCCGGCGGACGACTTGCTTGACCAAGTTGGCGTCGTAGCCCATTTCCAAGACACGTTTGGTCAACCGACTATTCATTGCTTCGTCTGTTTGAACGCAAGACAAAAAAAAAACTAAACTTGGAATATTGGTGTGAGAATAAAAACAGATTTGTGAATGATTTCAACCACTTCTGGGTTTATTCATTGTTCTTTGCCTGTTACTAGTGACCTTAAATAATGTTTACGTTCTTTCTGATCATCTTGTGATGGATTTAAGATGGACTTGTGATTTGACTTCTGATTGACTTGTGATCTTACTTGTGATTTGCCTTGTGATTGGTTGTGAACCAGATTTTGATTTAACTTGTTGATTTACCATTTCTCACATTTCTCCTGTGATTAACGTTTGATTTGACTTATGATTATCCTTGCGATTGCCTTGTGAATAACTTGTGATGAGTTGTGATTAATTGTGAATGATCTGTGATTGGTTGCAACTGGCTTGTGATTTGCCTTGTGACTGACTTGTGATGAGTTGTGATTGACTGTGAATGACCGGTGACTGGGTTGCGACTGACTTGTGATTGTCTTGTGATTGTCTTGTGATTTGCCTTGTGAAGACTTTTAATTTGCCTTTTGATGAGTTGTGATTAAATGTGAATGACATGTAATTGGTTGCGACTGGCTTGTGATTGCCTTGTAATTTGCCTTATGATTGCCTTGTAATTTGCCTTGTGACTGCCTTGTGATTTGTCTTGTGACTGCCTTGTGATGAGTTGTGATTAATTGTGAATGACCTGTGACTGATTGTGACTGGGTTGCAACTGACTTGTGACTGCTTTTTAACTGCTTGTGATTTATTGTGATCGATCGGTCCTGCGTTTTCTTCTTGGACTTTGAGATAGACTACAACTTTGCGATTACCCTGAGCCAACGCTTCGCATCTTACCCAGTGGGTCATCCTTGGCAAATTTCTTGTAGATCACACCGGCCTCGTCTTCAGGAGGTTCTTGGGAGGCGGAGGCTGTAGGGCGTGGGGAGGTGGCTACCTTGGCTGCCTTGGCTGGAGTTGGTGCGGGCGCTGGAGCTGATGTCGGGGCTGCTGATTGGGTCTGTCATGGAATAACTTGTTGTTACAATCCTTGAAAACGCACCTTTGCGTCCCATTTCACTTCGTTTTCCATTTTCATTTTTCCGTTCTCAACGTTTTCTTGCAGTTTCGATTTTTATGCTAATGCAAATTTCCATATTCATAAACAGAAGTGTGTTGTCTTTTTAGGAAGACACTGTTCAGTTAAGGTGTGTTCTGTTCAAATCGTGAACCCCATAATTTGTTCACTGAAAACAATTGTGAGAAAAGTTACCATAGCTCATTGGCTTTCTGTCATGTACTGAAACAACAGATCACCGAAGAATAGAAAATTTATGACAGCAAAATATCCAAAACTCTGGCAACTTTTGGTACTGAAATAGCTGTAACACTGAAATTTCTATTGGGTTGAAACTGATGTACCATGCAAGGCCCTGTTGGCACACAGCGCTCCACTGTATAAAGAACCTTCCATTTTATTCAAATTTGAATACAAGTACTTACATTTCTTGCTTGTCTCAACTGTGATGTGTCAACAGGGAAGTTTCGGACGACGTAGCTCACAAACGTCCTTCCTCGCTGTTGGAGCAGCCACTCACAGACTGAGAACCACTTCGCGTGCTCTGTCCAGGGCTCATCGGTGGACTCCCAGTGTTTGAGCCCCCCACCGCAATAGAAACACTTGGTGCTGTCTCCCTCACCTGCGTCAAAGAACGAGGAAAGTTTAGCCAGAGTGGAATGACTAGAGTCAATGACTCGACTCGAGTCCGACTCAAGTCACAATTTTTGGTGGCTTGACTCGACTCGAGTCCCTATGGGTAAATGACTTGACGCGACTTGAGTCACTGCAAGCAAATGACTTGACTGGAGTCCCTAATCAGAAGACTCAACTTGACTTAATAAGACTCGAGTGTCAAAAATAAGAGCAAAACTTTGTGATAAGTATTTACAATGACTTACAGTGCGAAATAAATGTTCACGTCTCTTTGCGAATAAGGGTACAGCAGTCGCTTGTCATGTACAAACATACGTGCCACAGTCTCCGAAGGGCACACGCACCACGACCCCAGGCTGGACTCGAACCCACAACCTGCAGTTTTACCCGCAGACCGCGAATCCAATGCCCTTAACCACGGGGCCACAGCACTCCACGCACGATTTAGGGCATGGGGTACCTCTGACTAACTGGCCTAAATATTGAAGTTATCTAAATCTACGTTTATTCTGTTTCTCACCTGTGTAAAAGAATCCAGCTCGTGCTAGCTGTTGCGGCGTGATCCCCAGGATTCCTGGCCAGCCGTTGGCATAGGTGGCCACTCTTGCATTCTCCCCAGCATAGTCTGGGTACTTGGGCCTGTTCAGGACGCGATTCGGTGATGCCACTTGCTCCCACTGACTTGTCACTTTGGCTGTTTGGGGCAGAGCCGCTTCCAACTGCTTTGAGAATTGTTGCAGTGTGTTTTCGTATCCTGATGGCTCCCGGTAGGCTATACTGACTGCGTTGGCCATCTGCAGATCTGTGATTGGCTCGTTTTTGACATCAAGACCCTTGACAAAGGGGCAGCTTGGGAAGTGCCGTGTGTGCTCCTGCCGAGGGATGTCCTGAGGTTCCCAGTCCCGGATTTTGCCGAAGCAGGCGAAGCACTGCACGATGTCGTCTTTTTCCAGGAAGTAGAAGCCGGCTTTTGCCAGGTCGCGGGGATCCATGGGGTGGTTCCGGGGCCAGCTGTGGTACGACAAGAGCCGCTTGTACTCACTCCGGAAGGTCAGTCGCACTTCAGTCTCGGCCGAATCGATGGTGGGTTGCCGAGTTGGATTTCCCTCACAGGACTTCAGGCTCTCATTAAATCCGCCACCCTTCACTGGTTTCCCGGACCCTTTCTTCCCACTTTGAGATTTCTTGGCATTATTCGGGGCTTTGTAGAGCTCCGCAGCTTTCTCTTTGGCCCGTTTCTCTGCCGGAGCGCCACCGGCAGCTCCCGATTTGGCTTGTTCGGCGACAAGCGGAACATTCTTGTAAGTCGGATCCCGGACAAAGGGGCATCTCGGGAAATGCTTTTTGTGTTCTCCCATTGCATGGTCACCAAATTCCCAGTCTTTGATGATTCCTAAGCAGGCAAAACACTGAACCTGATCGCCAATGCCCAAAAAGAAAAACCCAGCTCTAGCGAGAGCATTAGCTGTGACCGGCGCGCTGTGCGGCCAATTCTTGAAAGTCGCTAGCCGGTTCATCTCTTGCTCCATGTTCAGGGAAGCAAGGGAAGGGGTTTCGTTCTTCACTGGTTTCCCATCGAACACTGTCACTATGTTGTTGGATCCAATGATGCTGACATTTCCGGCACCATCAACGCGAACTTGGTTGGGTCTCGGTATGTGGTCCTTCTTGCCGGCCCCATTGTTGTCCATATTCGACAGCTCAGTAAGTTTGTCGACTGATAACTTGATATCTTCAGCAGATATGGAGCTCGACGTGAGGCCGTTAAGTTGTAGCAACAGTTGCTTTGGTTGGCCAAGTCGAGATTGGTCAGTTTCATCAAACTGCATCATTTTTTCTTCTTTACTGACCGTTTTCAAAACTTTATGAAGTTTCAAAATTTTTTGAAGATACACCAAATAGAACAGAACTAATATTTTTTTGACGCTGGCTGTTTACAAAGCGTCTGTATGTTATAACTTAAAGTGTGATTGCAATGTTTATCTAAATCAAGTCTTATTTCAAAACTTAATGAAGTTTCGAAAAATGTTGCAGGTACACCATATAGCGCAGAACAAATATTTGTAAGGCGCTGGCTGTTTACAAAACTGCTTTACGTTATACTTAAAGTAATTGATCAAATGGAAGATGTGAAGAAAAAAAAAAGAGATATGATTTTGGGCTAAATAAGAAAGGCAACTTTTGGAAAGTTCAAGTCTGGATTAATGTTGCTCAGGTTGTTTTTTCCTAACGGTGAGAGGCTGTGAATGTCACTGTGAATGTCAGGAATGTCACTTGATGACGGCTGAGATGTCACTTCAAGAATGCTATAACCCAGGAGTTTGTCATAAACATGTATTACTCTCCGCCCCCAAAATTTGGAGGGTGTTAATTTCTTTGATGAATGTTCAAAACTGTCGACAATGCAAGGAGGTGCACAAAAAGTGTTGCCAATCACAATGCAATGTCCATAAACGCCTGAGACAGAGAAATTAGCGCCCCTATTACTTTCTCTAGGGGGCGTTTTGTTCCAAATCCCTGCACCAGCATGCACCCAACCTGCTCTGGCTTGAAAGCAAATATGGTCCCCTACACACAGATCACTAAATTTTGATTCTCTATCCTGAGTAACAGACGTTTTCTTTAGAGTCCTTGCACTCAAAAGATCTCTGTATGTTTCCGACTGATGTTTCACAGCAGGTTCTTCAAAGTGTTGCCCCTTTGGGTGAGCACCAGGCGTGGTCTCTCTAATCCTTTCAGAGCAGAGACGTAATTTGACTCTTCGTGATTGATGTCCCACAGAACCGCAAACAACAATCACTTTTCTGATACCGGTAGCTCCTCTCTGTATGTTTCTCTTCTGATTAATTCGAACACGCAAAGGAATTATATGATCACCGTACATGTATGGGCCAATATCAGTCTTAGGAAGGCCTGCAAAACACAAACACACACAAAAAAGTGATGTCACAGATGTGGATTTTCCAGGCATTTGACAATATTCAGTTGAAATCCTTTGACCAAGCAAAACATCTCATACATGCACTTCATACAGGTACGTACATATGGATCATTCCACCAGGTTGGGAAGCAGTGCATATTACATCCATATTGATTATAATATTAAAAGTATCAATGCATTCTAAACAATTGCTTCTGTACTTTAGAAAGTTTGAAATCATTTGAATGTACTTTTAAATATGAGCAAAAATGTATAAATTTGGATTACATCCAACTATTCCTGTTTTGCCATTTTTTTAAACGTATGTAAAACATTACCCAAACTGACATACATGTACCCCATAGCATATTTATAACTGGACACCTAATGCACCAAGAAAAGCTTTTGTTTTGGTTAAGTCAGGGTTCAATTATAGCAGAAACAATACCTCAAGTGTGGATGTAACAGTGTAAAAATCACTTAATGGAAGTGTGAAATTTGGGATTGACATCGTGACAATGTTACGACCAACCAAGCTATCATTTCTGCTGTATTTGACTACCATAACAAAAGCTTTTCTTATTGTGTTGCATGTATAGTAAGAAGTACGTATAGTGAATTTGGGTAATGTTTCCAAAATTTTAAAAGAGGTAAAAATGTCATATTTGGACGTAACATTGACACGGTGTCAATGCTACGTTCGAAATGACATTTTTTGTTCATATCTTTGGCAAAATACATTGAAATGATTTAAACTTTCTGCAGTGGTGAAACACCCAACAACAAATATTATGTAGAGCAACTGCTAGCAATGCATTCATGCTTTTCTTAATATGGTCATATGTCACACATTGTTCCCCAACCCGGTGGAATGACCCATATACACCTATGAATCATTCACCCTTACCCCCTAGGGCGTGTGAAAAATTGCAGGATGCAGGATGCAGGACTGTAAGGGTTAAAGGCACATGTACAGTAGAGCAGTAGAGTATTTGTCATTTGTGAATTTTTTTAAGCAACAAAAGTGCTCAAAATCTAAAGAAGGTTGCTTAATAACAAATATCCTGAAGAACTTTTAGCTCAGTAAATACTGTACATGTATACTCCGAGAAAACAATATTCTAGGATCTTGATTTCAATTAAGAAGTTGCGGAGTCATGTTTTGAATTGCGCTGGAAATCAGCATCCGGGACGCTTGCAGAATGCAGCTGCGCGATGTCACACACTAAACTGACAAATAAAAGCAACTGGCCACATGTGTGCATCGTGCCAACGCTTGCGCGCACCCATAAGGGAATCGCCTGCACAATTACAAACCAACTATAATGGAATTTTCAGAAATACATGTCAATAACCTTCTTTTACTGTTTTCTTCAAAGTGGCAGTATGCCAGAAGGAATAATTTCACAAGGAGTTTAGTGCCATTACTATCTTCAAACCAAGTAAACTTTTTCACAATAATTTGGTCAGTTTCTTTTGGGATAGCTGCGAATGATTTACATTATACTCTACCTCTTACCCAAACCTTTCCATCCACACTTATGTTCGTGTTAAATTTGATCACCTGTTCATGCGCGGGGGGTCAACCCCCCCCCCCCCAAACTCTGTCAAAATGTTGGCTTTTTTTAATAGATATTCCATAAAAATAATGCTTTCCTTCTCTGGTCAAATTCTCTCCCTTTACCGTCTGTTTTATAACAGTAAGTGGGGGCCTATGCAATCGAAGACAGAATCATTACTACATCTACATGTACTAAGCAAAACTCTTGGGTCTGACTAGGGTTGATGCTATGCTGCAAACATAGTAAGTACATGGCCATATTATGAGTGATTAGGCCCCCCCCCAAAAAAAATATTTCTGCTTCCAAATTACATAGCTTTCGAAAATAGGGTAGGGTAGGTAGGGAATTTTTTTTTCGGCCAGAATTTTTTTTGTGTACGATCATATGGAGGCGTCTGCGTGAAATCAAGGGTAAAAGGTCGAAATTGATGGTTTTGGGTGTTTTTTCTCATTTAGGGTAGGTAGGGAAACTGCAGAACTGTGGTTTTTTTGGGCCCTGTGGTTAAGGTCTGTACTCTCTCATCAACACTTGGCAGTGCCAGATTTCCTTGTCTGGTTGAACACCCCCCCCCCCCCCTTTTTACCCTATGTAAACCGCTCTAAGTTTATAGATGCATTATATATTTCTACATACCTTTCAGACTTTCCCCCACTTCACTCCAATGCGGGAATTCAGAGTGGTAAAAGTTTTCCCGCAAATGTAACGCTGATCCCATCGCTATGGTCCGTGTTGATACAAGCAGTAATTGATAGGACATTCACTTTCCAACATTCTGAAAATAAAATGTCATAATTTCATGGGTTAGCAATAACAAAATTGAGTCTAGTTATTCAAACTGTAGTTACTGTACCTGTATTTTTCCTAAAGTTGTACCAGTACACAACAAATGGTGAAATCGGACATGTCATCATAAAATGAGTATAAAGTATGTAGGTGCTAAGGGCTTTCCCAAGTATACTGCATATTCCATTATTTGACCATCAACGAAGAGCTGTTTGCCGGTTTGAGCAATGAGGCATCTCAGCGTGGAGGAAGGGAGTAAAGGAGAAAGTTGCCAAGGGTATAGGGGACCCATAGGCTGACTAGGGTGGGGGAACTACATGTAAGTTGTCCTTGGGTATAGAAGACCCATTGGACTGGGAGGTGAGGATGGTGCACCAGTTGTCGCTAATGGAGAAACCAATGTCTTGGGGTACCGTATCATGCTTGAAGATTTCGATGGCCTCTCTGATGCGACAGGGCAACCAGTGCTCAATGCTGGTGATGAGTTCAGCCTGCTGCCAGTTGATCTGATGATCTTCGGTGTGGGAGTGCTTGACTACGGAGGACTTGTCAAATCAAGTCAGATCTTGAGTTCTGACTTGACTGGTAGGGAGGTCCCTTCCAGTCTCACTGATGTACACTTTGCCACATTGGCAGGGGATTCTGTTCATTAATGGTCTGCACTTGGGATCTTGCCGGTCCTTATATGCGATTGCAGCAGGTTCTGGATCTTCAGGAGTGCTGTGTGGAAAACTCGGATGCCATGCTTGTGGGGGATAGGTTGAATGTGGGGGGGGGGGAGAACTACCCAAGTAGGGGAGGCTAATGGAACTAGTTGCCCTAACTTGTTGACCTTGGATATAAGAGATCCTCTGGCCGGGGGTAATTCTGGGATCTTGAGTTCTGAATTGGCTGGGCTTGTATCCGTTGTGTGTAGTGCTGTGGTTATGTGATCAGAGTTCCAAGGGAAGGTGTTCCTCGTCGCAGATGTCGTACATGTACGCCCTGTGGACAAGCCCAGTTAACAGAAGCCTTGATCTTGGCAAGATTAAAGGAATTGCTGGGGAGGTACAGTGTTTCTGTCAGTGGGCACTGATTTCTGATAGATGTTGCAGGTGAGAGCGCCATCCTACTTTTGGTGCATGGGATGTTTCTGTGAAGCCTGTTGCAGTGTTCTCAGTGGAGCAGGAGCTTCAGGAGCAGGAGCTTCTCCTGCCATTTTGCTGCCAGATGATGAAAGCCAGATGGTCCGCTGTGGCAATGGCGGTCTGCTTTTAAAGTTAAACTCTTCCATGAATATGTCGGCCAGAACAATAGGTGTACATCCCATGGAGGTTCCAGCAGACTTTCAAAGAATTTACCACGCCAATGGAAGCTGGATGAGTTGACGCAGGTGAGGCGAAGATCATGAAGCTGGTCATCAGGTGTGAGGTCGGTGTGCATCCTTGAGGGTGGGATCTAGTTGAAGTTGTCTGTGGCGATGTGGCAGGCATGAGAGGTAGAAACATTAATGGAGAGAGAGACAATTTAAAAGGTGACCATGATGTCATCTGGCTGAATGGTGAGATCTTGGATGAAAGTGGCGAACTGGTGGGAGCTCTTGATGCCGTGTTCTGTGTTGCCTACCAAAGGGTGGAGGATCGTAGCGAGATGTCTTGCTGTGTTGGAAGTCGGGCCTCCCCTGGAGACCATGATTGGGCGCAGAGGAACACCTTGCTTGTGGATCTTGGGCTGTCCAAAGAACTTGGGCATTTGGAGCTGGATTGCTGGAGTTGCCGGTACAAGGACTGGAGAGATGCTGCCGGACCGCTGGAGGAAGAGGAGCTTGCTTTTGAGCCTCTTCTCAAGACACGGTGCAGGCTACTTGCGAAGTACACATTAGGAACCCGAGTCCAGGATGTCCTCCACCTTGCCATCATACTCAGTCTTGTCCACGACGACCGTGGCATCCACATAGTCAGCTTTGAGGATGTGGATGGAATGATCTCGACGAAGTGATATGATGGCTGGCCAGTCTTGTTTGGAGATGTTGAGCTTTAATAGCTGGTTTGTGTTTCCGGAGGGATGCAGGCAGATCTCTTTGGCAGTGGAGTTGTCAAGATGGCAGATAGAGGTGGGCTCGGTGCGCTGGATGATCTCTTCTGAGGGACTAGTGCAAAGTTCATGCCTAAGTAGAGAAAATGTTGGTCTCATCGGGGAATAGTGAGTGACTACATGCATGGTTGACTACGGTGTGCTGGGTGAAAGAAATTAAATTGAAGTTGGAAAACTAATTGTGAGAAAATTGCATTTAAATCCCCCTGACGTATTATAGTTAATGAATACTAAACTAATTAAACGGTATGAAAATAGGTTTCAAAGGCGTTTGAGAACAAAACCAATGGGAAAAGGTAGAACAAATGGCAAATTTCTGAAATGATTGCGCAAGTTTACATAAGAGTAGACTTTATTGCACAAGTTACGTAATAATTTACTGCGCAAGTTTCTGATTTTACGCATCATGAAACTTTCGTAAAATGTGTCATAACTGAAATGCTGCATAATGTAAAATGTTGCGCAACTTACGCAGTAAATTGAGGTGCAAGAGGATTGTTACGCCATTGAGTAAAGTTTCTTGAAATCGGCTGCTGTTGCTATAAGAGAAAGAAAATCTCAACTTGATGTTATTGGACTCACACATACTGATATTTGTATCCATAATCCTTGTGGAGACATTTCTTTGTTCTCGTGTAGTAAAGTTTTTGAGTTTGAAAGTGAAGTTTCAAAATGCTCTTATTTTAACCAGAATTAATTTCCTTGGCTGAAATTCGGACTTAATATCCCTTTTCTAAAACTCTTTCATTTGCGACAGCTCAACCCACCTTGGAAATTCCTAGTTTTTGTGTAAAATCTATACATCTATTTTGTAAAAACCTTGTGAAGACGTATTCATCTATAGAAATTGCCCTGTGGAGATGTTTACAATCTTTTGTCCCCTATTGTGTGCATGTCTCCAGAGGGCACGGTGTATCAGATCACCCAAGGATACTAGTTAGTGATGATTATAAAAACTGACAGGAATGTTGTTGATAGAGAGCAGGCTTAGATTTATTTAAGGGAAATTTTGGGGTAAAATAACGATGCAACATCATGCAGACGACACCCCCCCCCCCCCCAAAAAAAAATAAATAAATAAAAATGACCATCACTGCAATGCACAGGCCCTGACCCCTGCGAAAAGTACCGTGTTCATTCACATGGACTTCATCTGAAAAATGCACGAGAAAATTGCATTTTCCACCAAATGATACTGTTCAAAATTAGGGTCATTAGAATTAAAAGAAGACTGCTTCAGGTTGCTGAAGTCATTTTGGAATGATTACTACACTTAAAATGAAGGACCAAAAGCAAATAGTTGCCCGTAAAATCGACTAGCAATCGTGTGGTTTACATATTGACATGGTTTGAAATCTCTTTTGATTTTTCAGAAAAGCAAATGTTTTTAAAAAAGCAAATGTCGTCACATGGAAGTATTAAAAGTAAAATAAATCCAGTACATCATCAATAGTATCAGTGGACTAGTGAAGACCTGAACAAGTCTAATGATTACGCCCACTAGCCAAATACATGTAGGCCCACTAGCCAGTCACTAGTCAGCCATGCAAGCTCATTTACATGTAAATACAGAGGCGGGACTTCACCTCAATTAGTCAATGCAAACTATCTCCTTGAAACCTTCCACTGTAATTTAATAGTAGACAATGGTACATGTAGATAGAGGAAGTACTTTATACCCTATGGTAAATATTACCACAGCCACACCTCGGATCGTCAAAGCTTTTTTGGTGAATATGCATACATTACATGTAATAAACAGGGTTGCACATTACAATTTTCCTTTCCATAAATGTCCAGTTTCTGGTTCAAGAACAATCGATTTCATTTCTTTTAAAACTTGACAAATAAGCTAGTAAGTATGATTGTTACTGCAGTGTTACTGTTAGATGGGTATTTCCTTATCTTTTTCATCAAAGAGAACACAGTTGAATATATTCCCCAATTTACAAGTGCCAACTCAATTCATTTGGGGCAACATATGGGACGTCAATTCATGAATGATACTGACATGACTGATTAACAACAACTGAAAATGTGCAAAAGGGGGCCGACAAATATATCAAATACTTTTGAAATGGTTCACTTCTGACCAAGTTCTGTTAACTTTGTAGTGTTTCTCTACCGACTTGGAGTTGGAGGCAGCTTGCGTCATCTAAACAAAAGTATGTTTTTGTTATGAATCATGAAATCATTGGCATGTTAACATGTTTTACCTGTGGTTGATTTTCAACTTGAACTTTAATTTTTTAGGATAGGCCAACTGCATTTTTTTCCATGACAAATCATTATAAACATGTTAAACCTTAGCCCCATAAATGTGGCCTATTTACTGGACTGCCTCCGTAAACATAGGCCACACATCCACATGTACAAAAATCGTGTCGACTTCGCCAAATTTTGATTTTCACATTTAGGCTTACTTTGTAGGGTTTTTTTGCTTTAGAAGCATTCTCACCCTCTATATAGGGTAATCAGAAAGTGCTGCCTTTTTCAGATGTATATTTTTTGTGAAATTTCCAGATTCATTTTTTACACGTTTGCGTATCAAAATTTCAACATGAAATTTCACAAAAATTAGACATCTGAAAAAGGCAGCACTTTCTGACTAGCCTATAAAGAGGGTGAGTATGCTTCTAAAGCAAAAAAATCCTACAAACTAAGCCTAAATGTGAAAATCAAAATTTGGCAAAGTCGACACGATTTTTGTACATGTGGATGTGTGGCCTATGTTTACGGAGGCAGTCCAGTAAATAGGCCACATTTATGGGGCTAGTTAAACCTGAACCTGAAAGCAAAATGAAATACATCATCACGAGCATGCAGTTATTGTTTAAGTAATCATGTAGTCCCCCCCCCCCCCCCCCCCCCCCCCCCCAATCATGCCAATGGTGGGTAAAACATAGAGGTGTCCTAAACGAATTCCACCTTTTTTTTATCCAAAAGTAAACTGCTGTTGCTAAAGTGTGCTACATGTCATGCATGTAGTGCTAGTACATCGACATCCTCCTAATATTTTCCGCCCCCAAAACTACAAAATTCAATGGGGCGAATTGGTAAGGGCGAGGTTTTTGTCAGCAGAAAATCCCGTTAAAACTAAACTTACCTATCATTTTTGCATGTTGGCTTACTTCTATAACTGACAAAACTTGAAAATGACTATAGTAAACTATTGTATGACCTTTAAAAAAAACAAAGCTTTGTCTAGTTTGTGCCTGGTTCCAACGGCAACGGGCCCGTGGTTGTTAAATATTAACGTTACACGTATTCTTATTTAAAGCCGGAATTCCCCGGCCCCGTGCAATATGGCTGGTACCTGGCGCGCGGGTACCATACCAGTACAACTACTCTTTTTCTTCCTTTGGCTTTGCCATGATGTTTCTGTTCTGTACTTTCTGTTCCAAAAACGTATGTTGGCCATGGTGTTTTACTGTCTGTATATTCTACGTACAATTTACGTAGGAATTAGTTGTACAATAGAGCAAGGAACAGCTCTATGTTTTTACACACAACAAAAGTTGGGTTGGTTTAGGCCTAGCCCTAGCTGGAGTTACCCAGCCCTGAGTTTTATCATTGGGTTGTCATAGATGACAACCCAATGATAAAACTCAGGGCTGGGTAACTCCAGCTAGCCTAGCCCCATAAATGTGGCTATACTGGACTGCCTCCGTGTTTACGGAGGCAGTCCAGTAAATAGGCCACATTTATGGGGCTAGTTTAGGCCCTATGCCTAGTTTCGTTTTCTGTACTTCTCCATGGCCATGCTTATTTACTGGGCCTACTGTTTTATTCGGCCATATTGACCATTGCAGCTCTCATCATGTGTAGTGCATTCTAGGTTAGCTATGTTGTTGAACATGACGATTGAGCGGGCAATACTGCACTGTCAATGACTGTGCATGTGGTGTTGCGTGGGCAAGGGGAATATTCAGCGGATCTAGGCAATCGGTCGGTCGTGCTTTGTATATATGTTTCGTCAGTCGCGCCTCCATCAGTGGATCACCTTTCTTTTTGATTCACGGCTGTGGCTAGGGTAGTCTAGTCTATGGAATATCACTTCGCACAGCAAGAGTCTAGTCTATGGGGGAAAATAGTATGTAATGCGAGTAGATTCGGGATAAATGCAAAATAAAACTGCATCTTGACCTCCAGATTCTGAACATTCAGCAGGCGCCAAGTTCTTACCACGGGTCTTCTAGTAACCCGTTGTGGTATTACAAAAACATGGCATCCAAATCAACCAATCAACAGCTTAATCCACATTTCTGATCGAAATGACATCACAGCCTAAAAAAAAAACCACTCCAATTGGCTGGTGCGCAGGGTCGCATAAAATTTGCGAGTGTGCATTTATCAGACATTGATTCAAACGTGGCTTTGCCCACATGAATGTCATTGTCTGATCCTCAGAGTCAGAAGACTAGGCTCTAGCGAGTAGCGGATTTGTTTTGAAAATGGGAAGTAAAATCTAAGATTTTCTTAAGGATGGACCGATCGTGCAAGTGCATTTCTGCGCAATTGAGTGAAAGCGCAGATCCATTGAATCAACTGTACTTTCTTTGTAATGAGAGCCACACACAAGTAATGTAGGAAACTTCAGACTTTACTTCCTTTGTCAAAATAAGTCCTCCAGAACTGTGATTTAGAAGGAAAAGGTGATCGACAGATTACCGATGGCAGCATAGACTTATGGTGGCACGATCGACCGAAATATGTGAAAAATAGCGAAAATGTGGGGGGGAAATAGCGAATATGTGAGGAAAAAACAGTCTAGATTTCAAATTCAGAAAACAGGAATTTTCATGGAATTAAGCCTGGCAATGCATTGCTATGTGGCTCCAAATACAGTGGAAGTCCAGTATTTGAAATTAAATGACCTTATCAGATTCCTTATATCACACAGATTTGTAATTGTTCTGTAGGTTTGACAGCTGACCTCTAAAACACCATGTTTGAGGGGGCTTCAATTACCTGCACCCAGGTGGACCCAGAGACCATCATATGCAATGGCACCACGTTCAAGGAGACAGAACCACCCCTGGACTACCACGACGAGATGTTCTGGGTCTACGTTGGCATTTACTGTGCACTAGTCCTCTTTGCAGGTGGGTGGTAGGGGTAGTCTTATATCTTCCCTGTAATGCCTTATCCAGCCCCCCCCCCCCCCCCCCCAAAAAAATTTGGACTTCAACATCCTGGCTACCTTTCTTTGACCAATCCTGAATTTGCTGCTAAACATACTTCTTCTTTTAGCCTTAAGCCGGTCATATTTTGAGAGAATGGAATATAATAAGGCGAAGTAAAAAAAAAAACTTGTTTCTTGTCCCTGCCCGCTTCTTTTTTGAAGGCCGCCTGGATTTTTTTATTATTTCTTTTTTTTGAAAAATGCAGTAAAAAAACACGGAAAAAATCAAATGCATCTAAAACTGTTCATTGTAGACCAATGCAACTCTAAATTACACTGTAAATATGTTCAGTTCTCTTGTCCAACTTGTCTTTCATTTTAAAAGTGTCTTTGAACAGTGGAAACACCAATGGTTGCAGGAAATTTTAAACTGGCGGCCATCTTGAAGAAAATAGAAAATATAAAGCCCCGCTTCCTTCTTATTTTTTTCAAAAACCCGGACAAGAAACATGCTTGTTTTTTTTATTTGGCCTAATTTCAATTTTCGGGGTACAGTCAAAATTGCACGCAGGTGTTATTGAGTAACTTTACCAAAAGGCAAATAAAAGATTGGTAATCGTGTAGTTTAAGACCCTGTTCCATACTGTGTAAGGGAACGAAAATACTCTTTGATGTTTTTGGACTAAACATTAGGCGATGATACAAGTAGGAAAAGTCACTTTATGAGCTTGGACTCACATAAATAGTTCGCTAAGATACCAGTTCGCTAAATAGTTTGCTAAGATACCATGTTGAATATCAGCAGGCTTAATTTTGTAGAGTGCAGAGTTTTGTTTTATGGGGGAAATTAAAGGGTAAAACTTTCTGTGACTCACTAGTCACTAACTGCTAAAATAGGTAACGAAGTTGCTTTTTCTTCCAAAGTACTGATCAATTTATAAAAACCTCAAAGAGTTCACCTAAATAAAAAAGATTGTTGGAGGCTGCAAAAGTCATATTGGAATTGACAGTCCTTTGCAAAAGTAATTTTTTTAACTGAACGGAAATGTAATAAATAGAGATGTCCTAAACTACATGATTCAAGTCTCTTTATACCCCAAAATACATGTATGTTGTTACTAATTAAAGGTATGGCCTATTGTTCTCAACCCATAAATTGTTTTCCCGCACACATTGAAATTTTAACATCTTTTGATTCCACCCAAAAGGTTTGATGTCAGGCCTGACCATGGGACTCCTCTCCCTCGACATCCTCAGCCTGCGCGTGCTCGCAGAGGGCGGCAAACCCCACGAGCAGCGTTACGCAAGACGCATCACTCCTATCGTGGAGCGCCATCACCTCTTACTGGTCACGTTACTGTTGGCCAACGCGGGGGCAGTGGAGTCGATGCCGATCTTTCTGGGCAAAGTCACCAACGAAATTATTGCCATCGTTGTGTCGGTCACGGCAGTGCTGCTCTTCGGAGAGTGAGTAGTATTTGAATTTAGTTTTGCTCTTTCACCAAAGCTTGGGATTTTTGTTACTAGCTCTGGGGCACCACTGAGCACTGTTGTTGTTTGTCCATCATAAGCCATGGTCATAGGTCTTTTCAAAAGCAAATTACTAGTCAATCAAAAATTCACCTCCAAAAGTAAATGAATGAACAATAACAAAATAACTAATAACAAAATAACTAATATTTTGAAAATCACGGTAATTTTAGGTATTTTGCTAAAGAACAGCAGCAGACATTGAGAAGCTGTAAGTTAGGGCAGAAATTATTGTAATATTCTCAGTTTTGTTGCAAATATTATACAAATATTGAATGCTTCGAGTGGTGTAGTAAAACTAGCCTCCCGAGGTGATCCATGGACCATTCTATTTTCCTGAGGCGAAGCCGAGGGAAAATAGAATGGTCCATGGATCACCGAGGAGACTAGTTTTACTTCACCACGAGATAAAGAATTCAATATTTGTTTTATAACACTTCACCCACAGATTCTGCTTGGTTTTAAGATTTTAAATTATTTAAATCTGAACACAGTTGAAATAAACTTCAATTTCAATACAAAATTGGTGGAAAATGTATTTCTCTCTTCCAAACTACCCCTTCACGAAATGTTTGAACCCAACTCTGTGGCGCGCTCTCTTTGGAACAAAACGCGATACGCACAACGCGCAACGCGCACACCAGCATGCATTTGCACACAAATACCGCACCGTGGAAATAGTACTTTGGTTGCTAATGGTATAGTACTTTGGTTGCTATGGGCACAGTACTTTTGGCCGTGTACAGAAAGATAGCAAAAATAGAAAGTATCATGTGATTTGCTCTCGGCCAATCAAGACACAGAATCTGTGGGTGAGGTGTTATAAATGCAAGTATAAAACGTTTTGATCATTACCTCTGTTGGTACTGGTATTCATTTGACATGAGTTTGTTCGCATGAATGTGATTCAAAGGTAGGTCCTTTACTGTTGTTGAATGATGATCCTGGATTTGAAAATGAAAAAGTAAGACGAAAAGTTTCATATCAGCAGGATGTCATTCATTGTAAATCCATGCATTCATGCATACCGTTCCCCTGGGGTGGGGCAGAATATACTCTGGATTCTGGAACTTTCAGACTGACTGACTGACTATCACTCCCGCCCTGTTGGCTGGCGAGACAAGCCGGGCAGTGACATCATATAGGATTACCGCATCATAGGCCCATTGTTTACACAACAAGCATGAAAAGACTTCCAGTGAATAGCCGTTCTGGATAAATTGAATAGATTTCTGTGCACTCTGAGACCTGCTTTAGGCCCAAAAAAAAGTCTTCGGTTTCTGGTCTGCGCGCATGTCGCCGTAGCCATACGCGTTGGCAAAAATTTTTCAATGTAAGATGGTGTCTCAAAACTGCAAAATTCACTGGTTTGACTGGAATCCTGCTGCTGCACAATTTTAACGTGTTTTCAGATGGGGTTACGATCGAGTGTAAGCTTTATGTGGCCTCTCTGGACTCCCATATATTTGTACTAAATTGAGTCCGGCACCATTTGCAGTCATCACCCGACATTTGAAGCAAAAAAAAAAAAAGTCGCATCGCCGCACCACTTTTGGGGCAAGCTCCATACCAGAAACCAGAGACTTTTTTTTTTGGCCTTAGAAACCTTACCTTGATTTTGTTTCCTGTTTTCAGTGGTAAAATTCAATAAAATGAAAACATTAGTTTTGCAACTTTACTTTCACTATCGGAAACAAGTCAAATTTATGCTCTTGGTTACAACTTTATATAATTCGATCATTTTACCAGAGTCGTATACAATCCATATCGCTACACGGGCAAAGTCTGCCCATTGTTTTATTTTCTCCTTTTTTTCAATCTTCACATTTGCAGAGTTGTACCGCAGGCTATATGTACAAGGTACGGGCTGGCGATAGGAGCATGGTTATCTCCGTAAGTATATTTGTAAAAAATGTTGCTGGTACATGAAAGTAAATTTGGGTGTTTTTTTCTGTTTTAAACAGTTTTCAAGACAATTCTTGGATTTTAGTCACTTCTAAAGGTCATCCTTATGATACTTGGCCCGACTAAATTTGGAATTTCAACTGGATTGTTTCAATTTCTACAAAGTCCCCTTTTTTTTAAGAGAATAACCATTCTAATTGGACTGAAACTTGGTAGGTATATAGACTATCCAACATTAACATTTCGGGGAGGGTTAAGGTTGCGGAGTAGTGGAAAATAGCTTCCATACCGTTAATGTTCAATAGCAAAGTTATTCCCTTTTTGTGGTAAACAGTCTTTAATTTGTTTTTGTATTTTTTTTTGACAACAGATTGGTTGTAATTTTGATGATCCTATTTTTCCCGATTGCTTGGCCCATCTCCAAAGTCTTAGACTGTATCCTGGGACACGAGCACGGAACCTTCTTCCGAAGAGCAGGTTAGATTTTACAGGAACTTTTGCTCTTAAATCAAGAGACATTTATGGGAACAGTCGGGGAATTTGCGTCAATGCAAAAAAGTTAACACACTTAAAAATAGTGCCATCCTATTGTGTCTACCATATTTAATACTAAATCCAAGGGCAAGTTCGCGCAAGAACTATTGTTGACCAATAGTTAACATAGTTTGACTAAAGTTAGCCCGAACTCTGTCTAGTCGACGATGGTTGACTTCCGTAGTCGACTATTTGGAACCACCTAACCGCGGCTGGTCATGCAACGATTTATAGCTGGTTATCAAGAACAATTTCCATAGCGTAGTGCAGCGGGGACCAACTATCAACGAAAATGGCGGAAAACAAAACTGCGAGCGCTAAATTTCATTTTCATTGCACAGTTTTTGCATTCTGTCACTTTTGTCACCATTGTACAATAATATTGGCGATTACATGTATGTAAGATGTCATAAACTGTACACAATCACTATTATTTGTGTAGTTTGTAAATAAAGAGAAATAACAAGTGTTGAATAATTGTGCGATCGCCATTTTCTGACAGTCGTTCACATGACAATAGTTTGACTAAAGTCGTTCGCACTTCAACTTCAGTGTGAATGCGCTAGGTATGTCACAAACCAACCACTAGTTAGCTGGTACTTGCTCGAACTTGCCCTGGGCCGTCAGTGGAATTGTTTCTGAATTTGGATGAGCAACGAAACTCAAGTTGATATGACATCCAGACTTAATCTTGTTTTGTGTTGGTATTGTTTTTTCGTTAGAGCTTAGTGCCATGGTCAGCATTCACAAGGAGAAACAGCAAGAGAATGAGGAACCACTGACAGAAGACGAGGTGCTAATCATACAGGGCGCCCTCAGTATGCGCAACAAGGTGGTGAAGGACGCCCTCGTGCCGTTGGAGAGTATCTTCATGCTGGACGCACAGAGACGAATGGATGCCGAGTGTATGGAAAAGGTACGGCATTTTATCAAACTTTTTGAGGTCGTCTCAAAAGAATGTACTTTTGGGCGTAAAAGCATCCAAAAACCAAAAATCTTTTTTTTAAAGATGGCTGCAGATTCACAAAAATTTGAAAAACAGCAAATTATTTTGTTCGCGTATGTAAGTCTTTCTATTAATTTTTACTATGTTTTCTCATTCGGCAGGTCTTCGTCAAGGGTCCCTACTCACGGATACCAGTTTACAAGGGTCACCGTGGCAACATTTTGGGCATTCTATTGGTCAAGACTCTGGTGAAAGTCGATCCCAACACGGCCCCCACTGTGGGGGAGATCTTCCGAGAGCACGGCCGGACCCTCCCCACGGTGCCCGGTCACTTGCCTCTCTACGATTTGTTAAACGAGATGCAGACTGGGAAATGCCACATGGCGGCCGTCACGTCATCGACAGACACCGCGATTCCGAGGTCACCTCTAGAGGGCGCCGACCAAGTTGACAGTTTCAGTTGGAAGGAAGGGGTAAGTTGCATGTTCACACCCCATTTGTGTAGTTCTGAGCATTTACAGCCGATTTGTGCTGGTCCCAGAGGGCCAGCCTAGTGTTTTATCTCACGGACTGACTGACTGACACACCGACTCAGATGATTCCAAAACTGCTTTTCAGTTTCAGATTTCATGAAATAGATGGATTTTACTCAAAAACTAGTTATTTCCAAGGTGTACAAATTTGCTGCTAATCTTTCTTTGGACAATAAAAATTCTCTTTGAAAGTTCAAGAATAATGATGTCATCCTTCTGTGAGTTATTGTAGAGGGAATTTATAAATTATTATATTTGGCTTTTTTTATCATTTTAAAATTCTATCATTAGGTGCACGTACACGGTACCCATTGGCGATCATTGTTGCCAAAATTATTAACCCCAACCTGCTTGGCCCTTTTTGCTAGCAACCATCCTCAGTCCTCCAAAATCCTCCAAAATTGTGCACTTATGATCACATGAAGGATACCCAGCGCCTCAATCCTTCAAAATCGTCAGACAGTCCTGCCTCTCAAAATGCATTCATCCTCAATCCTCCAAAATCCTCCTCTTCTTCAAACACCGTTCATCCTCAATCCTAAAAAAACCCATGTTTCTCAAACACCATTTATCCTCAATCCTCCAAAAAACCCATGTTTCTCAAACACCATTCACCCTCAATCCCCCAAAAATTCATGATGTTGAAACTACACCAATGAAATTACAGTGTCAATCAAATTAAACCAATGAAATTACAGTATCGATCCTCCAAAATCCAAGATTTTGGAGGATTGAGGACGGTTGGGGCTATGGTGTCAGCTGCATTATTGACGATAGGCATCTTACATGTAAAGCTGAGACATCAATTTGAAGGTTAGGTGTAATCAAAGCATACACATTTTTATAATTTCAGAAGTCTTGTATTTTTAGACAAAAGTTCAATACTCACCAGAAAACGAACTGTAACACTGAGCCTCACAACCAAAAGTAAGATTCGAAGTATTGAGTTGTTAGAACATTGTTCTGAGAAGTGTTGATGAAACACTGATGTTTCAATCAGTATGATTGGATTGTCTTCAGGAGTTTAGAAAGTTGTAGTACAGCTCACAAAGATGCCACACGGCACAATAAAATACACTTGGCATTTACATGTATGCATGTACACAGGTTTCTCGCATCTTAGTCATTTCCTATGTCTTGGAGGAAGATGTACTGTGTATAGCCTTAATGCTAATTCACTTGAGGTATTTTTCGGAATGGCACACCCTATAGTCCAATGTATACATTTCTCACATGGGGAATCCCACTGACGTCAATTGATGAGAAATTTCCTAAAGTTCAGCGACATTAGACAATCACCGAAGAATGTTCAAGAGTTTCTTTTTACGAATACAATAGTGTGTTTGCTTTTTCAGTTAACAACTGTTGTCGCCTGTGATGTGGGGTATATTGCTATGCACCCAGAGGGGGTAAAACAACGGCATATCCCACTTCTGCATTGGATGCATGCAGTTCTCATCTCAGTCGTGAAAGCATGTTCAGGTTGTACACGCAACATGAGCTCAACCACTGTACATGCTTTCATGGACAAGACACATGGCAGTTCTAGACCAATCAAATTGCAGTATCCGACTTCCAAGCACACGATATAACAGTTCAAGTTCTAAAATTGCAGTTGAAGCAGATTGTGTATCTTGTTGAATTACATGCGTGACCAGGGGAACACAGGATCTTCAAGTTGAGATGGAAAATGTACTGTTTTATTTCTCCTCAGTGGCCGCATAGCAGCAAAGCGCAGCCAGTGCTGTAAAACTTTCTTTAAATCACAAAACTTTACAACATGTGTGTGCTCTTGTTGGTGGCTAATACAAGACTGAACAAAGCTAGCTAAACCACAGGATGTTGGCCAGTGCCTCACATTCCTGGGCAGACCACATAGGGATTATGAATTAACAGTCATTGGTAAAGAGGTGACAAATCAAGTGTAGAAAAGCTAGAGTCTAATGAATAATAATAGGGTACATGTAGTCAGGCCTCCTGCCTGGAGTTAATTCCCAGAAACCTGGAATGTGTGGTTGACCCACCCAGGGCCAAAAGACGATTTTCTCACAATATAACATGTACATAAAACAATGAAGATAATAATAATTTCAATCCTTGGAAAATGCATGAACATGAAACCAATTCAAAACTTGTGAAAAAGCAATTCCACGTACCGACTAATGGGTTACAAAACATTCATAAAACTTTCAAAAGAGATAGGAAAAGTAAAGGTGCCAAAAATATATGGTTGAAATATGCTTCAAATATTTCACCGGTTACACATGTTAACCAGACTGATCATTGTTATGTACATATTTGTGGTATTTACACAAATGTAAACAATGTAATTTAGGAAGACAATGGCTCGATGTTTTCCATTGTTGTGAAGTGCAGGGGCCTGATAGTGCCTTCAACTCCGAACCTTGTACCCTGGGAAATTCCAGAACTCCTCAAAACATGTTGAAACTCAGACAGTACCATTATGCTACCTGTACTTGTCCATTTTCTTAGGCAAGATAGACTCCTTCAGCAACTATATGTACATTTGTACTTGTAGGCACCTTACTGAGACCATTCGAGATTTGGCCATACTTGTGTCCAAGTTTGACTATCGGTCAGTGTGCACTACTGTTTGATGGACAATCAGGAAGGGTCAAGCTGGTTGAGCAGGACACAATTTCTCCCCTCCCCTTCCCCCCCCCCCCTCCCTTTCTGGTTCGGTTTTCTCATCTTTGATCTTTGATTAGTCCATTACATGCATACTCAATGACCTGGGCTGTGGAGAGGATCAATCTCTTTTGTGTTGGTCTTTGCACAGACTACATGCTTCATCTTTGAGTACGATATGCGACCAGTGTCGGCGTTGGATCTCATTTCTTGAGATTTTGATTGTTTTTCACTTGAGCTCTCCATAAAGTACTCGTACTTGGAAGCCCTCAGACTCGCCTCACAGAATTTTCTTTACAAGGTCAGAGTACTTGGATGTGAGGGGTACTCGGCTACAACATGGTTTCCCCTCTTTTTTGATCAACATGGTCTTGCTCTTTGTCTAGGACATCCTTGGCATCATCACGCTGGAAGACATCATCGAGGAGCTCCTTCAGGAGGAGATAGTGGACGAGACGGACGAGTTTGTAGATGTGCATCGTCGAGTGAGAGTTGCCCGAGCTAAGATGGCTCGGACACAGTCAGTGCAGCAAGATACTGGCATCATAGAGTCAGGGGTTAGTAGCAACTTCATTCTTAGGGTGTTTTTTCTTTTTTTCAACATCGTTATTTAAAAGCCTTGGTCATGGCATTAGTGTCCGCAATGGAATTTTTCATGGCTATTTACATTGATGTGTAAACAGTAACCATGCACTATGCATTGTATGAAGTGCGGACAGTGTTCCAAAGTTTTGTTTGTTTTGTTTTGTTTGTTTTTTTTGCTAGGTTGCCATTTTGACACCTTGTTCTTACTTACAAAATCAAAGTGCAAGTGTTACTGTGAGTTTTTTTAAGGCACAGAAAAAAGAAAGGCTCATTATTTATTATGCGATGAAGTTTTTTATTTGATTTTTATACGTTTCAACTTGAACTAAAGATAGGTGGACTTATGACAGTGGATTTATGACTGATTATTTTGTTAAGGATTAAAATGATGGCATATGACATTACACCCTATTATGATGTAAGGGCAGGGCTGTTAATCCGGGGCCCGGGGGGGGGGGGGGGGGGGGGGGAGAATGGGGTGTATCCCTCTTTTGAACGGGGGGGGGGGATGGGATATATCCCCCTTTTGACCATCTGTGATTAAAATCCACACTAAATGCTTTGGCTAATATAGAAGTACAGAGTTAGCAGAATACCCGTTCTTAAAGGGGCACTAGGTCCTGAAATCCCCGAAAATTTCATGTTTTGGATTGTTTACTTATCCTATTTCAAACATCTGGTTGAAAGGAAACCAACCTAATATCTTACCGTTCCCGAGAAAAGACAAAAAAAAACCGCTTGTTTACATCGGACATGACTTTTGGATAATAATGGTCAGGAGAAAACCTCAAAACCACATAGTACACAAACGGAGTAGTGGCACTTGTCCACAAAGAGAAGTTAAAGAATAGTAATCTTTAAGGTGTGGATTTCAAAAGCTCAGCAGGAGGTACATGTAGTTGTCAATGAAATCAGAGCGGCAGTTCCTTTTTCATTGTTTACTTGACCAGTGCAAAATGTATTGTGCAGAAATAAATAAAGCTTTTATAATGTAAATATCATCCCTGAAATGTGCAGTTAGCATGTGCTCAGGGGATCAAAGGATTGCAATGGGATTATGTTTCCTTGCCAATATGTTTCGGAAAGCTCAAAAAGTTTCCGTAAGTTTTATTTAAGGACTATGGAAAATCCCTTCAATATTTGTGACGTAATATGACTTAAGATTATCTTATCTGTGTGTAATTTCCTCTTTCCTTTTTCATAATGAAAAGGATATGATGTCACTTGCATGCATGCATTTCCCTATATAGTGGAGCTATTCAAAATACACTCATTTAAGGAAGTGGTATTGTTGTTCTTCACAATGGAAACAAAAGATACCGGTACTTATTATTTCAGTTTCAAAGTGTATTTGTAAAATAATTAAGTTGGATAAATGCACAAATTACATACGTGTGTGATGCTGTATGTATATTCCCTTCCCAGTACTGTACATGTTTAATTGATTAAATTTGCTTGAAATCTTTTTTGTTTGATGACAAAGGCATAAATCCTGTTGGGGATGTGGAGGATATACCCCCCCCCCCCCCTTTTTTTTGACGGTGGGTGGGGGGATGGGGTACATTGGATCATTTCTTCCCTTCCCCTCCCCCCCCCCCCCCCCCCCCCCCCCCGAATATTGTGAAAAACCAACAGATGCTTTGTAACCATTTCCAACGGTCCAAACTTCTGAAATATATTTTGAAAAATGAAGAACAATCAGTCTGAGAGATTTATAAACACCATTTTTTTGTAAGAATAAGGGACATAAGAGTTTGCATGATGACAATGATGACATGTACATTTGACTCATAAACAGCGCCCCTAGTGTCACGTGTTGATCCCCGTTCCCCCCTCACCTACATGGATTTATGCCACAGTTTTTACAGCTTGTATTGTAAAAGCATATTCTCGTTTTTTGGTTTCTTTTTTGTTCCCTTCAAAGTTGAAATTCAGACCACCAGGGTCCAGGTTGTTCTTAAGAAGTGTAGACATTGCTGTATAAGAAAAAAAACAGATTTGACATCTTTTTACAACTTTCTTGATCATCATTATCATTTTTTCTCATTCATATTTTTCTTTTTGTATACACAGGCAAAACGACCAAGAGCCCCCTCCTCCTCGGCAAAAAGTCCCGGTATCCGAAATGAGCCGATATTTCAACTTGGGAGGAACGTCCACTATGCCAAGGGTCAAGGGTCAGAGGCAACAAGGGGAAACCCCAGCATGACATCATCGGTGAATGCCGTTCACGAAGAGGAGGACAGAACCTCGGATACTTCGCCTCTGATCAGCCTTGAATGAAGGCTTTCATTTTCCTTCGGAAGAAAGTGATGTGGTGCTGTTATTGGCTGCGTGCAGGAACGGTAGAGGGCGCTCTGACGATCGAGCCACGTTAGGGCACAGAGCATGTTTACAATAGCTAGAGGGCGCTCCAACGAAAGAGAAACATTAGGGCACATACCATGTTTACAGTAGCTAGCATACACACAGCCTGTTGGGTAAAGTAACTAGTAGCTGTCTTATTAAGCAAAAATGAGGGGAAAAATATGAGAATGGTTGAAAAATGAGGGGAGAAAATATGAAAATGGTTGAAAAGTATTGCTCATCATGCAACCTCTGTTAAGGGATGTTCTGTGTTTTCAAAGCTGGGGGCAGAGTGAATGCCTGTGGGAACC
Organism: Patiria miniata; assembly: GCF_015706575.1. Taxonomy (NCBI): domain Eukaryota; kingdom Metazoa; phylum Echinodermata; class Asteroidea; order Valvatida; family Asterinidae; genus Patiria; species Patiria miniata. The sequence goes on from NW_024037061.1 coordinate 3,366,433, forward strand.
ATGCAGAGTGGACCGCTCTTGACTGAGGTCACCTGGCCCAAAGTAATGATCTCATTGGTCAATGCTCAATGCTACGTCAACAAATGCTATTACAACGGTAAAAGGGTATCATGGTTCAACTTCAAAATACAGTAATCTTTGGCTAGATTCATTGGTAACATTGCAGATATTTGATAAAAGAAAGAAATCATGATTCTTGTAATAATATATTGATATTTCAATTTCAATTCAATTCATACAAACATTTATTTCAATATTGCTGACAAAACTGTTTTTACAGCTTGTATTTTTACAATTTACAAACATAAGTAGACAAACATAAAACAAAGACAAGAACAATTATCTGAATTCTCTGATTGGAAATGAATTTTAGTGTGCCTGCCTAACTTGGAGCGAAAAGAAAAAGAGAAGAAGAATATGACATCATTTCTTTCCCCAAAATAAGGATTTGTCAGTTAAGCCTTACCTAAATCCTGCCATATTAGGGATTTCATGATTTATGATTAAAAATATATAGCATCAAAGGAGAGTATGGCCTAGCGGTTAGGGTTCGTCACTCATGATCAGAGGTTCAGGGTTTGAATCCTGCTGCTGGCCATATGTTATGTCCTTGGGCAAGCCACTTCACCCCCACTTGCCTCTCTCCAGCCAGGAGTATAAATGGGTACCGGCATTAGCTGGGGAGTAACCTGCGATGGACTGGCATCCCATCCAAGGGGAGTAGAAATATTCTCAGTCATTTCATGCCAAGGAAACCAGAGAAATACGCCGGCCTGATGGGCCCTATATTGGTTTGTGACAGACTATACTTTTACGCATGTTCACACTGCATCAATTAATAATATTGCTTAAGTGTATCAAAGAAAAATCTTTTTATAGACTCTGATGTAGATTTTGATTCATATCCAGAGATATAAACACGTGTCAAGATCACATGTATAGTATTTATAGGTAAAAAATATTATTAAAGATCACCTGACGCATTACATGACACACGTGTAGTACTTAGGTCAAAGATATTATTAAAGATCACATGACGTATCATATGACACACGTGTAGTATTTATAGGTCAAAGATATTAACAAATGTGTAAAGATCACATGACGTTTCACACATGTATAGAGTATTTATAGGTCAAAGGCAGGGTTACAAACTCTATTTATCCACACAAAACAGCTGTATTTGCCATATTCAATATACGTCTGACTCAAGAATCATTGGTAATGATAAAATAGAATTTGGCTCTTGACAGTGTAAGAAATTCCAGGATGTCCGCTTGCATAGTTATGCTTTTCTGTTCTTTATGGTCATCAACTCAGTATCAAAACATGTCAACTAGCAGGATGGCATAGGGCCCACCTGAGTATGCTAGGGAAGCTTTTCTCAGAAACTTTTGGAAAGTCTTTTTTATAAGCATACATGTACGTTGTTGGTGACAGCATAGGGGTGCATATTTTTATGTTCCCCAATACTTATGTGCCCTAACCCTAACCATGTCCTCAGTAGTATCCGCCATTGGGGTTATTGTATAGAACTGAGGACTAAAAGTATTACCTGAGATTACAATAACCCAAATCCTCAGAATGTTTTTGTGTACAAACCTTATACTTATAGGACATGTCAAGCAATCGTTTTAAAAGGCATTATGTAATTTTGCTGTAATTTTCAGAAATGGACGGATTTGAGGATTAGTACTTTAATAGCAAATATTGTTAAACTAAACTGTTCAAAGTTTTGTGTTCATATAAATACTGGAAAACCAAGAAAAATAATGAGGTTCTAAAATGTCTTGTAGTCTGGTTCCCTGACCCTACGTCAGATGAAATATCAACAACATCAGGCAATAGTCAGGTCAGGGAACCAGTCTAGCTGGCTTGCACCCATTCACAGATAACCGATTGCAAACAAAATGTTGGCAGACTAAAGTTGGTTAAGAATGCTTGAGACTGTTATTCATTTACAGTCAAGTGAGGTATTTCACAATTCTTTGGTAGTTTTGTGGATGCATGCCATTGGTTGGAATTGAAGAGCTTCTATTATTCGGCGTACACGTACCTGTTTGACTCACCAGGGTCATACGATTTAGTCATCAATAGGGCAAATTGGTGTCAGTCTATGCATGGAGCTATTTTATAGCTCCATGGTCTATGGTATGAATGGATCGAACGTGACCAACTTGGTTGAACTTTGTGTGAACTCATCAAAAACTTTCTAAAGTTTGAAAAGTATTCAAAGGATGTTTACCGAGATTTCTTTTCAAATACGTCTTTTTTTTTTAGTGTTGAGTAAAACATTCCTTTTTTTTTTGCAGATTTTTTTTTTAATTTGGAATTTTTTTACACGAGCTTGAGGATTTTACAGTGTGAAATGATTACACTTTCACGTTTCCACGATTACTTTTTAAATTCTGGAAAAAAATAAGAATACAATAACTAAAATTCAGGCAAATTGAGAGGACATTAGTTTGAATATTATGTGACAAGTTTAGATAGTTTAAGGTTAAATGTTTGAGTATAGGGCTTGGTCGCTCAGTCCATGATCCACCGTCGAGGCTGGTTTTGGATTGGAGATCGCAGGGTCGACTCAGTGCGTGATGTGTAAAGTGACCGATAGAGTCTAGAACTAGAAGTTGCAACTCGCAAGTATTTTTTTTTTTCGATGGATAAGTCGACATTTTTGCTTTTTCCAAAACAAAAACTTAACAACAACAAAAAACGGCCACCAGAAAGGAAGCGGGTGGGGACGCTAAACGTGTTTTTTATTTTTACTGTGCTTAAAGTATAAAGTCACAAAATGCTACTTACGAACAGTTGTCAAAAAGGCGGACAAACGTCTACATTGCACTCATGCATGTTATGCCTGTTGGTTTTGCTTGTTTCACTTTATTTGTAATGTAAATCATATTTATAAGCTCTTGAGTTTGCTAAATTTAGAGGATGAAGTCTTTTTTTCCCTTTCAGACAATGAGGGAAAACCCATATGTTTGCTGACTTTCATTTTAAACTAGGATTTTGAAAGTAATAGTGACGCACTAGTGTACAACAAGAACTTTCATTTTCCATTGGGAAACGTTCAGTTCCATGCCTTTAAAAGGCGCCCCCAGGCCGGGCGATTTTTATACGACTATCGGCGTCTGTACTGTCGGTGCTCGAAAAAAAATCTAAATATCAACTCATATCGCGTGATAATCGCGTCAACGCAGCTTGTGAAATATTGTCCAATAATTACAAATGGATGCGGAAAATCAATCGCAGTCGACCTGCGTAAAGTTTATTACGACGTCGGGGTCAGCTTCGGTGAAAATACGAATTTAATGACCTTTTGTAAATAAGGTCCAGCTGCGTCTTTCGGGAGTGTGCCTTCGCTATGTTGTAAGTATTACTACGGACCGGTACGATTTAAACTAAACACCACCGTACGGTCGTTTGAATGTTTTCTTCCGATTTTGTTCGTAATAATATAAATATCGTTTATGCCTGCCACTTTATATTTAGGTTGGAAATGTTATAAATTTGCCATGTAATGATGACCAAATCGACGACAATAAACCCGGATCGATTATCGATACACGTCATTCTTTCCAGAAACTGTCCGTATCGGTTTGTCAATGCGAGAACTACGTGCATTAGGCCTATTCAGTTCCGCTTTTATTTGGCGACCTTTGTACTTTGAGGGGTACACGTGTCGTAGGCTGTTTCCCCATTTTGTTTAAGGGTGGAAGGACAATGGGTCAGGGAACCAGACTACGGTCCGCGTGACTGGCCTCGGTTCGGTTTCCGCGTTGATTTGTCAGTTCCGGTTGGTCCCAGAGAGCCAGTCTAGTGTCCTCTTTCTACTTATTATACTCTGGCTGCATGACTGTAGTCTTGTGAGTCGGATAGTGCTATCCCATATGAATTTGTTACCCCAACTTTTGTTCACTTAATTTTACAGTTTAAATCTGGCGCGCAGAGTACCACACAGAGGTCCAGGGCTACATAATCGGATTAACGCTGGCCCTGTGTGGCTGTGCGTTCAACCCTAAAATGTGGCCCGGCACATTCCATTCATAAAATGGTTAAAACAAACCTATACAATGACAATGTACATATAGGATTTGTGCACATATCGATGTGAAAGTATGCCTAATAGTACAACTTCTTGTCTGATTTTGTCAAACTTGATATAAACATCTTATTTCATTTTTGCATTCGTTAAGAAATCTGACGTATACACTAACGTGTACATGCATATAGATATCCTCCCCACAAACAAAATGGTACAGCCCAATAAACAAGTGCACGTTCTTCCATCACAAATTTCTATAACTGCCTTGAAGTGAACAGTATTCAGATCCAAAATTGCATTATTTTAAAATGAAATTAACTCCTAAAAAGACCACAGTTTTAATGCCAGATAACTGATTTACAAATGGATAGTTTTTAAATGTCTTATCTAAAGTAGAATTGGAGAAAACGTGTCCTGAAAAACAGGTGATGAGCAGAGTCCAAGATCATGAAACGCGTGGTAAGCAATGGTACATCAATGTATGTCTCGAACGATGCCTTATCTATCGAAAGTTGTCATTGGCCACTTTTTTCTTTGTGAAAAGTACGGTGGGTTTTTTCAACCAATCATAACAAGTTTTACATGTAAGGAAAGAGGAGGAGCTAAGCTATTCGATTCCGTTTACCCCCACACAATTCGATACTCTAGTCAGGAGTTACGGTCAAAAGAGTCGACGCGAGGGCGCTCAATCGGTGCGTTTACACACATGGGCGTCGCCAGGATTTTTTCTAGAGGGGGGCAAAAAAAAAATTTGCCAAAAAAATGCTTGTATTTCTCAACACATTCTCGATTTATCAGTTTTAGAGGGGGGCAGGGACATCCCCCCCCCCCCCCAACTCATTTAATTTACACCACTTTGTCTTCGCGCCTTTTTTTCTTTTCTTTTTTTCTTCCTTTTTTTTTCTTCCTTTTTTTTTTTTTTTTTTTGGCTTTTCCAGGGGGGGGGGGGGCAAGTGCCCCCCCTTGCCCCCCCCCCTCGCGACGCCCATGTTTACACAGGAAAATGATGAAAAGTTCATATTTTCAAAGCCGAAAGTACGTGGATTTTTTTCAAGATAAAAAAAAATAACATATACCATGAGAAAGAGAAAGAGTTAAATTGTACAGAACCGTTTAACCCCATTGAAAAAGACCGCATGGTTATCAAACTATGACTCGAAACATCGAAAAAAGGGGCCTTTTTACCGGGATTCTCGCCCGGAAACGGGCCCGCACAGAGGTACGTTTGAACACAACAAATTCACATGATTGGATTACCCCGTACACGGAGGAATAAAAACATACCTCCATGCCCCGTATGACGCCGATGGGCCAAATTAAGCTTCCAGCGAGCCATTTTGAACTTAATTGAAACTTAGGGCACTCTGGCATCAGCTTTAATGAGCTTGGTTTGTCTTGGTTTACTTGAGTTTGCAGTATGCCTGGGGTTTAAATAATGATCAAGTTGCATATACCCCCATGCTTTTCAAAAAAATGGTTTGTTTTTTTTCTCGGAATTTCTGCAACCCTCCGACAGGTTTTTTTTTATTTTTGCGCACAAGTGAACCCGCCCCGAGCGCCGAATTATGGAAACTAAAAAGTCGAGTTTTGTCAAGAAATAATTCTATAACTATACGTCGGTTTTTTCTTCGAACGATGTCACATTCAAGAGTGAATAATTGAAAGTAGTAAATAGTAGGGCCTACGTTATTTACGAGTGAACTCAAAAATAGCGCGGGGGCTTATTTTAATGTCTTGCACGTGCAGATGAGTTTCGTATGGTGGCCCTGAAGGGACATCGCATATCGCAAACGTGTGCGCACAATGTCGCGAAATTTATCGCGAATGTGTGCGCACACGTATGCAATGTCGTGAAACAATTCGCGAATATGTGCGCACACGTATGCGATGTCGCGAAATTTATCGCGAATATGTGCGCACAAGTATGCGATGTCGTGAAATTTATCGCGAATATGTGCGCACATGTATGCAATGTCGTGAAACAATTCGCGAATATGTGCGCACACGTATGCGATGTCGCGAAATTTATCGCGAATATGTGCACACAAGTATGCGATGTCGTGAAATTTATCGCGAATATGTGCGCACACGTATGCGATGTCGCGAAATTTATCGCGAATATGTGCGCACACGTATGCGATGTCGCGAAATTTATCGCGAATATATGCGCACACGTATGCGATGTCGTGAAATTAATCGCGAATATGTGAGCACACGTATGCAATGTCGTGAAACAATCCGCGAATATGTGCGCACACGTATGCGAATTTGTTTGCAATGTCGTGAATTTTATTGCATACCTTGTCGCATACCTTTCAGTAAAATTCCTAATGAACTGGGGAGTTGTAGCAGCTAGCCTGGAATCTAGACGTACTGTTAGATATAAATAGGGTTTGACTAATAAACCTTCGCGCGCACGCTGTTCCTCGTGCAATCGTTACTACTAGTACTGTCGAGCGCAAACTTGCTACTTGCGCAACTTTGAAATTTGCGCACGCAAGTTTGAAATTTGCGCGCGCAAGTTTCAAAGTTGCGACATCGCATACGTGTGCGCATATATTCGCGATAAATTTTGCGACATCGCATACGTGTGCGCACATATTCGCGATAAATTTCGCAACATCGCATACGTGTGCGCACATATTCGCGAATTGTTTTACGACATTGCATACGTGTGCGCACATATTCGCGATAAATTTCGCGACATCGCATACGTGTGCGCACATATTCGCGAATTGTTTCACGACATTGCATACGTGTGCGCACACATTCGCGATAAATTTCGCGACATCGCATACGTATGCGCACACGTTTGCGATATGCGATGTCCCTTCAGGGCCACCATAGTTTCGACATTGAACTTTTTTTGTTACAAAACCATTCGCTGGTACCCCCGCCCTGCAGGGCGGGGGGCAGGGCGGGGGGTACGAGCGAAACAAAACCAATGCGATTTCATTTTTGAAATAAAATTGTGCAATCGTCTCGGTGGGTGAGTCATGCAAGAAACAATGGGACCCCACAAGTCGACCTTTATCTGACCGTATTCCGCGAAGGCAATTCTAAAGGACAACTAACAATTACTATTATATCCCACATTAAAACCACAAGCTGAGGGTGTGTGACTGTGCATGTTAGTGAAGCATCATTCGGCATTGAGGACAGGAGTCGAATCGAGTACGACCTCGATTAGAAAACGTGTACAAAACCAATGGGAGCTGTTGCAAAAAGTTATGAGTATAAACAAAAGATCGATGATGAGGAACAATAGAAAACCTTCGATTTAGGCCTACCATAAACAAAGTGTGTGTGTGTGTGCTTGCGCGCCTTCCAAAAAAATACAGGCAATTTTCTTTTCATGCATTGCCCCATAATCCAAAGAAGAATGTTCTTATTAATCCTCGGACCTGCAGAAGTTTGTTTCGGTGGATATATTACACTTTTCGGCGAAACGGTGAAAACCCATCCACAACATTTTGATCACATGACAAAACACGATTTCGTCTATAGCACTCTTAACTCTTTATTTCCAAAAAATCAACCAATATTGACTGATCGTTGGAAATCCCATATAGGCTAATACAGCAAGCCAGACGCACAACGGAATAATTTCACAGGGTGTTTAGTACAAGAATATAGTGCAGTACGATCTTATGCAGTCCTTCATTTTTAAGGAGCGCGATCGCGCAGGCGCTCCTACTGCGCTCCTCGACTGTCTCGAAGGAGCGCCAAAAATAGCGCTCCTCAGAAATCCAAAAGAGGGCTCGTCAAACACGGGAAGTTTAAAAATAAGAAGTGATAAAAACGCAAAGGATTTCAAGTCTGAAGCTACACGTATTTTTCGTTGGTATAATGCCCAAACTCACGTTAATATGCCGCTGGATATCGCTAAAAAATGAACGAACATCGAGCTCGTACGTACTGTAAAGATCGTGTGTGTACGTACGTACAGCGGTTGTACACTGTGCGTGCACAATCTGCATATCGCATAGAGCTGCATGAAAACACGTGGGCCCGTACGTGCGAGTGCAGCAATGACTGGTTCCCGCTGCGCCGCGCACTAAAGTCCAAATGAAGGCATGATGAAAATGCGGTAACCAGTCAATGTAATAGTCGCGCGCGGTGCAATGCACTGCCGTACAGTGTTTTGCGTGCAGGCCGGACGGAATAGACATCGTAAAAATGCCAAGAAAACAACGATTGAGAAGGACGATCTTTGCAAGCTTATTCACAGAACTTGATCTCTCTTGTCTGTGTATGTATTTCCCGTGTTCATGAATTTATTTTGAGGAAGTTTTACTGGTATGTGAAGTGAAACGATGCAGCGTGTTTCACCGAAATCCTATACCGTAAAACGTGTCTCATTGCCGGCCTACCACACACAGAGCATCACAAACGCTCGTACTAGTGCGAAGTTCAGACGTTGTCTAGCCAGTTTCTCGTCGTGACTAGCATTGTGTATATGGCATACTTGACCTGCATTTTCCATTATTTTTAAGATTATCGACGGCAGATATTTTCGATTATGACATTTGTTTTCATAAAAGGTTACTTATGCATAAATGCAAATGATCCTAAATGGCTTCAAGTCGGAGAACTGCATACGCCCTCGCTCCTCGGGTGTAAAAAACGCCATATTCTACACCTAAATACAGTTACAGCCAACGATTGTAAAACGCACTCCATATTTAGTGATGACGATATTACATGGGCATGCTTGTGACAGTATAAATAAAAATTAAAAAAGCCTCCCCGACTGAATTGGAACAAAAATGTAAAAAAAAAAAAAATGTAAAAAAAAATTAATAATAATAATAATAATAAATAATTGTATTGCTGTCGATCATTAACCTTGCCTACTTAATGTCAACAATAATTGTTTTTTAAAGTCAATGCACTCTCACCTCGTGTGACAAAATGTTGCACTTCTTCACTAGTCCGCCGACAGTGTACCGGCGTACGTCGCTGGATTCAAGTTGAGAGAATTTTGGAACTGCAGTCGTGGCATTATAGCGCCTCAGAAAATATATACAGTACTTTGATCGGCTCGAAGTACATGTACAACAAAATGTTGTAATCGCTGGGGATTTCCCATACATAATATGTCGCAATCCACCATCCCTCTACGCGGCGCTATAGATTTTTAATGGGTAATCCCCATGAACCCTTTGGTTTTGTATTCCGGTGTCGTGCCAAAAACCGTCCGGTGCCAAATAGTGTCCGCTAATTAGCATAATGCGCTCTGATTGGCCATGCGCCCATGACGTCACATTGTTTACGGAAGCTTGCCAAATAGTGTCCGCGCTGAGCGTGCATCCTATTGCGTGCCTTGCTGTTACCATGGAGGAATATATGCTGTTACGAGCTGTCAAGACGTCGTATAGATACGATTTCTTTCACCTGAATTTGCTTTTTACAATCTGTTTTAACGTTTCCTTGTTATCTGTGATAACTATTTACTTGGTTTCCCTAATAGTTTAAACAAAATTATATTTGTGCAAAATGTTTGTGTGTTTTTTTTTCGCGTCAGTTCACCTGTTTGGCGTGCAGTGCAGTACGCACGATTTTTCCTGCCAAAAACTGTCCGATCCCCCCTGCCAAAATAATATTGTCCGATTTTCCTGCCAAATACTGTCCGATTTTTCCTGCTAAATACTATCTGATTCCCCCCTGCCAAATACTGTCCGATTTCCCTGCGAAACAAATATCCGATTTTTCCTGCTAAATACTGTCCGATTCCCCCTGCCAAATATTGTCCGATTCACCTTTGCAAAATACTGTCCGATTTTTCCTGCCAAATAAGTGTCCAGCAGGACGTACGGGCGCCCTTGTGTTGGAAATGACGGCGCCCGGACACTATTTGGCATCGGACACTATTTGGCATGTATTACATGCCAAAATAGTGTCTGGCGCCCACTGCGCATGCTCAGCGGACACTATTTGGCACCGGTCGGTTTTTGGCACGACACCGGTTCGTTGGTGACGTCATTTGGTCTGAAAGTAGACTGGTTCCCAGCCGTCGCTCCGTTAATTGTACTTCGGGCTTCAAAAATGGGAGACAGGCGAATGCTGATAAAGAGGCTTTCCCTCATAATGTATGCAAATTACACACAGGACGTACAAAGGTCTTAATCCCGCCTCCTGAATTAAATAAATCGCAATGGTAATGTTTGCGCGGAAAAAAACAGCCTATTACAAAATGGCAATATAGGCAGGCCACGAATGTGCAATTTCTGTGGAGATGAGCTTCGAGTTTCGCTGGTAATTAAGTCAACGTATGAAACAATTTTTAATCAGATATAAGTTGAATATAATATTATAGTACATGTGTATTTTGAAAAATTCCCAAACTGGCTTGTAGAATAAAAATGTGTACACAAAACCTAGTATGGGGAAAAGTGAAAAAAAAGGGAAAAAATCTTAACGAAAACAAAAGCTGTTCCTTATTGAAATTGGGAACAACCAATAAAAAAAACAAATTCAAGGTGAAACTCAGAAATAACACCAACAGCTCATACCCGACGTTGCAATCTTACGATAGTGTAACAGTTAATAATAATTTTATCGCAGTTCGAGCAATTCCACATTCGGTGGTCGAAGCAATTTAATTCCAATATTATTTTAGTGTCGTTATCTAGATCTGCGGGATGAATTCCCATTTTTGGTTGAATATTCGGGTTCGATTCACCCTTGAATCCCTCTGTATGTTATATGTTCCCCATTAAAAGTGTCTGCAGTCACGTATACACCGTCCAACTTGGAAAATTACTGATAAAAGTAATCATTCACTCTAACGAATCCACCAGAAAAAAACTGTTTGGAAAGGACAATCCATATTTTCCCCCTTTTTAATGTCAAACTCCACCGTCATTTTTGTGACTTACAAATATGATTATTTAACGATAATAGTAACTTTTCAACATGTTTTTTTGGTTTACAAATACATGTATATTGATACTTTAACTTTGCATAGATTAATGATCAGAATATTAATAATTTTCACTTTCGATTTCTTTTTTGTGCAATACACAATAATATTGACCAGTAAAAAAAGCTGATTTAAAATACTTCGAAGTTGGGCAATTACAAAATTAACTCGCATTCACTTCACTTCAACTTCAATTCAATTTGACATTTATTTCCATATTGGTGAAAATCAAAGGAAAGTAAACAATTACAGAACATACTTAACAAGTATTTAAATCAAAGATAATCAGGAACTAATTGAAAACAAAAACAAATTGATGAAAGGCCCCTTTGTGCTCCTTTTGTTGTCTGTCCTCAGGCGTAATGCCATGCAGGAACACACACACACACCCACCCACCCAGACTTGTTTCACATACCTAGTGTGGACTTTCCTTTCTTTTCGTGTAGTTAAGGAACACCAGTGGAAAAACTCATTTTTCTCAAACTGTGAAAACTCTTACAACCCAATTTTTTTTCAATGATTCCCTTTAGTGTTTCTCTTCATTCTGCTACAAATAAACCTAACCCAAAAATGCCTCTAAACCTGTTTTCCAGAAATGGGGAAACACTGTGTGGACGTGGGCAAGTCCACACTTCGTCGCTGCTACCTACATTATGTGGACGTCTTTTGTTCGGAAGTCCACACTGCGTATGTAAGACAAGCTCACACACACACACATTCTGGAATCTGTATTCCTGTGGAGACATTTCTTTGTTCTCGTGTAGTAAAGTTTTCGAGTTTGAAATTGAAGTTTCAAAATGCTCTTATTTTAACCAGAATTAATTTCCTGGGCTGAAATTTGGACTAAATATCCCTTTTCTAAAACTCTTCCATTTGCGACAGATCAACCTACCTTGGAAATAAATTCCTAGTTTTTGAGTAAAATCCATATATCTATTTCGTGAAATTCTTGTGGAGACGTATTCATCTATAGAAATGTTCTTCTGGAGACGTATACAATCTTTTGTTCCCTATTGTGTTCATGTCTCCGTAAGGTAGTAAATTCCAGCACCCACCCACACACACACACACCCACCCAGACACCCCTTCAAGGACTAGAGCAGGGCCCGTCGAAAAATGCGCCTGTTCGGTGGGCGCAATTTCAAACTGTTCATACAAACAACGCACACGATTCAATTGTGTTGTTTTTCACAGGTTGAACTCACACTCACAGGTTAACGCACACTTTGTACATGTCGCCAGGCCATCCCCAGCACTGACATTCACCCATTATGGAGGACCAAAAGTGGACAACCCATTTTCTCAAAATCTGCTAGAACAAAAACAGAATGGTTGGAATGGAGTCCTCTTTCTGAATTTTCATTTTTCTATTACTACCAAACTAAATTTCCAAATTTCCAACAGCAGAAAAATGAACGTTTGATACCATAAAACCAAATTTATTTTGTTGTGTACCAGTACTAGAAAATCCGCAGGTGGAATTTTAGAGCGGGAAATGGGGTTAGATTTTTTTGGGCTAGTCCATAAATCATTTGGGTGTAAGAAACCCTCATCATCAGAATTTTGGTGTTTTTTAACAATGACAAATGTCCTCCCTTCTTTTTTAATCTATAGGCCTCAAAGAAATTTAATATTTAAAAACAATAGGGGAGGCACGTGACTAATGATTGGTTTAAAAGAGTGTACTACTGTGGTTTCATTTGCTAAAAAATTGCAAAAAATCGATCATCAATACTTAAACTTTTACTTAAAAAACATTTTTTTTTCTCTGCTTTGCTTAGTCATTATTTTACATATTGTACCGGGTCTCACTCTTAAACCTATTGTCCTGTCTTAGTCCATGTGTAGTTAGTTGTTTAAGTTTTGTCCTGTCCCAGGGAAAGGTACAAAAGCAGTGCTTCACCTTTTTCCTTTATGTTGACATCCTTTAATATTTACACTTAATTACATACTGTCTGTGAAGAATGTTTTGTTTATACAAATGTACATATATATACTGTTTTCTGTCTGAATTGTTACCGAGGATGTCAATGTGAAAATAAATGTCGAATTGATTGATTGATTGATTGATTTTATAAATCTTGAGCAAACTTGTTTTCAGTCTTCATAAAAAAGGTCCAATGCGAACGCGGCTTAAGTTTGGAAATTGGCTGCCATTTGTACATTCAAAATGACAACCCCAGGGGCGGTCCAAGAAATTGGACTTGTTGAGGTGTCCATAGGTGATCCTGAGAGTTTCAAAGAATGTATGCCTGAAATGCATATGGGCTCCCGGCCCCGAAATTGCATATTACCAAATGCAATTTCGGGTACACTCTCGTCATTTTCGACCATAAGACCACCGACTAAAACGTCAGTAAGATTGAAAGCAAGACCGATAGCACTATCAGAGGGACAAATTTCTCAGCAGGTTTGTTGGCAATGGCAGTTGGTGATACATCGTCAGCAGTTACAGGTGCTGCTCCTGAAACAGGCAAAATGCACTAGTCACACACAATATCTGGCTTGATTCAACTGATATCTGGTCACAAACCATTCTCATGGGGATGCATGTGAATTGTTTCCTTTTGCTGAAAAAACCACTTTTTGCGATCCCGGGGACAGAACTTTCAAACGGTGGTTGTGTTTAAAATTCATTAACTTGAAAAGTACAAGAGTGATGTGAATGATTCTTGTATAAAAGAAAGCTCATTGATTACCGATGTGGCTTTCATATCTTAGATTTTGGAAGTGCTACAGGCACAACTTCATTGTCCTGCCATTTTGGGTTTCGTTTTGTTTTTACTCACCCTATATATGACTTGAATCAATTATTGTTTGACTTGATTCAATTGATATATCATGAGTTTATTCAACTGATATTTATGACTGGACTCAGATGATCGAATCACTCATCACCCAATATACCCCTTGCATCTTGGGGCAGGTGTTTGTTCCTCTGCGATGACAGTTAATCCCCCCCCCCCCCCCTCAAAAATGGTTTCAACGTGACACTGTTACCGTTTTACCCACCTGATTTTTTTGAGGACTGAACTTCATCATAAGTTGCCGTTGTGGGGTGAGTTTCGCTAAGGCGTACCCTCGTGCGTGTACTGCCTCCTACAGCAATACCTATTGCCTCACACTCGTAGACTTCCTCGTCGCCAGCTTCTACCACTTGGACTGATGCTGAAGTTGAAAAGGTTTTGTTCCTCAACAACGAACCTGATCGACAGATTTGAAATTGATACATAATTGGATGGTTTGAAAACTGGTAAATGATAATAATTATGTCACTGTTTGAGATAAATAATTATATGGGCGCTGTTCAAATCCGAAGATATTTAAAACTATTACACCAGGTCGACTGTAACTAATATTTGGGGAAGTGTCAATACACCCCCGCCATCGCTCCCCCCGCCCCCCCCCCCCCCCCCCCCCCCCCCCCGATGCAAATGACAGCACGACTATAGGAAGAACAACCCATGCTTACCCGTGTAGGCCGGTAGAACTACGGGCCTGACTGTTGTAGAGACGTTGGTGAGTTCCGTCTTCCCGCCCATAAACAGACGGATCCATTTCAATTGCACGGCAGGTTTGACCTGCTCCATGACGCAGGTCAGGTTGTGCACCGTGCTGTCATGACGTACTCTCACTTCGCACGTGTCTACATCGTGGTCTTGATTGCAGCCGATGACGGTAGGATATAGTCGATTTGGAGAGACTGTTGGTGAGAAGAGTTTAGAAAGATTTTCTTGAGTAAAAAGGCCTTATTCCCAGGACGCTTGACATGGGGGTATAATATTGCAGGGTTCGCCCTTTATAACCTTTTCTTCACTAGCCAGCCAGGGTTTTTTTTGACACCAGAATGTCATAAACAACAATGTGCATTATGAAGAACTTTTTCATAAAAGTGAATTAAAACTGGCCTTTATTCATAAATGTAATAAGCTATTTATTAATAATTAAAATCGATTAAAAATGTGATTATAATAAATGTGCTATATTTATGTACATGTATACATATCACGTTTTCGGCCGAAATCGCTTTCGTTCCTGTTTTCATTTGCGACACTAAAGTATCCTATGGAAGTGTATTTAGGACATGACCCAAAAAAAATTCCGGCCCTCTATTTCGCCCGGGCGAATTACTATTTCGCCCGGGCGGATTACTAATTCGCCCGGGCGAATTACTTTTTCACCAGGACGGATTACTAATTTGCCCGGGCGAATTGGTAGTCTGCCCGGCCGGGAGAATTAGTAATCCGCCCGGGCGGAATAGTAATCCGCCCGGGCGGAATAGTAAACCGCCCGGGCGGAATAGTAATCCGCCTGGGCGAAATGCTAATCCGCCCGGGCGAAATACTAATCCTCCCGGGCGAAATACTAATCCGCCCGGGCAAAATAGTAATCCGCCCGGGCGAAATAGTAATCCGCCCGGGCGAAGTAGTGGGCCTAAAAAATATTTTCGGTCATGTCCTAAATACGCTTTCGTATTATCCAAACTGCCCCTTAAAAAAATGCGGGGGAAATATAAGTCACGAAAAGAAACTACTGGCAAATATCCTAGGGGGCGCGGGGGGGGGGGGGGGAGCTTTTATCCACGCGCATGGACAGCCAGACTTAGACGGGGACGAGGTTGGCCAGACTGTATGATGTCCTGTACTTATTCGCTAGATATAGCGATGTCTACGAAAGTGTATTTAGGACATGACCCCCCAACAAAATTTCCGTCCCTTTATTTCGCCCGGGCGGATTACTATTTCGCCCCGGGCGGATTACTTATTCGCCCGGACGAATTATTATTTCGCCCGGGCGGATTATTATTTCGCCCGGGCGGATTACTAATTCGCCCGGGCGGATTACTATTTCGCCCAAGCGGATTGCTAATTCGCCCGGGCGAATCAGTGGTCTGCCCGGCCGGGAGAATTAGTAATCTGCCCTGGCGAATTAGTAGTCTGCCCGGAGTAATCCGCCCGGGCGGAATAGTAATCCTCCCGGGCGGAATAGTAATCCGCCTGGGCGAAATGCTAATCCGCCCAGGCGAAATGCTAATCCGCCCGGGCGAAATACTTATCCGCCCGGGCGAAATAGTAATCCGCCCGGGCGAAGTAGTGGGCCTAAAAAATATTTTCGGTCATGTCCTAAATACGCTTCCGTAGATATCGGTGCAACTGATCGGCGGCGCAATGACGGGCTACTTGGTTTGACTATAGCCCGCGCCGCTGTTTTGACTCGTTTTTCTAGCGGCTACCGCTAAGGTCAATTCCTGATAATATTGTGTGAAGGCAAGGTTAATGGCGAATGCTTTTCTTTGAAATATTACATTTAACAATCTTTCTTTGGTAAATGACAGTTAAACTCAACTGCTTAAATAAACGGGATCTTTCCCGTGTTTGCGTAGCAGAAAAGTGGCGTTTATAGAGTGCCCTCATTCGCTCAAAATTGGCCAAAATAAAGCCAAATACTTGGCCAATCAGATCATACCCTAGCGTTCATAGTCGTACGCGTTAGAGAAATTGAAGAGGCTTTTGGTCTCCTCACTGAGTTCAGATGTCTAGGTGATTTTTGTATTCAAGCTGATGAAAAGTTTAAGTGGAAATCATTATTATCATGCACTCACCCTTGTCACAAACTTCAATCCGTCCCCATTTTACTTTTATCGAATGCCGTTTCACCGCAAAATAGTAGGTTCCCTCATTGGAGGCCGTGACGTTCTTAATGATGAGATTGAACTCATTGTCGATATCATAGACGCCCCTCTGGGATCCCGTTTTGGGGAGCCACATCTCCAAAGAAGTACGAGATGAGCAGGGATGAGTCGCCCGTTGAGTCATAGTACCAGTACATTGCGACGATGTCTCCTAGCTGGATTTGGCGAGATTTTACGATCCCTCTTCTGCCACGTTCCAAGAACACGGTCCCACAAGCGTTGCTTTGGACGAATCCAACAACTTGCACCAAACGAACGAGAAATGAGTTCTGATTTAACGTTGTCTTAAATACTATTCAGAGACTCAGCGAAACGATTCTTGGACAGTTTTAAATACAATAATTTTTCCCCTCATTAATTCGGAAGCGTATTTAGGACATGACTGAAAATATTTTTTAGGCCCACTACTTCGCCCGGGCGGATTACTATTTCACCCGGGCGGAATACTATTTCGCCCGGGCTGATAATTATTTCGCCCGGGTGGATTACTATTCCGCCCAGGCGGATTTCTATTCCGCCAGGGCAGATTACTGATTCGCCCGGGCGAATTAGTAATCCGCCCGGGCGAAATAGTAATCCGCCCGGGCGGAATAGTAATCCGCCCGGGCGAAATAGTAATCCGCCCGGCAACATAGTAATTTGCCCGGGCGAATTAGTAATCCGCCCGGGCGAAATAATAATTCGCCCGGGCGAAATACTGTAATCCGCCCGGGCGAATAGAGGGCTGGAATGTTTTGTTTTGGTCATGTCCTAAACA